>NC_138906.1:127540298-127935543 GCF_965231255.1 Vanellus vanellus | reverse complement strand
ACAGCCGGCGCCCCAACTGCCGCCGGCGCCCAACGGCCGGCGCGCGCGGCCGCCTTCCCTCAGCACCACCTGCCGCCAGAGAGTGGTGCCCAGGCCCCACCGCAGCCCGCTACCGGGCCCCCCGCACCGTCCCCGAGGCCAGGCGGGGCTCCCCCAGCCCGCGGGCCGGAGGGCAGCGAAGAGCGAGCGAGCCTTCCCTCTCCCCCCCACCCCCGGCGAGGAAAACGGGAAGCGGCGCCCGGCCGCAGGCGCGGACGGTAAGGCGGACGGGCAGCGCGGGTCGCCGGCACTCACCTCCGTCGCCGGCCGTGTCCGCGGGAGCCCGGGGCGGGAGGGGGGCAGCCCGTCTCCAATTCGAAAGACGTCAGCGGCTCGGGCAGCCCGCTTAAGTACGGGCGCAGCCTACCCCGCTCCCGGCCTCGCGGCTCCCCCCGGCCCAGCGCCGCCGCCGCCCACGCCCCGGCGGCGCTGAGTGGCAAGGCCGGTCCGCCAATGGCGGCGGCGGCAGGCCCGCCCCGGCCTTGAGCGGCGTTTCCTTTCACCAACGGGGCGGGCGGCGCGGGCCGCAGGCGCCGGCGGCGGGGCGCGGCCGCGGCCCTGACTGACGGGGGGAGGCGTCCAACCCGCGGTGCGTGTGGGCGGCGGGCGGTGTGGGCGCGGCGTGTGCGGCAGGCTGGGCTGCACCGCAGCGCATACACTACAATGGCTGCTGGAAAGACGGGAAAGCAAACAATTTCCAGGCCCGCCGCGTCCAGCCCGAAATATGGGGAAAAAATTACAGAAAAATCGGAGAACACTGTAAAGGGTGGAAACGGGGCGCAGAGGGGATGCTGAGGCTCCCGCGGTGAGTCTGCTGCGGGTTTGGGGGGCAGGCGCCGGGGTTTAGCAGGGAAATATCAGGGTTATTTAAATTATGAAGGGGGAGGAGGAGAAGGAGGGGGGAGAGGAGAGAGGAGCAGCGAGCAGTGAGGAAAAGTTTGTGTTAACCATCCCTGCCTTCCATCCCTCTCCCCCCATCTCCCGCAGCCCCCCGCCGCCCCGCGTCGGACCCCCCCCGTAGGGGAAAAGTAGGGGAGGGGAGGCGAGGCGAGCGGTGCCCCCCTTCCCCTCCCTCGGAGGGAGAAAGAGATGATTTTCAGAAAAAAACCTCTCTCAGGAGTTTCCTCCACTCCTCCCCTCCCTCCCCGCGGCGCTATGTTGGTTCGCGAGCGAGCGGGCGAGGCAGCGGTCTGCCCGGGGGACGGCAGGAGGGCGCGGGGTGCCCGCCGCCGACCCCCGCGGCGGGCCGGGGCCGGGGCCGCGGCGGCGGCGGCGCGGGGCAGGGGCAGGAGCGGGAGCGGGAGCTGCGCGGCCGCCCCCTCCCCTCCTCGCCTCTCCGGAGCCTGTGCTGTGAATGCAGTGACAGCGGCGAGAGCGGCGAGAGGGAGCGGAAGACATTAGAGACCGCGGTGCCGAAAAATGAGGGAAAAAATTAATATAAATTCGCCCCTCGCCTCAAACCGGCCGAATTTCGCACAGAAATTTCCCCCGTGGACCCGGCTACCCGTGGTGTGTCCCTCGGAGCTGGCGGCTGCGTCTTTGGGGGGATCCGGAGTGACTTTGGGGCACTCGACCCCCCTTTCCCGTCGTTTTTTGGACAAAAGTTTTTTTTTTCGTAATAAAGAAACGAATTTGCCTGCTCTCCCCTTCCGAGTGGCCCAGAAGCTTTTCCCTTCCCCATCGGTGTGTGTTTAGAGAAAAGTGTGAACCCAAGTAAGTGCCGAGTCGTGTTGCATTGGGGAGGGGGGTTTGCTAACTGAAAGCAGGAGAGATCCGGAGAGAGAGAGAGAGAGAGCAGGGACAGCTTGTTGTCAGTATCATAAACAACCAAAATGGAGGGAGAACTGAGGCATATAACAAAATAAAAATCAGAAAAAAATGCCAAAAAATACCTAAAAATCGGGGCTGCTCCCCCTTTTCTTCCTCAAGGTAACAGAATAAAACCCGTGTCTTCCCGAGACCGTTTTAAGGTTTCAGGGAGCAAGGAGTTAATATTTATTATTTTTTTTTTGTTGATGAATTCTTTGGAAAGGCAAAAGCCTCTTATAACTCACCACCGACAATGAGAAAACGTGAAAATCCCTTTCAGGAGAGAGAGAGGTAGGGGGAGATGATAGTGCAGAAAGTGCATTACTTGGGGGTAATGTGGAGTGATCCTAGATAAGATAAATGCTGTATATGCTGCTTTATAACTTCCTTTTTAAATGCTTTTTTGTATGTTTGGGGGGGTTGGAGATGGGGGCTCCTTTCTTTTCCTCTTTTTTTCTTTTCTTTCTTTTTTTTTTTTTTTTTTCGGACCGGAATGTAATGCCTTTGTAGTGTCACTTTCCTGATCTAATTAGGATGTGTGAGGCAAAGAGTAAACCTTTCCGGTTTATAAAGTGCGTTTTCGTTGCCTTTGAATTTCAAGTTTTCCTGGTGGCTCCCTCCTCTATTTAAACTGGATTCTTCAGAGTAGTGTGGGGTTGAGGTAATGCTCCACTGGGAAAGCAGAGAGGGCTCAGGGGCAGGGCACCTCTTCTGCGGGTGGTTGCTGATTTCCCTGGCACGTCCAGTTCACCTGTTTGTCTCCTACAAAGAATGTATTCTGCAGTCTCCTCGTTTTATTTATATAAAATAATGATGCCTCATCTCGCCTCACGTTGAAGTTAATGCGAAAGTGCTGCTGATGTTGGTTCCACGTGGGATCAGGGACATAGCAGGGCATTTTAAAGAGACAGCTTCTCTTTTCCTAGGGTTATCAGCACCTCTGCAGCACCTCTGCCTCTAGCAGAGGGATGGTTCGTTGTTGTTTTTTTTTAATGGAAAGGTATCAAATCGGCCCTGGTCTGCTAAATTAAGTCAGGATAATAGGGGAAAACATGCGGATTCGTTTGGATCAAAGCAATTCTTTTGTGTGTAGCAGGTCTTCAGGGGAGTTTTCTTGGTGTGTTAATTAAAATGCTGTGTTTTGGAGAGTGTTTTTTGGAATGGGTGTTGCAGAAATGAAATAGTCTCAGGTTGTTTAATATTAAAACCTAGTGCTGTTCTGCTGGCTATGAATTCCCTGGAAGGAGACCTACGCGCATAGGGCAATTTCACAGACATTTTGTAAAAGTTGTGAATTGCTTTATTTTTACTTTGAATAAATTCAATTTTGCTGGGGATACCTGAGTTTGTTGAGAAGTATTGTAGAGCTTCTTTTATACTAAAATCTTCTGAACAGTCCCAAAAGGTTTTGAAAGTAGTGAAAATAACTGTAGGTTTTAATTGGCCAAACTAGGGGCTTTTTACAAGTACACCTTAGCTGTGTAATTATAACATCACATGGAAGAATTGCCTCTGGCTTTGCTTAAAAAAAAGAAAAACCACCCTAACTGCGGTCTAGTTTCATGTATATGTGTGCATGTGTGTGTACATGCATGCTTTTAGCATGGGTTCTGGCTGATAAAGTTTTTTGCTTAATTTTTAGCTTGTAAATGTTTAACTGTAATGATGTGAAATGCTCTGCTTGTCCCTATTATCTCTTGTGTATTTTAATTTTCAGTGAAATATCCTATTAAAAAAAATTAACCTCACCTCTTAACATGGCAATTTGATATCTTTATGAAGAGTTGTGGTGTTTCCTTTACATGTGCCTTGTTTTTGTAGTCCTTGTATTTAATTCTAGATTAAAAATTGCGTACAGGTATGTGGTTCTTGAGAGGGAATATGGAATACGGAACTTGTAAGGAGGCTGTTTCAGCAAATGTTTTTTCTTTGAACTTGTGGAAGTTGAGGATCAGTTGTGATATCCCTCTCTGTTGAATAGCATGTGCTCGCAAATGATCTGTACCTTTTCTGCAAGTGTGACCAAAGAAGCTGTTGCACAGTAGTTGTTGACTAGGATAGTCTTGAGGTTAGAGATTTTGGAAGAAAGCTCAAAGTTTTCCAGTGACTCATAGTTGTGAAAATTAAATCACATTAACTACTCTTAGGATAGGAAAAAAGGCTCATTAAGGAAGAAAGATTAATTAGTTTGTATAAAGGAATGAAACTGAACATTTTTTCCCAAACTGTCTTTTACGGTTTAGAGATCTCTTGTATAGTTAGCAAGAATTCATACTTCAGAGTTCCTTTCCAAATATTTCTTACACTGATCTCTGCTTTTTATTGACTGAAATAACAGTATCCTGAAATGCATAGAAATTTGATAAATTAATAGCAGTACATCATGTGTTGGTGTTTTCAATGTACCAGGGTAGATAGTAGTAGGTGTACAGAACTAACTTTAATAAACTAGTTAATGGTACTGAGAACAGTATTTAAGAACTCCAAATACTGTATCTGTAACCATCAGTATGAAGTGTTTGATGTGTTACTGCATTTTAACCTAATTAAGAGCTTCTAAATCATTAATATTGTAATGCTGAAAATAGGTATAGGCACTGGTAATAACAACATGAAAGAAGCACATGTTGTGGAGTGTATTTCCTGACTTAGTTATGTGTTACAAAGTAAATTCAGTGTATCCAACCATAGTACAAAATTCAGGACATAGGCAGGAGGAAGAGGGAAAGGTGTTCTCACAGAATTTGATACTATTCTAAACTGGGTTTGATTTTAAGGTGTAATACAGATGGTGGTAATAATAGCAGAATATAAGTGTTGTTTAGGATTGTTTTTTACAAACTTGCTTACTCTCTTTTTGTAGAAAACTGAATTCTTCTTACAGGGATGATGTGGTGTTTAATAAAAATAGAAGTAACTTTCAAAGCTTCCTTAATTCTAAGAGTTAAGATAATCTTCTCTATTATATGTTGTTCCAGTTCTATACATGATTCAGTATGATTTTTTCAAGATTTTCTAAAATTAAAACACCTGAGGAAACAAATACTATGGGCTGTTGTTAGTAAAGTTACCCTGCTTTTTGTAGGTAAACTGTGGAGCTGTAAATGTATTAAAATACTTCTTAGATATTTATGAATGGTATTAAATAATGTTTAAAAGTTAATAACTACAGTATTTTACAACAGTACATCAAATACAGGAATCTAAATTGACATGCATTTGGCTTTTCTTGAATGCTTAGTTCAAGTGTGTGCATTGGTGTGTGCTTTTCATTTAGTAATTATCCTGAAAAATTAGTTTCCCAATGTAGAACTTTGAGATTTAAATTAAGAAACTTAAAAAAAAAATAATTGTGTAATTCCAAAAGGCACTGCATACAAAGCGCAGTCACTTCTAATGGTGGTCCATCTCTGCAGCTAGTCAGTCAAAATGGTGCCCTTAAGTCTCCTCCTTTCAGGCAGGGTAGTGCATGTGTTTTAAAATTAATGGGTTAAAGAGGGCACTGCTGATGTGCTAAATAAACCACTGTTTGTGACCGTTCAAGGTTATTTTCTTAAAAGAGATGTTTTATTTCAGACTCTAAACCACAAGCTTTTTAAATTTTGTATCTATAACCTCTTATACCTTTAAAACCAGTTTTTGTCAGCAGATACCTTTTGGGAGGGTTCTTGAACAAGTCTGTCTGTTTACTAAGGGGAGATACTCTGGAAAATGTGAAATATGTTAGAGCAATTAGACCATTCTCAAATCAGTGTAGAGTTAAAAGGAGCTAGCAGCCACCACCACCGAAGTGATAGAGCACTTGCTTTCAAGGAGATATTCTCCAAATATCTGCTATTAGTGAGGATTTAACTTGCTTTGCCTTTGAAAGAAATGTACAGTATCTAGCCACTGAACTGTTAAGCATCTTTAACCAATTAGCAAATGTTTAGGTAGCCTTAAACAATTATTTAAAAATAATTCAAATATTAGAACAAAGTAACATTTTATATTGATCAAATGTAAAATGTTTAAATTTCTGAAGTGTAGGGGTTTTTTTTCCATTTATCTTACTATTTTGATAGTAGAGAATTGTGTATTTTCCCTGCTTATCGAAAAATCGCATCTAGAATTTAATTAAATTTATATTGATTTTTAAATTGTGCAAACTTGTAACTTGAATGTAAAATGTTGATTAACTTTCAGTACAATCACTTATACAGCTGTCTATATTTTATTTTTAATTTTTCAAGCTGCATAGTGACCCTTTGTCTGAAATTGAATAGATTGCAGTTACTAATGCATTATTTTAAATGAACAGTTGTCCACCAAACATCAAATGTAAAAAATTCTAATTGTACCCAAGTTATGAAAACCTAACATTGAACAGAACTGGTCACCATTACTGCAAGTTCAGTTTTACTTTTATTTAGATTGGCTTGTTAAAGTGTTTTGTGTCTCCTTCAGTATCAGTGTTCACCTGTTATTGTCTCCTCCTAGAAGGACAAATTAGCAGAAATTAATAGAATGAGAGGGTTTTTAATTTTTTTTACAAGATATAACATGCTTTTAAAAATAGTTGTTATAACTGTTATAAAGGATGGGGCCTTCTCATAGGATATATTAAAATTGTTAATATTTAAGTGGACCCTGCATGTCTTGTAAACAGTTAATGTAGGATCATGGCATTAAAATTAACCACCTCATATAGGGTTTTGAGATGACTGCATAGGTACATACTTGACAGTGAAGAGTGGGAAAGTTTATATAGTTATTCTCCTGTTGAAGGAATAAATCAGTTACTATTATAGCCTTCTATGTAATAACTTCTGTCCCTTTCCTAATACACTGTCTATCCAGAGTGTAGAGATACCTCATCAAATACATTAAAATACATGGCCGGAGTGATGGGCTATTTTACATATGCCCAGCCCTGGTGGCTTTGATAAACTTACAAGGGGGCATGAAGAGAGTAGAATGTGGCCCAATGTGCATAATTTTATGTTATTTGTTTAAAGGAAAGGGAAAGAAAAAAACCCAGGGCTGAACTAGCATAAAACCAAAAAGTGAGAGATAAAACAAATGAATGTAGATAAGTGTGGCTATAATACGCAGAACAGTAACTCAAACCTCCGAAGTACAATAGCTCAAATCAGCTTTGAGAAGTCGAGTGGGAATCAGGAAAGTAAAACCTAGAATTGCCATCAGCTTCAATTAAGAAATAACTATGTAAAGGAACTTGGAAAAATGCAAAAAAAAGTGTCTGTTACAGTAAACTGAATTGCTATAATCTTCTTTTGCACTTAATGTGCTAAATTCCTCTCTCAGAGGAGAATATCCCTAGAAATCAGATTAGAAAGTGTTTAAAGGGAATTATTTGTCAAAGTTGTTTTTTTTTTTACTAAAGTTAGGATAACTAATAATGATCTCTTCCATATTGCTGAAATAATACTTTATTTGATACCATTTAACCATGCAGATTGCACAAAGACTTACTTACGTATTGCACAGGTAATTTACCTGGTAGCCTGACACTGTATATCGCTAACTTTCACCCTAAAAGCTTTTCTTTATGGTTGTGGGTCACATTACACTTTGGAGACTGCCGAATCTGAAGTATTTCTCATAAAATAAGATGTAGATGGTTGATTTTGTCTTATGCACATTTACTGTGAATTGCCAAGTAATCAAAACGTGAGGAGAATGTCAGAAAGCTTATCTTCTCTCTTCATTTATTGAGTATGTATTTGTATACTACAGGGTATCAGATTTACTAGTGCATGAATTCTCTAAAAAGCCCTGGAAATCATCTGATTCTGAATTAATGAGACTCATTACACTAAATGTTTGAACAGCAGAAAAAACCTGTGTATGCAAATCAGATTTTACTGTCCACAGTGCTTGTCCCTTCTAATAAAACTGTTTACTTTGTGGTATATGTATTTATCATGAATGTTACATTTGTATGTAATATACACACACACGTGCATATTTTAAGGAAATATCTGGCTGTTTAGGAAGGATGTCATATCTTTTGAATCAGCTCTGATACAGGATTTTTTTTTTTTTTTATAAAAAAAGAGATCTTTTTGAAGAAAAGGCAGAAAGAGACATTCTGGTAGCTTACTATTAAATTTCAATCAAGCCTGTATAGTTAGTAATAAAACATTTACAAGTTTGTAAATGTTAAGTTTCTTCAAACTCTTACTGTCACGTATGGAATTTTCATTTATACTAATTGTGCATTTACTACAGCTGCCTATATGCAAGGCTTTATAATAATACTGTATTTATCACATGGAAGTATAGATACAATATAAATATGTAAAAGTAGAAATTGCCTACCGCTGTTCTTATGTTTTCATAAAATGGTACACTACAAAGGCATAAATTTATGGTTTTAGCTATCTGTTATCAGTTACTGGTGCTCTTCCCCTCACAAGACTTTAGGAAGAGTGAGTATTAAGCTAAAATAAAAGAAATGTAAAATCCTGTTAGGGTTTTGTGCGATGTTTAAAAGCTGAACATAGACATTGTTCAATCTTATTTTGTTCACTGGAAGTTATTGTGGTCAATACATGCATATTTTTTTTTCATCTAAGAGACTAGGAAACTGTGAACCATGTAGCTTAGTGAAGAGCTTAGATGTAGCTGATCACAATAAATGCCAGTTAATTTGAATCTGTAGATTTTTTTTTCCTTTGTGACTTGACAGTTTTCTTTAATTCTTTTGAATACTGGAATTGTGTTTAGACTAAACCACTTCTAATTATACGCCAGCACAAACATATAGCTTATGGCTATGTTTTAATCAGTTTCAGAAAAAGTAATAAAAATATTATTGCATCTGTCAAAGGATGGTGTTGCTACATGCTATTTTAAATGGTGTTTAAGTACAGTTATAAGCATACCAGTACAATGAAATCAGCTGTATTCCTAAACAACAAAGTTACATTATTTGTTATTTAAAAAGTTACCAAGAATCATAATATGTTAATTATCCTAATTCTTCAGGCTGGGTTTAATATGTGTTGAAATTGCTTTAAAAAGCATATATGAAATATTTATATCAAACTCGTTTAATTTCTCATTACTTGTAAAATGTAATGTTTTCCCTGTTGTAATTTTAAAGGGTTTTTATCTTAGCTGCCCAAGCGTACACTTTTCTTTTGGATACACTCTTTTCTGAACCCAGCAGTTCTTTCACTTATTTAAAACTCTCTTGTTCTCTCAAAATGAATTTGTGTGCCATTAAGTGTTGATGTTGATCATTTTTGTACTACAGAAATTGTGCTGAGGAGTACTGTGGAATTAACTTGGGCTGATGATGCTACAAGTATAAAAATTGGGTGTAGAGTAACACAGGAAGCTTAATCATACTGATATTTGGATGATGGGAATAGTCCCAAACTGTGTTAAACTAGTCTGTGAGGAAAAGATGTCAGGTTTTTGCAGCCTTGTAGCATTAATCAGATATCACTAATCACTATTTCTCATAAGAAATACTCAAACACACTCCTAGCATTAGTTGCTGTAGAAGGCAAACAGAAATCTAGATTACACTTTCAGAAATGATAAACTGTGAAATAAGTTTCTTGGAAAGATAAATGGTTTTAGAGGTCTACCCTGTAGTATAATATTATTTTACCTTTGAAAACTTGACCACTTCAGAATATTTGCAAACAAGTAAGTCCATCTTGAGTAATACGTTTTGGTTTCTAGTACAGTTTTTATCTATGCATCATGTAAAACAAAGTTCTTGCTCTTCATTATACTTAAATATTTGTACTGCATTGAAGCAGTTTTTAACTGCATTGATTACTCATTTGATTGGAGTAGAAAGGTGCTTTAGTTTGGGGAGGTTAGCATGTATTATTATTTCCTATTTTTCTGTAGTTTGCCTAATAAAAATACTGAGCATAAAAGGATACTGGGTCTTTCTTCAAGCCTTGAGTGAGAAGGGAGGTGTGGTCAGGAAGGGGCTTTGATGACTTAAATTACTGCCCCTCAGTCTCTCAAAATATTTAAATCCTATGAATTTGTGATTTCAATTGCACAATAATGTTGCAACCACAAAACTGATAATATATTCTGTTATCTTGAGATGAACTCCACAATTCTTCACTAGGCAGACTGAATTCCCTAAAGGTTTTGTCTGAATAAGTACTTGAGTATTGTACTGTTTGTTCCAGTTTTCATCAGGAATCAACCCATAGAAAGTCTCTCAAATCTGAGCAAACCCTCAAAGACTTCATGGATGCCCTAAACCTCCCTTATTCCTGTCATAGATTTAGTTGTTAAAGTGTGGCTGAAGGTCAAGTAATCCTTACTGCTAAGTGTCTGACTTTTATCATAAAGGAGGCAGTTTGATATTTGGTGGTAGCTTTAGCATAAAGGTTTTATGTAAGTAGCTTAACAAAAAACTTAAAGGCAGGCAGAAATTTGCTGTCAGGTTGCAAGTGCTCTGGAACTGTTACGTGAAGTACGACTTAAATTGCATTTGTTTCATTGAGATAGTAAGATTGATTCATAGTTTGAAGAAGACAGAGCTTAACTGATTTGTTAATTCTTCCTTCCCAAATAAACGTAAGAAATTGCCACCACTTTTGCTGTCAGCAGTGTTCTGAAGATTATTCATCCATATCTATCTATCTATCTATGGATCAAAATATATGTATATATATTTATCTTCAAACATTTTGTTACTTAGGCCAAGATCATAATGTATTTGTATCCCTCTTACAATTGAGCTGTTACTTAGCAACTTTGTGAATTCATGGTGTGATTTTTGTGTTCGGGGGTACATAGAGTATGTAGTCAAAAGTACGTATACTCCCCCCTTGTGCATGGCAGAGCTCAGGCCTGAAGAGCAGGTATTCTGTCTTGTTGCTTTGGGTATTTTTAGACTGGTTATGTGGAAATAAAAATTTATTCTTTTTTTCCCCCTGCACTTGTTGCATTCATCAGTTGTTTAGGAAGTCTGTTTCTTGATATTTTTCGAGTATGTTACAGTGGCTGGCAAAGTTATTAAATGACCTGAACTACAGAATTTGTAGATGGAAGAGGGAGACTTTTTTTCCTGTCTGATCTTGACCAGATTATTTGGAAGTTTCCTTGGCCTCTTCAGCAGTGCTTTGCTATAAATCAGAACAAATTAAATTGAACAGTCAATAAAAATGCATGTCCCAGGTTCCTCTGGCAAAGCTTATTAAAATCCAATTGTATGCTGACAATTCTTCAAGATATTCAGCCTCTACTTCACGCTTTCCAAATATAATCATTTCCATCTATCAGATTCTAGGTAGGTCATTAGTAAATGGACAGTAGTAACTGTATAGTCTGTAATGCTGATGTTTTAAGCGTGTCTCAGAATGAGAGATCTATGTTAAAGTTGAAATGGTTCTTAGGGAACGAGTGGTATTTCCCCATCTGCTTTTTTTTATTGTTTGCGATTTGCGATTGTTTCAGGTGGCACTCATGAAAAGGGGTAATGTTTCAGGTTGTCAAGAATCAAGCTGTTCAGGGCTTTTTTTTATAGATTAAACCCAGTATTTTTTAGCATCATTCGGAAACTGGTGGTCATTGAGGGTACATCATGGAACAGTGGAGTCATGTGCTTCTCAGCAGGGGATGCTGCTTAATGATGGAACAGCAATGTCCTGAATGTGGAAGAAGCAGACTTGCAATGAAGGATTGGTCTCTCTATACAGTGTGAACAGGGAACTACTTTACTCTGGCTTTTACAAATAAATTAATTATCTGGAATTAGATCCTTCCTTCACTCACTGAAATTTTCATTTTTTTCTGCAGTATCAAAAATGGACACTTCAGGATGATTGTTACAAGTCTGTCAACTTGAAAGGGCAATTGATGTAATCATGTATGAAGTTAGAGTGTTTGAAAAGGACAAAAATCCTTTTACTAAAGATCTTGGAAAAATATTTAAGCGTCTTGAAAGCAAAGAAAAATACCATACTAATCTGCTGATATTTTTCAATCAAGTAAATAATACTTAAATGTAATGGGAGATTGATTTAGCAATGTCTTGCATCTCTCAGTAAGGAAATGTGTGTTAGAGTAATATATTTATGAAAACAATACATAAAGTACATTTAGAAGAATGTAGTTTTCAGTAAAAAAAAAATCAGAACTTGATGAAAGCAAAAAAACCAAACATGGACATATGTTGTGTCCATGTACATCCATAACTTTATTTTTGAGGTAAAAAGGTTAGGTACCTAGACATGCATAGGTATTGAGAACCCTGCCATGATTATTTCTGGGAGCTGTACAAACACAAAACTCTTCTACTACATTCAGATAGTGCATGATAGAGTGCTTTCTGAAGTTATTGAGTTCATTGTTTTTGTGGGTTTGAATTCAGAATTAAAAGTGATACATAGAAAAGTGGTATGGTACTGACTTAATAGCACACAATATTTCAGTTCAGTGTTGGAAGTGTATGTTGTAAAACCTGAATGTAAATGTTACCATGGCTGTGGAGTTGACTTTCTAGTAATGTGGATTGTACCTAGGAAAACAAGTGTTTTGTTTTGTGAGAATTACTGTTGCCTTTGGTGTATTCACCTTTAACTGAATTCTGGTCTGTGATTTTTTTTTTCTTGTTATTTGCATGAAGTTGTGCTCATGCTTTTGCCTTCAAACAAATACAAATAGCATTGTACTCCTGCTGTGATTATTATGCATAATACCTCTGACTCAGCAGATCAAAAGTTATGTTTATTGGAAAACAGAATTAACATTTTGTACTTTTTTTTAAGACCACTTAAAAATAGCTGTGTCAAAAAAAAATTATGCTTTTAACATTCTAATCCACTAAGCCATAATACATCATTCTGTAGGCAATGTTTTTATTTCAGGCAGCTACCTCTTACTAGGGTCCATCTGAAAGGTTTCAGGTTATCACAGAAATATACCCATAACCTTGAATTCTTAAGGAGAGAGGCTTCTTTAATAGAATGCATAATACGTGCATTATCAAATTGCAGCCGTTTTTCCAAGAATTGTTTTATATGTCAGCATAGTTTGGCCTGCTTTAAGGCATTGTGGTTATTTGAGACAAATTGTTGATTAAAAATGGCATATGCAAAAATCTTTTCAGTGTGGAGGGGCACCAATTCCTAATTTTAATGTAGAATATTATGTTGTGGTAGCTAAATACCTGAATGGAATGCTATACTGATTATGGGAAAGATAGAGTAAAGGAGGATGAGAATTTATGCCAGCTGTATTGGAGAGAGATTCATCTGGATTAGTAGTTTCGATTGCTAATCTTGCCCCATGTTCCTCTGCCACTTTCTTTTCTGAAGTTGTATTTTCCTCATTCAATTTTTGTAATTGTATACTGTTGCTGTGTAAAGAGCCACACAAATGTGGGAAACAGTAATACTGACTTGGCAGAAAATTCTGTAAAGTGCAAAAAATACAACAGAAAATTATGGTTCTGCCTTATCTTTTGACTTCAGAAATCTTAGATGCTACTCATAAGAACAGAAGATATGTGTGAGTCTGAAATCTGACTGTAGGTTGACTGCCACTGTGTACATCAGTGACTAGAATTTTTTAGGTATGAAATGCCAATGCAAGGAATTTGCTTGTACTTAGTTGAATTACAATGCAAAGTTTGCTGAAACAGTTTAGCAATAACCCTTTTAAATTCTTTTTACAAATGCTAATTCAGAAGGGTACAACATGAGTGAAATGTTTAGTTAGTTGTACTACTGGATACTCTATTCTGGATAGTTATGGAGCTTTATTTAACGTTATCTGACAGATTAGAGTATTTAATTTGAAAATGTGCTGCTGCTCAACTGGTGAGCTGGGACATTGCCTACTGTGTTTTCCTACTGGCAAGAAGTCTGTAAAGACCATTTGAAGGCAAGCTTGAAGGCTGTACTTCAGACCAATAGAGTTAGGTAAGGTTTGACACACTCCTTTCTTCTTTAGGCACACTAAAGCACCTTTTGCAATTTGGGCCAATATATTTTTGAACTAGAGAAGTGTGTTTTCATATAATCTAAAAGACTCCTTGGTGTTTGTGGCATTAGCCTTATACCTTGAAGTACGATTCTGTGGGGTTTTTGTTATGCTGATAGTCTATAAACACATATGACTAGAGCATAATATATTGTGTTGTCGATCACTTCCATATGCAACCATCTGCAAAGAACAGTGCTATAATGAGACACAGGGAGAATATGAGAAAGAAGACAGTATGTGATAAAGAGTAAAATGAAACATCATAGGGCCTACGCTGAGGATGCAGTGACAGCCCAAAGATTATCCTTGCAGTGTTTTGCTGTAAGGCTGTGTACTGTTTGTATGTGATAGTACTTCCTACGTGATGCCTGTAGATTATGTTAATAAATAAAGTATTTTCAACAAGAAATTTTATGTATCGGTAGAACTGAAATGCTGCATGGAAGTGACTATGCTAGTGTTTATGTAAATTGTTTTAAAGTAGACTGTTGAATAAGGTGGTGTTCCAAACAGCCACAGTTTAAAATCCTGATGAGGAAGGAATTGTTGTATTTTGTTCCAAAAGTGTATACTGAATCGTCCTGGCAGATAAGAGTTCTTAATTCTTCCAGGGCTGGATTTTCACCGAACAATTAGATTAAGTTACCTACATTTGAACTGATTCCTGAAGTTAGCTTAACTGGAGTGAAAACAAAAATGCTGAAAACCAGTACATAAATCACTTTGTGGAGTAACTGCATTAGTAAAAGCTATGTTCTTTGACTCACTGGTTTAAATTTAAAACAAACAAACAAACAAAGAACAAACACCTAGAGTTTTGTGTGTGATTAGGATAGGGTATTACTCAATTTATATGTATGGCCGATGCAGAAACAGAGAATGTCTCTAAATTCAGCAAGTGGTGTGTGTTGCTCTAAAGGCAGCAAGTGACTCATGTGACTGTCTTAGCAGCTGGGCAGCAAGATTAGAGAGCTACTATGTACACATTCCCTTACTGAGGGGTCCAAGCTATTGCTAAATGAAGTTGTGTTACTGCCAACAACTGAATAACGGGCATACGAAAATATAGTATGTAAGTGTGCCATCAGGTTAGTGCAGTAGTTATTTCAGACAGTCATTAAAGTGAAAAAAAAAAAACCAACAGCTTTTCCAAGATTCATATTTAAAAGATTTTTGTCCTTTTTTCGGAGACTCTTAACTTTGTATGAGATTACATGTTAATTGTCCCTTTCAATTTGTAGATTTGCAAAAGTCATCTTGAAATGGCTGTTTCTGACACTGCAGGAAAAAAATGAGAATGTTAGTGAGTAAAGAATCTTATTCCAAAGAACTCATTTATTTGTAAAAGTACTAAAAATATGCTTGTATCATGAAGTATTTTGATTTGGACTGAAATTGGCAAAGCGTATACTTCTTGGTCACTTGCTAATTTGAAGACTTATTCATGATGTTATTCCTCATGTATTTCCTAATTGTAAGAATTTGTGAAGTTTGTTCCAAATTGTCTTTAAGTTTTCCTGGCATGCCAGTATGGATTAGTCGAATATGTATTCTTTTTATTTTTTTTTTATGTTTCCCTAATCTATTTTTTTTTTACTCAGATACTTGCTGTTCTTAAGAACGTTGCTAAACATTTGTGAATGCTTTGTCCTTTATATATATATATATTTACGGTTACACAATGATATTTCAAATATTATTTATAGATATAAACTCAAAAGTGTCACCCTGTCAAACATCTCTTTAGGACTAACCCTTATAAGAACTCATTTTGGTCTTGAGGACCAGAGGACATATGCTTGAGAGTTGCAATCAAGTAAATTGATACAGAAATCAAGAAGACATGAATATGAAGCTTTTTAGTGCTATTTTCAGTGTCAACATTCAGACCATAATTATGTTTTAAAGATAAGAATGTATTTACTGAAGAGGAGCTTTTATATTTAAAATGCCAAGACAGATGAGAGGTCAAGCTCATGATATATTCCTTATAGTAAAAGAGGACCAGAAGAGTGTGTGCTCCTAGCCATCATCACTGCGTCCTGCTGCCCTCAAAAATATTAAACTGTTTGTTAGACTGCTTCAGATTTGCTGGATTTCTGCTTTCTCTCTTTTCCTGTCTAGTAATGACTTGTTACTCTTTCATGTTTATTCCAAGTTTCTGCAGTTTTCCTCAACAATGGTTTTCATTTATAACTCTTAAGAAAAAATGGAGAGCATAAAATAAGGTTGTCCAGTTGTAAGTTGTCAGTGCATCTGAAAACTATCTTCTCAAGGTGGACCATTATTTTAATAATACTTCAAAACACCTTGTTGATCTGGCCGTTTTGTTTTTGCATGTGTTTAGATTTCTTCATATCAAGTCTCTTATTGGTTAGTATTTTGAAATCTTTGATTTATAGGAAATGTTCAGTTTGGTTTTTGTTTTGATTCATCCTCCTCTGAATGTTTCATTACTACTTTTTTTTTTTTAATGCACCCTTTTCCTGTACCAGATTGCTTTTCTACTCTGCTTTCATCATTTTTTAGTCACATATTACTCATCAGTTGCAAAAGAAAAATGTTTGTGTTCTTATTTCTGCACCACTTAGTCTGATGCTGCTCTAGGAACACTAGGAAACAGAGGGATACTTGTGTTATTGGTAAGTAGTTTATAGATAAAGTACTAGCAGATTGTGGGCAAGGATATACCTGTAAAATATGCTGATCCTCTGACTACCTGAATGCTTCAGTGGATTCTTGTGTGCTGTTCTTAACACATTCCTTGAGATGAACCATCAGAAATGTCCATCTGACCACAGAGTTTCAGGTCCTGGGTCTTGCTGCCCTGTGTTGTGTGCCACAGCAGCTTCTCGGGCTCGGACTTCTCACCCCCACAGGGAAGAACTCTGCCTTAGTGCAGGTTGCATTGAGCTGCTTCCCTGTCTTCTGCAACATGCTCTGTTTAGAGCACCTTTTGCACAGCTGGAAGAATTATATAAATAAACAGCTGTCCTGAGAGGATATTTGCGTGAACTTGGACTTCGTCTTGTTTGTTTGTTCCTTTCAGAATTACGCCCAAAATTTCTTAGCCACAAATCTGTGCTGCTTCACTGAACGGAAGAGGGAAGTATCTTCTCATGGATTCTAAGGAGGAAAGCTCTTAAGCTACCTCTAGCACAAAATACAATATTTTCTTTAATAAATTTGATGTCCAAATGGCCAAGGAGAAAGAGCCCAGCAAGATCAGTGAAAAATATCTCATATTTGTGTGAGATTGCCTCTTGTAAGCAGGCATGGTTTAAGAAAGGAATAGGAAAGTTTTGTGCTTGGTACAGTCCTTTTCCTCCTGCTCCCTCATGACATTCCATTCTTAGGATGGGGAATTATCATGGTGTTTGCTTCTTAGGGTTGTTAGAAAATCATGGATATTTTGAAGGAAGTTGAGGTGCTGTTTTTGATGCTCTTTCTGTCCTGCTGGTGAGTTACTGTGGTGGTGTGTGCCACCTGCCCAATATGCTTTCCTTTGACACCTACAACTAAGAAGAAAAAAATGGTTTAGGGGAAGTTGGTAGCTCTTTTTTTAAAAAATCCGAGCCTGTTCTCTCTGACGGCATTTCTTAGGGCTAGAGTTGCAGTCTCATCGCTTTCCTCGCACCAGGGGAGGCCTGGCAAGGTGGCTCAAAGTTGTAAGTTGATCAGAAGTGACACTTTAGCTCTTCAGTTTCAGATGTGATCTTGGTATTTGGCTCTTTTAAGAAGTGATGAGCTTCCCGGTGATGAGAGAGAATTTCCATAGCTGCCTTTGGAAAGAGAGAAATCTTGGTTCTGGTATCCTCTGAAAAGCAAGCCATCTGGGGCAAGCTGAAAAGTAAAGCATGGGAAGGATCGGAGCCTAGATAACTGCAGCACTCTTCTCCAGTAACTATAGATACTGTGTTCTTTCACAGGAGAGCAGTGGACAGGAAGAATGTTTGTTTCTAAGCACTGATGACCGGGTAAGAATAAATAGAACTAAAGGAGGCTTTCGGAGTTGTGTTGCTTTGTTCATGTCTTAAAAAAAAAAAAAGTAGCATCCATTTTTAGGATTCAGCATACTAGAGGCTGAAAAGGAAAACATAGCAGGCATCTGTCCTTCCCCCAAGAAGCTTACAGTGTTACTCAAAGGAGAACTGAGACATGTGGAAAGGAAAGGGGAAAAAGCGGTTGAAGTACTTGCAGTTGCAAATATACACCCTGTTTAATTTTGTGTGTTAATTTAACAACAGTGGCTGACACTACTGTTTTTAAATAAAATAGTAAATTAAGCTGTCCCACATTTACACAAAGCCAAATCATGTTCCTCTCAATCACTACCATGGGCACTCCTATGCTATCCTGCTTTTCAGGCTGTGGATCACTGAAGGCAAATACCCAGTGGGGTGCTAGTTCTCAGACGTGTATGAATCCTGCAGATGGGAGTTCACAAGCCAGTTTGCTGGCTGGAAACTTATACATGGATCTTGACAATGGAACATATTTATACATAGTTCTGGTATGCTCTCTAGGACGTTTGATGTTTTGCCTCAGGCTCTGCATGCTGAGAAATCCTACCCTACAGCCATAGTCCATGCCCTCATGGAATACCTATCTGCATGTACATTGTTTCTGACTCTTCTGATGGAAAGATGCTACTTGTCCAACATGCATTGTGAAACTTGTATTGTAAGCACCTTGATACCAAAGCAGGAGAGCCTGCAGTGCATGCACAGGATAAAGTGTGGAGTGCGAATAAAGTAAATGGGCTCTTGTGGTTTTTCTGAGTGTTGTTTTTTTAAGAATCAAGTTTCTGTGGCATTTTTTGGGGAGAACCTGTTTTGAGATTACTAGGCCGAGTTTTTCAAAACCATTGTCTTCATAATCTGTTTAGAACGCAGGTTTCGCTGCCTTCCACTGCAGCTGCAGGCACTAAGTATTTCTGCAAATCACTCCGTGTAGACCCATGCCAAGGACCTGGAAAATTAATGACCTCTTCTGTAGAGTTCAATTTAAATGACATAGAGATGTCTAGTAGTATCCGAATTCCCTAGGACAGTGTTCAATTATCTGACTCAAAAGATTGGTTTCTGAATGACTAAAGGGCTTGTGAAATAAGTAATCAAGAAATTGGACAAATTTGGGTAGAGTTCACAGGAATGATAGGTCTACCTCTAGACTTCATGTCTCCATCCCAAAGGACAGGGGTTCAAAACTCTAGCAAAAGGAAAAGTAGGAAAAGTCTGCCAGAATCTTTTGACACAGACAAAACTTTTTTTTTTTTACATTAACCTTTATTTTTTTTAAATGGCTGAACTGTTTTGAATGAATAAAAAATAAAGAAACAAAACACTGAAGCAGACACTAACTTGTAAAATTTCAGCCCGAACAATGGCAATTTGGCAAAGTCGTAAGTTGTCTTATGTAGAGGAGTGTGTCTTCCAATGGCAAATGTTTGGCAGCAAGGTGAAATGTGATCCTACTCATTCTACCAATAGTAAAATATGCTGGACTTGAGTTAGCATTTGTACGTACTGACAGCAGTGTCGGTTCTTGTGTAAATTGACAGAGGAATTGTCCTGCTTTCAAATCAACAGTTATTAGGGAACTGTTATCACAGATCTTACCAGCCCAATGAAGGCCTGAGATGACAAATACTACTTTTAATCAATGTGATAAATGCTGGTCAAATTCTATGTTTGCATTTTACTTAGTAAGAATAATTACACTTCTGTGCATATCAAAGCCTGTTGTTCTAACAGTGGCAAAACCAAAGGTGTGGTGAAAGGCACAGGAGCAGGGCAAGCATGTAGGGATGGCTTTCCCAGAGTATTCGCCTGATCTTCAAAGGCTTCCTGAGCCAGACATGGTGGGTTTGTATTTACTAACCCTTACTGAACTCTTTCCATGAACTTTTTCCTGTGATCTCTTGAGCCTCAAAACTCTAAAGTGTCTAAACAGCCTGTTGCAAGGAGTTCCATGGCAGAAACATGTGAAGAACAGGTACATTTCCTTCTTGAGCCCGTGTCCTTGTCATTTAATTTCACATCTTCAACTCTTCTGTTGGAAGAGGCAGTAACTACCAGTCAGTTCAGCTTCATCTGTCAGTTTCTAGCCACTTCAGTGCAGGTATACCTGCATGCCGTTCAGTTCTATCTCCCTTATCTAGGTGTTTATTGATTCCTTCAGAGAACTCCCCTTGCTTCATAGAGCATGATTTCCTTTTCCAAAAGTTGTGTTCCCTCTTCAACAGTATATTTGTTCGTGTCCCTGGCTGAGCCAAATACCTCGCTGTCACAGAAACCATGTCTGTCTCTGTGAACTTGTATAGATCCACTTGCGAACTAATTAGATATTTTTTTCCTCTGTTCACATCCCTATCTTCTGACATGTAAACTTAGAGCTGGTGTTTTGTTGTCTAGAACCCTTTTAATTTCCAGACTAAACTTACTTATGATAAGCTCACACTTATTCTTTATGCCAGCCTTGCTGATTGTCTTATTGGTGTACTTATTAAGACCTTTTGGGTTTGGGTTTTTTTGTTTGTTTGGTTTTGGGTTTGTTTCTTTTTTTTTCAGATGTTTTGTCATGCTATCCCAAATAAGTATTTTGTGAATATATACTACCATACTTATACATAGTGTTCCCAGCAAGATCTTGGTAGTCTGCTATATTGGCATCTGTATATCCCTTTCTGCACTGGAAATACAGCTGCTTTTTTTAATCATTGTATTTTCTTTTTTCTCAACCAGGTCTCTTCAGTGACTTTTACTAGCTGCTTATAGGATGATTTTATACAAACTTTTTCCTGCTACTTCCAACTAATGATTCGTCACTTTTCAGCAGAAACCTCTAGTCTCTAAGTGTGTTACTCTGTCATTTGTTGTTACTTTTCATTCTATTTCTGTTGTAGCCATCCTTAAGATTTGTTGCAGTTTTTCTTGTGGGTTGTTTCAGTCTGCACTTTACTTCTGGTACCTGCTAGTTTCGTATTTTCTACCCATTTTTGTAGTGCTCACTTAAAGACATAAAAAATTCTAAATGAAAATGTTGAATCAAAAAAGACTGAAGACCAAGTTTATGGACCAGAAGTCCATAAACAACATCCTTCTACCTTTCAGAAAGAATTCTGTTGTCTTCTCCAGTTGATCTGCTGCTTTTCCTGCCATACTATTATTGAACTAACCCCTTTCTTCTGAGCTCAACAGCCTACGGCTCAGGTGATAGTATATCAGGTTTCTTACTGAGTGAGACTAGAACTGTTGTGCTTCCTTTGTACAAAGTATTTTGTCATGTTGAAGAAAAGTTGTATGTTTGACATGGTTCAGCTTTTAAAAATCATGTTACATTTTATTCAATTTTCTCTTTGCCTTCATGTTTTCATTCTTTCTTTGAAAACATGCTCCAAGCAAGAGGCGGCACTATCATCATGAATTTTATGTTCAGATAACTTTTCTCCACCTTTCCTCAATATTGAAATGATGCAAAAAGTGTTTATTTGGATTTGATGCTGTTCTGAGACTTTTCTGTCTCATCACAAATTGAGGTACACAAATCTATGGGGCCAGATGGGATCCACCCGAGGGTACTGAGGGAGCTGGCGGAACTGCTCACCAGGCCACTTGGCATCATTTATGAGCAGTCCTGGCTAACCGGGGAGGTCCCAGCTGACTGGAGGTTGGCAAATGTGACACCCATCCACAAGAAGGGCCAGGAGAAGGATCCTGGGAACTATAGGCCAGTCAGTCTGACCTCAGTACCTGGGAAGGTCATGGAACAGATCATCCTCAGTGCCATCACACGGCACATGCAAGAGAACAGGGTGATCAGGCCCAGTCAGCATGGGTTTGTGAAAGGCAGGTCATGCCTGACAAACCTGACCTCCTCCTATGACAAGGTAGACCACTTAGTGGATGAGGGAAAAGCTGTGGATGTTATCTACTTGGATTTTAGCAAAGCTTTTGACACTGTTTCTCACAGCATTCTCCTGGAGAAACTGGCTGCTCATGGCCTGGACAGGTGTACTCTTTGCTGGGTAAAAAACTGGCTGGATGGCCATGCCCAGAGAGTGGTGGTGAATGGAGTTAAATCCAGTTGGTGTTCGGTCACAAGTGGTGTCCCCCAGGGCTCGGTGCTGGGGCCAGTTCTCTTTATCAATGATCTGGATGAGGGGATCAAATGCACCCTCAGTAAGTTCGCAGATGACACTAAGCTGTGTGGGCGTGTTGATCTGCTTGAGGGTAGGTTGGCTCTGCAGAGGGATCTGGACAGACTGGACCAATGGGCCAATGCCAATGGTGTGAGGTTCAACAAGGCCAAGTGCCGGGTCCTGCACTTGGGTCACAACAACCCCATGCAGCGCTACAGGCTTGGGGCGGAGTGGCTCGAAAGCAGCCTGGCAGAAAAGGACCTGGGGGTGTTGGTGGACAGCTGGCTGAATATGAGCTGGCACTGTGCCCAGGTGACCAAGAAGACCAACAGCATCCTGGCCTGTATCAGGAATAGTGTGGTGAGCAGGACTAGGGAAGTGATCATCCCCCTGTACTCGGCACTGGTGAGGCCCCACCTCAAGTACTGTGGTCAGTTTTGGGCCCCTCACTACAAGAAGGACATTGAGGTGTTGGAGCATGCCCAGAGAAGGGCTACAAAGCTGGTGAGGGGTCTGGAGGACAAATCTTATGAGGAATGACTGAGGGAACTGGGGTTGTTTAGCCTGGAGAAGAGGAGGCTGAGGGGAGATCTTATCACCCTCTGCAACTACCTGAAAGGAGGTTGTAGAGAGGTGGGGGCTGACCTCCCTGGTGACAAATGATAGGATGAGAAGAAATGGGTTCAAGTTATGTCAGGGGAGGTTTAGATTGGATATTAGGAAACATTTTTTCACTGAAAGGATTATTAAACATTGGAATAGGCTGCCCAGGGAGGTTTTGGATTTGCCATCCCTGGAGGTGTATAAAAAAAGGGTAGATGTGGTACTTGGGGACATGGTTTAGAAGTGGTTATGCCAGGTAGGTTAATGGTTGGACTTGCTGATCTTAAAGGTCCTCAGCAATTCTATGATTCTATCACATGGCAGCCTTGCTTCTCGTTAAATCAGAAGATAGTATTTCAATATGAAAGGTTATGTTATACAAGTGTGGTTGATACTTTTTTTTAATTCACCCTTTAGAAGACCCTGTTTTGGTCTTTGTGTTTGGTAGCCATCTGTGGTGCAGAGGACTGTGAACTTCTGCCTTATTTCCACTGTAGTGGGAATAGTGAGTTGAAACAGTTGCCCAGTGCTTCTCTCTGTTGTGATTCTAGATGTTTGGCAGACTTAGTTCTGACCAGGTTTTATTCAAGAAAATATATGCACTGCCAATAATATGAACTTAGTTATTTAGTACCTCTCATCACCCTTGCTAAGGTGAGAGCATCTTGCAGTGTGGTGGTACTCCATTAGTGCTTCATGCTCAATCTGTTCTGCCAGGTTGGTTCCCCTGACCACACTGTTGGACGCTGGATCTGTGAGACAGAAGTGGTGCCAAATCCCCTTGTTTAGAAGGGTGCTGAAATTTCTGCTGCTTCTGACTCAATCTGGTTAGTGCCATGAGGCATTAAGAGATCTGTGGGTGCAGTTTTGGCTAGAGCTGCAGGAATCCCAGCCGCTTGTCCCTGTACCTGAGATGGCTCTTCCTGCCTCCTCTTGTGCCTGCACTAAGCCACTGCAAAGACTGCACAGAAACAGCCTGCATTTTTTCTGTAGGGTTAATTTGACCATTTTAGGTCTTTAGGGTTAATTTGGCTATTTTAGCTCTCTGACCTGGTTCACTGCATGGCCAGACAGGCTTCAGTGCAAGAAGGAAAGGGAGGATGTGCCATACCTTTAATTGTTTCAGTGTGGAGGAACCTTTAAAATAACTAAGCTCTGGACGGGGTGACAGAATTGTGTCCTATGCTCTGTTCAACATGACAGCTGGACAGATGTGTCAATTTCCAGTCCCGAAGCATTGGCCAAGGTGCTGTACCAGAGCTGTTACCCCTCTGCCTCTGGGTTGTTCATGGGAACTTCAACATGGCACTGCTTTGGCATACAGCCTGGCCTCCAGCAAGGAGGTGGCTTGTGTCTGGCCACCTTTGGGTGTTGGTGTGGGCATGGTTGCCTCTGCCTATGGTCAACCCAGTAAACAAGCTGCTTGCTTAGATGGAGTTACCTAATTCTGCAGATAGGTGCTTTGCTTTTGGGATTGGGTCCAGAGATGAGAAGGTAACTGCTGAAGCTACTTGCCAAGACAGCTATCAAATGTGATGAGGGATCAGGCTTTGAGGTTAACTGGCAGCAATTATCTGTACCATAGCTATATCCATGCTGACTGATTCTTCAGTGTTTTCTTTTGTGTTGTTTTTGGTTTTGTAGTGTGTGTTGTGTTTTTTTCTAAAACAAAACCAAAAAAGGTGATGTCTCACAGTGCTAGTTTCTGTGGCCCTATAATTCAAGGGAAGTATCAGCCCTCATCTTTGCAAGTACAGCCTTTTGGGTACAAACCCTAAAATTTTGATGACAACTGTCGTAACAATGAGACTGAAATACAGATGTCTGAAACATTCTCATATTGCCCCCCTGCTTTGGTAAGGAAACAATTGATTTCAGAAAGGGACATACTGAAATCATCAGGCCGTTGTACCTGTTTTGGTAGCATGGTGTCATTTTTCTTAGCTGTTCCTTCTGATGACCCCTAACTCTTTTTGACCATTTTGTACCTGGCCCTTTAGCAGATGTTTCTCCCCAGTGCTAGCTGTGGTGGCAGCTTGTGTTAACTGGCAGGGCTGGGAGAGAGCGGTGTGTTTCGGGAAAGGGATGGAAGATTATCATCGCTACAGGTCAGAAATAAGTGTATTGTGTGTGGTCGATAGTATGTAACAAGTGTGGTTTAGCAAGATGAGCTTCCAGCTCTCTCTGCAGGAGAAGGGGATGCATACCTTTCTTTACTCCAGCAGATTTTTGCGATATGATAGGAGGCATGAAAGAAATGTCATTTCTACAGCCAAGTTTCTATGTGTTACTTTCTCATGTGTTCTTAATGATAGAAAGCTTGGGTGGGTGCTGTGCTGTCAGACTGTGTTACCCAGCATTAGGTGGTAATGAATCCATGCTTCATGTTCACAAGTATTTTTTTCTTAACTGCACAAACAAGCAGTCTTTACAAACACTGATGGCATGGGCACAAGTCTCTCATCTCCCTTGCCTGCCCTCTGGTACTCAGATTTGGGTTAGCATGGCAGTTGCAGTTTGAAATTTGTAGTTGTAACATTATCTGTTAGAGGTTAAAAAAAAACCAACTTGCCAAAACAAGTAGTGTAGACCACACTAGATCTGCTTCAGATAAGTCTGCCCATTATTGTGTGCAATTAGACCAAGTGTTTTAAAGGATTAGTAGATATTATATTTTAAGAGATTGATTAGTGGTAGGAAGTAAGGCTGCCAGTGAAATTTTTCTTCTAGAGTCCACATGCAAAGATCTCTTATTAAAATTTATCCAGTTGTTTAACAGAAGATTCATAGGTCATAGAAACAAGTGCAGTATGAAATTTCAAACCCAATAGTTACCTGCTTTTAAAGAAAAATAGTAGAATTCCCTCATTTTGGAAGGCAACACAGTTATTTAAGTCCTGCTTTGTGCCCCTGTTTGTTTGCATTTGTATGTATTCTAAACTGTTTTGATTTTTATTTTGTTAATTTTATTTTCAACTGTAGAAGCCCATACAGGCTCCCAAGGATTTAATTTGCTTTTCTTAGGAAAAAGTGTCTAGAAACAAAGCAAATTAAATACTATACCCTGTTTGTTTGCATTTGTATGTATTCTAAACTCTGTTGGACAGTGAGTGTTGCCTTGCAAAACTGCTGCCTTGTCTCTGGTTTCCTTCACTTAACTTTGTAGGCCCCCTTCTCCTCTTCACAGGGTTCTCCATTTTGGGGATTTTTTTTTACCAACTTGTCACCTTCCAGATAAAGGGGATGTGGGGGGAGAGATTGCCTTTTTATAACTGTTTTACTAAGAGAGTCTTGTTGTTCCTAATCCACCTATAACTTGTCTCTGTTTCTTCTTCCTTACTTTGCTTTTGTTCCTGTCTCTGAACCTCCTCATCTTCATCCCCATCACTCCTCCGTCCCCAATCCTTGGTTCTGGAAGAAGCCAGAAGGCGTGGTTAGATGGCAGAAGAGCTCAGTTATTACTTACACAGGGAAACTTCATCCTGTCCAACAAGTATGCTATTCGTAGCCTTGAGGGATATATCTAAAGGGCACAGAGTTTCCACTCAAAATTTAAGTAGATTAGATTATGTATACATATTTGTTGTGACTTGGCAGGTATCCCAGCACCCGAGGTCTTAAAACATATACTTTGCTATACTCGAGGCAAGCTCAACTGCATGTTTCAAAAGATGCTCTGGAGAGATGGGAGACTGCTGTTTGGAGTTCACAAAAGTGTTATCCTCTCTAGATCTGATACAACACAGAAATTCTGACTACTGTTCTGTCTAGTCCTGTGTTTTGTCTTGATATTAGCTGCTATCAGATGCTTCAAGGGGTGGTATAACCATAAGATACAGAGGAGAAGATCCTCTCTTACTTAACTCTCTGCTGGTTTGGATTTTGTCCTGAAAAAAGAGGGTTGGTGTTATTTTTTCTGAATCCCTCTTGAAATTGTATTATAATTCTGGATGATCCAGTTAACCTATATAAGTCTTGCCTGTGTAACTGTATGCTACCTTCTGGCAGTAAATCTCGCAGGCTAATACTTTGCTATTTAAGAAACACCAATACTTTGGGTTTTGTTTAAAATTTTCTATGCTGTGGTTTTATTGAATGTCTCTCACTTTCATAAGAACAGATGAAACCATCTGAGCAAGTTCCTCTACTGCTCATTATTTTAATAGTTTATCTTGTCATCTTGTTTAAAAAAAACAACAAAACCCATAAAAATGCAGGCCCAAAATTCAGGTGCTGCAAATATGTTGGAGGGAACCATGAATTTAAAACAGCTGTATTTCGTGAAATTCTGTTTGGAATGGCACTTTTCCTTATAAGGTCCAATGACCAATTGTTTTGATTATTTAGAAGGAAAAAATTCCATGAGAACTGTTACTGAAAATGACTAACTTGGCATTAGTGATCTGTCACTCTCTTAACAGCATTTGATGCAATACTGAAGTTAATTAAGATAGCTGAAATATCCAGTTAGCCTCTCAGTGCTTCAGCTGTTCATATGTGACCTGTTTATTACATTTTCTTGTAAATTGCTAATGGTATCTGTAAATAAATACTCCTTCTGTTTGTAGTGGTGTCTTCTTAACATCCAGGCCTTTGTAAATAAAGAACAGTCTGTGCATCTAATAGAAAGCTCGAACACTTGATTCACAGTGCACAGTGACCGATGGGTTTGTACAGCGAAGAGCTGAAGTGATTCCTCCAGTTTTGCCGTTAAAACAGTAAAACATTTGAAGGAGGAGTGTGGCACTGCGATTGCTAATGATCTGTGGAGGATCGACAGGAGCGGAGTGGCTAGGGCTGCATGTTAGAAACTAGGAATGGTTGGGTCAGGTTGCAAGAGAAGGGCATACTTGACAGAGAGGTAGGCTGGTTTTAGTTAAGTGGGTTTGTTTCTTTATTTAAGCAAGGATTGGAGGTTGATAAAAATGCACTAGCTGATATGTAGTAGATCTGAGCTGCTTTTGCTCAAAATTGCAGAGAGGCATGTGAGAGAGATGGGATCAGGACTTAGCAGATCTGAAATGTATGTCCACCTGACCCATTCTTTTGACAGCTGAGTGACTTAGAGAAGATGTGCTTGAAAACAGTTACTACAGTTGCTCAAACCTGTTTATCTATTAGAATAGTCTCTTAAAGGCAGAGGATGAGGCATAATCTGTTGTAGGGATATTCTTCCTGTACGTTGAAAAAAAGATTTGCCCTAACTGTTTCTGTTTGAAACTGCATGCAAAATTTACTGCATTTTCTCTTTTTACTTCTATTTTGCTTTTCTAAGTGTGGAAACATAGGATTCACTCAAGCAGATAATAGGTAGAATTGTCCCTTTGTGAACCTTAAAATGGAGGTAGTGAGAAAGAATGTCTAGGCTGTTGATCACTAGAAAATAATTAACAAAAACAATTTCCTATGGCTTAGTCCATAGTAGGATGTTACCTTGAACACACTTCAGTTCCTCTTATAGCATCATGTGTCCGTGCTGAACTTAATTCTCAAAGTTATATCAAAAAGGACTACTTACTGTAGTAAATGCTTGTTGCAGTGAATTAGTTTCCACTCTAAGGTTTCTTTGGGTTAATTGCTTATAATGTGCTGGAGTTTGTATTTCTTCCCACCTGGCTCACTACCAATGTCCTTTTTTACTCCAGGATCATACTGACTGGAGGTAAATGCTCCATACATGTTGGCAGGTAGCCAAGAGTGCTGCTCTTTGTGATGGGGGTTGTAAGCAAGTTGATTCTAACAATTAATTAGTTTTGAAGAGTCTGCCAAGGCTCTGGTGGCCTCTGGTTCATGTATGTCTGACCCTACTCAGATGCGAATCATTATGGGATGGACAGGTACAGGTCATTGCCCACATAAACGAAAGCGAGAGAAGACACCTGGACCTGGCCTCAGGGATGAATCAACACAAAGGACCACAAAGGATGTAGCAGAAGACAAAGAAACACAACGGATGCTTGATCAGTGCCCTTATATGTGCTCTGGGCTGTGGTTTTGCAAGTGACATTGCCACCGAATCCAGGAGTGATTTTTTTTATTATTATTATTTCCGTCCCGTCCCCCCCCCCCCCCCCGAATGGCGCACAGTGCTACAGCAGAGACCCAAGGTAACTGGGTGAAAACCCAGCAAATAAAGGTCAGTAGCCTCACCTATGCCATAGTGTCCAGCTGGGACTGGGCCTACTGCAAGCACTGTGACTCATCAGACGTGAACAATACCCAAGAAACGGCTACAGGATTCTGCAGAGGCGGGAGGAGGAAACTGATCCAGTAAGTATTGCATGCCCAATTGCACAATAACTTCACAGGAGGGTTTTAAACTACTTTTTCTGGAGCAGAGCTCTCTGGCTCAGGTAGCAGCCTTCCCCTTGATGCTTAACTTAGCCGTTCTCAAACTTAGATCAGACTTTTGTTTTATTTATTTGCTGTGGGCTTCTCATCCACACAGATGCACTGTCACTCATTGGCCACTTCCAAACGTCTGCACTCCAGCTACTGTCCCTACATCCCTTCATTTCTCTTACCGTCTCACCCAGAGTAACAACCTTTAATGTTGGTATCCCCTACCCCAAAATTTTGCATGTCGAATCCAGCAAATTCTATTCAGTCTTCACTCAGCTACCCTTTCTAGTTATCAGTCCGGCTGTACTGAAGGACTTCTCAGAAACTTTACTGTATTGACTCACTTGTACCTCCATGTCTTCTCCTTGCCTTAATTCTCTGCACTCTCTACACTCTCTGTAAAAGATCCATTCCATGAGGAGTAGCATCAAGTTATCTTCAGTGCCCAAGTCTTTGCAGCTCTGTCCTGTAGCTACCTTGCCCTATTTGGGAAGCCTGGAAATCTCTAGGAGAGAGGTGACCCTGCTCATGGTGTCACCTTGGAGCACACTGCCTGCCTTGAGGACCCCTGGGGCTGTGGGGCAGGCATGAAGAAGCCAGCTGAGCTAGACCCAGCAAGGAGAGCACCCATCCTAGCTGAGCCGAAACCATGGCAGGACTCGCCTCCACACTCCGTGGAGCTGAGCTCCTTGTGTGGGTGTAAGGGGAGAGAGTTTGAAGGCTGGAGGGAACTGTGTGTTCAGGGGGGTGCATGGATGTAGAGGGTGGATGATGTTACATGAGACTGTGTTTCCGCTGCCTACACCCCTGCACATGCAACATGTCCTTCAGTTTAACAAGTGTTGATTTGCCTTCCTCCCAGTCAGTGTCATCTGTCACATCTGTGCTGCTGAATCAGGGCTTTGTAGTTTCTCCAGTACCTGACTCCACAAACATAAGAGCTCTTGATCACTCCTTTTGATGCTTTTGCATTTTTCATAGTGTGGTTTTTTTTTTTTTTTTTAACTCTTGATCCCCTCCCCAAAATGGCATCCTCTCATCAGCCTCACCTTAAAGCTCTAACGGTATGTTTCTTTGCTGTGTGAACTCCCAAACATGAGTTGCACTTTTCTGCCTCCTTTCTCAGCTGATTTGATCTCTCATTTCCTCCTCACTAATCACAGCCTTCCCCAGCTTTGGTTATGCTGCCCCCCTGCTCCAGACCTTAGTTATGCTCAGTGTTTATAAATCTTAATGCAGTCTCAAATATAAAGCTGTGAAGCTGTGCTGTCACAGAGTTTCATTAGCATGCTCAATCTTTGCTGAGGGTGAAGTACACAAGGAATTTTGAACTGCTTTGCTGTTCTAAAACTTTTATTTATTAGAGTGAGCTTGTGGATATGTAACAACTGCTACAGAATTTTCTTGATTTTGAAGTGTATTTTACAGTAATTTGTAGGAGCTGTAAAAAGGGGAGGGGAGTTTGACACACATTGCAGGTAAAGGAGGTGTTGGGTTTTTTCCTTCTTTTTCTTTCTTTTTATTTTTTTTTCATTTTTTTCTTTTCTTTAAGGAAATGCTCCTCTAGTAGTCCTGGATGAAGTTTGTTGATAGTTAGCCTTGCAGTGTATTATTGCAGTTTGCCTGTTGTCTTTATAAATGAGGCCCTTAAGTCTCCCAGGAATTTGCTAGGGAGTAATATCCTTCAGCATAAGGACAGCTAGTTGCACATGTGTGCAGTTACAAATGTAATGCCTACTGATTTTTTCTTAAAAAAAAATAAATATAAAAAGGCAGAACCCTTTATACTCAAATGCCTATCCAACAGCGTCTGACCATTTCAAGTTTTGAAACAATAGCAACCAACTTACCCCATTACGTATGTCCCAGAAAAACCTACAACAGCATATGTAGTATGTGGAAGTAATTTGGAAGGCATCTTGCAGTTTTGAAGGGAACACGGTGAAATGAAAAGTTGGGGGAAAAGAATTTGAATGTGGTCATGAGGGAAGAAACTAGTTAGCTGTATTAAACTAGAGTTTGTAATGAGTGGGGTGACTGGTAACATCTTTATTTTTTCTGATTTCTCTTAGCACATAAAAAAGCCGCAGCCCCTATGAAGAGGGGAATTACTAGCTAAAAGATAGACATCAAATTTCAGAAGATAAATGAAAGGTGGATCTGAACCTTGAAATTGTCAGCTCAGCTCAGCAGGAGGTTGCAAAGGCAGAGTGGTGAGAGGAGGGTTTCCTGGAGAACTCCCAGAAGATTGAAATGGATTATGCGATTCTGGAAGGGGAGAAGAAACAGGCAATACAAAGGTGCTAAACATAAACAGTTGTAACAAAACACTGGTCAAGCACTTTACTTCCAACACTCTGCAAAACATGGAAGATGTTCCATATTGAGACCACTGTGTCAGTTCAGCTAATTAGAAATGTTGCCTGACAGGATTCAGATCTTGTGTACATCATCTAGAGGAGGACTTCTTATGCGACCTATTTTGTTTTTAAGGTCGTTATCTTTTCATTGACAAAGCACTATCAGCTAAATCAGTAAATAAATCCATTTTCTAAACACCTGTCTGAAAAATAACTGAACACACAACTATTGTAAAACTCATCTCTTCACAACGTTTTAAAAATAAAATTAAACTAAAACATACCTTTTGATTGCAAATTTTTTCCTAGCCTATAGCTACTTTCCCACAGTGTGAAAGGAGCTCAGGCATCGTCTTGGAGAGCACTTAGAGGAATATGTTCTCTGGGACTCACAAAAACATCTCAATTTCATGTTTCCATCTGCCCTCCAGGATTTTTTCCCATAACGTGCATGAAACATTGATGCATACCATACAGTCATAAGACTATTTTTATTCCATCTTTTTTGTCACCATCTTCTTTCCACCTTTCTGGAAGCCTGCCCCACTGGCAGTCTGCAGATGTTCAAGGCAAAGTCTTGCATGCATTTTTTCTCCCATCACTTAATGTAGGTTTGAAAATCAGGGAAGCAGAGTCCACTAAGTTGCTTAAAAAAAAAAAAAAAAAAAAAAAGAGGAGAGCTCTTAAATGCCCTGGTGTCTTGGATTGTGGAGAACAAAAATTACCTTGCAGGACACAGGTCTTTCATCATAGACTGGCCATTATTAGTACTGTTGAATGCTTACTGTGATAAACTGTGTCCAGCAGGACTGTGAGGGAATATGCCATCCTGTTGATAAAGTCTTGAGCCTGTGTGTTAGGAGGTGGAGCTGAGGTAAAGTACGGTGACAGGTATGCATCTCATCACCTGCTTCTGTGCCAGTAGGGAACCCTATCCTTTCAAAGCTATCTGTGACCTCCTGTGCATTGACAGATGTGGAGAAACCTCCTTGTGCTACTGTCAGCTTTCTTGACTTGGTTGCCCTTCCAATAACAAGCTGATTACCTTGTGATTTAATGGTAAAGTTGTTTGGTGACTACATCGTTATGACATTTCATCAGGCTGACAGGAACTGCCAGATTGTTTTTCTGTTGGTGCAGCTCTGGGGCAGAATCTGTGTGGACTTCTGGCAGGTTCTGCCTTTGCTGCCTGAAACTAGTAGTTGCTGCTAGTCACCTGAATCCAAAAATTGTACTCCAGGTGACTGTTCTGGATATTAACTGCCTGACTTCATCTCCCTCTGCTGTGTTCAATCGCGTAGCTCTAAATTATGCATGAATGCTTTTAATTGTTCATTAATCTGGCATCAAACCTCAGAATTCCTAAGATGTGCATCCCCAACTGTGTTGCATGACAGACTGAAGCAGAGCACTGTAAATGAACTGTTCAACATGCCGAATGGGAGATGGGAACAAATGCAGAACTGTGTACTTACCTCGTTAACAAGGTTGTTCTCATAGCAAAATCGCATACAAACACTGCGTGAAGTCACTGTAATCAGAGTAAGCTGATTAGGTGTATGCTAACATCATTGCATAGACAAAGACGGTATGTATGAAGAGAGTCAGAAATACATTCAGTGTCTGTGCTGTGCAGGTTCTGAAAGGGTCACTGATTACAGCTTTGAAGAGGGATTTGCTTTGGTATTACCCTAAGTATTCTGCATCTTTAGTTATCCTTTCCTAAGACTTTTGTGTTTTAGCTCATAAGGTCATTGATACAGTCATCCAGCATCGCAGCTGTAGCAGTAGTAGCAAAGGCCATTGTGACTAAATGTGACACTTTATTTAATGTAAAGTTAAAATAATCTATGAAGTGTTTTCTTTTCAGATAGATCAGCAGTTCTTTGACTGTAGGGTGTATTGGAAGATTAGCAGCTGCTTGGAAATTGGGCACTCTTTCTTACTTGTTATCTTTCTTTGGGGACTGGGATAAGAGGCAGAAGAGATGGGGCAACCAGGATCAGCATTTTAATTGGAATAGCTCCAATAAATCATATGAAAATCCAAGGTTATGAAAAAAGCAATGCTAAACCCTGTCATAGTTTTTGCCACCAAGCAGTGTTGTTTAGGCAGTGTGATTCAGGGCAGGATTGGGCTTCCACTATATTCTTTGGATAACTGCATAGTTACCACCTACACACAGGATTCGGCGTATGTACTGGGGAGACTCTCAGTCATTTTATTTCTGTCCTTCATGACTTGTCTTTTTGTCCCAGATGTGAGCTTCCCAACCATCTAACCTAACCTCACCTCATGAGGGAGATGTAGCTCCTGTGAAGGGTCTTGTCCTAGTACAGTCCTTGCAGCTTCTGTGCGGTATTGTGATTTTTTTCAAATAACACCACCTTGCCCCTCTTATTTGAGCTTGTGTTAGGTAGATGGATAAGTATTACCCTTTTTCTTTTTATTCTTTTTTTTTTTTTTTAAACAGACAAAAATCGAGGTAGGGTAGAGGATACCTCCAAGCCCAAAAGCTGAATCACTGGTTGGATTATTGTAGTGCCATGTTTTCTGACTTCTAGCCCATGTTTATTTTACAGACTTTCCTATTTAAAACCTGTCCCTACCTTCTGGCACAGAGTTAATTTCTCCAGCATAGCCAGTTCCTTTGTGCTGTCTGCCTTGCAGAACTTCAAGTGAAGTTGCGAAGCTCTTTGGTAAGGTTTACTTTTTCAGCTTAAATGAGGAGCACAGCACAAAGTGGAGTGACTGGTGGCTGCTTTTTTCTATGCTATTCCAGTTCAGACTATCTCTCTCTGACCAAGCAGAGATCACTAGCTGCGCAGGCTTGTGTTGTGTGGTGATAAATGTGAGTGGAGTTTATCTTGAATTCACCAATGTCATTGTGATTTCCACCTAGCAGGCTGGAGCTCCAGAAACCTTTTTACTTGACCCATTACTGAAACTGTTAAAAACGTCTTGCTTTACAATTCGTTAGGTGACTGTCTCAAAAAGCAAAACTTCCTAACCTATCTAGTTGTGCTCTGCAACCTAATTACATTGTTTAAATGGTATATCCTAAAATTTTCAGGTTTATAAAAATCTTCTGAAATGTAGTTATATAAAATCATGGTTTCAGGGGTGGTCTGGGGCAGGCAGGCCTGTGTCAGGTAAATCTAAAATCTGTACCTGGCAATTTTGGTAGACACTATAATAAAGCATAGAATTGGTTGCCACCTGGGTAGGTATAATTATTTGGGAAGAGTGAAAGCAGAATTTGTAAGAATCCTGTCTTAGGGAGTTGGAGTTCTTTAGAGGCCTGAGCAAGAATTAAAGATGTTCTTGTTTAAAAATCAAAGTGAACCTTATCAAAAAGGCTTTTTAAGGAAACTAAGAAGCCATAATGTAAGAGGGAAGGTCTTTGCACAAGTAAATCACAGATTATAGGTAGGATCAAAGGGTAGAAATAGAAAGTCAATTCTCAGTTAAAGGAAGGTCCCAGTTATGTTCCACAGAGATCTGAGATTTTCAACACATTCATAAATGGTATCAGTAAGGGGTGAGCTTGTTTGCTTGCTTGCTTGGGTGAGCAAGTTTGCTATGAAGAAGAGAGCCAGCTGTGGAGAGCAGTAGAAGGACATTGAAGTGCTAAGGACTGCGCAACAAAATGAGTGATGAAATTCAGTGTAGATAAATGAGGATAACTAAAGAGCACTGGGCAGAACAATCCTAATTATATATAAAGATTATGAATTTGAGCTGAGTATTACCATTGAGGAGTAAGATTTGGGGATTGTGATTGGTAATTCTGTGGGAACATGAGCTCGTTAGTCACCAAAACACAACACAAACGTTAGAAGAAAGAAATATAGAATAAAATTGAGAATGTCATTACAAGAGTGTGTGGTCCAGTAGCCTCCTGAGTGCTGTGTTGACTTCTGGAGCCTTCCATTTCAGAAAGGAATTATTAGAACTGGAAGAGGCTTAGAGAAGGTCAGCAAGAGTGATGAGCTGCAAGGGGTGACTTCCATGTGAAGAACACTTCTATAAACTGGGACTGTGGCCTGGGAAAGGAATAAATTGAGGGCAATGTCATGGAAATCTGCAGAGGAAGGAAGAGGCAGACTAAGCACTGCCTTTCAAAAAAAGAACATACACAGTTAGGAGGGAAGGCAGATTCAGAGCCTTCAAAAGGAAGAGGTTCTCCATAAAATCAGTAGCGGAGAGACCTGTGGGATGACTTTTTGAAGGTATGCTGTAGATATTAGAAACTGATAAGGTTTCCAGGGGGAGTGTGGACTATTGCTTGGAAGGGTGATGTGCTGAAAGTTGCTAAACTAACAGAAACCACATATGGTTCAGGAAGTCCCTAACATCAAAGTAGTTGGAGGTCAGAAGAGTATTGGTGAGAAATATCACACATTCGTGACCTGTTTTGTACTTTTGGCCATTACTGGAGGCAGAATACTGGCCTAGATGTACCATTAATCTAGCCTGCACACCTAGTCTCATTTGAGTATGTCTTGGGACAAAGGAAAATAATGCTCCTTACAAACATCAATTAATTCCTGATCATATTAGTATATGATCTCAGATGCACCTTTAGCATGTGTGTTTGTGTTTATTTGTACATATACAGGATTTGGTTATGATTTTATTATAAAAATGACATGGTCCTATATGCGGATTAAATAAATGGTAACCAAAGTTTGCTTTCACAGAAGCATCATCACTTTAAAAATGGATGCAGATTATTCTTGGCGAGGGTCTGGTGGTGGTGTGATTCCAAAATACATGAAAGCACTTTTGCAGGTTTTAAACCTTCTAACAGTAATTAACAGTATCGTTATATGTATCACAGCCTCTCAGAAGTTTTTAGAAAAACATCTATGCAGTGCCATAGAGATTCTTAAAAAGCCCCATAAAACCACAATCATCAGATGGTTAACTCTAGGCAGCTCTTGTTTCCTTTAATTTAGTATGTAATCAGGAATCCTTTGGAACATTTAGTAACCAAAACGGAGCTCTCAAGATTTTAAGTGGACCTAAGTAATTTGAAACAATAAGAGCCCACAAAGAGATGCTGGATAGTATTGTGATTTTTTTTTCCTTTAAATTAGACTATTAGGTCATCATAAAATAAACATTGGTAAGTTTATGTTCTACTTTTCCAGAAACTTAAAAAGAAAAAAAAAGGCAGGCATGATAGTTTTTCTTCTATATTCTGAAAAAGGTTATGTAATATTATTTCTAGTGTAGCATATTATGAGTTATTTTCTAAAATTAAAAAGCTGATTGTCCAAATTTCATGACTGTAGTACAGATTTCAAGAATTGCAGATAGTCTTATGATCCTGAAAAAAACATCTTGTATTTAATAGTCAAATCTATATAAATACTTATTTTTGTATGATGACTGCTGTCCCACCGCAGCCTAGTTTTTTTTTTTCCTCCAAATGCTTGCTTTATTAATTAATAAAAGGTATGTATATTCAATGGATGTTTACTGGTGGAATCTGTGTATTTACTGCTCAGAAGAAAAGGAATAGGTTTAATCATTTTAGAGCATTTGTTCCCCTTGCTACCCATATTTCACACTAGTTTGAAAGGATCATGGGGTTTTCCTACTCAACTTTATGCAATTTCAGTAAGTTTCTCTGTTTTGTGGATGTTTTAAAAAAAAAAAAAACAAAAACAAAAAACCAAACAAACAAACAAAAAAAAAACCCAAAGACTGTTAAAATTTTGAATTTATGAAATATCTTCATTCTTGTAGTTTTCTACCTTCTGTATAATATTCTTTGCAGCATAATCATTGTTCTGGACACAGTAGATATTAGTAAGTGGTGTCACTAACAGTAGACTACAATGGTTGCCTGGTTTGTTTCAGTGCTTATGTTATTTCATTATGTTCTAGATGTTAGGCTGTTTCCCCGAGGGGTAAAGTCTTATGTGTTTTTATCTCTAAGTCATTCTTATGTTTATACCTAAGATTGCTGGATAGATATTTTCACTGTTTTGCCCACATCATTCTATTTTCCTGAAGCAGCTTTCACTGGCAGTTCTCCTGCTGCGTGCTTGGATTTGGTTGTGTCTTCCTGCAGCCTGTGTGTGCTCTTGCTGCTGTCCTACCACATTCCCTTGGCCACCCCTCTATACTGTAGGCTAGAGCTTGAATCCATGGAGAAGGATTTCTCTGAACTCAGCTGCCTGCTATAAAGAGAAGTCCTGAAGTTCAAGATAAGATAAATACAACCTTGTATATATTTAAAAAAACAAAAACAACCCCAAACTATCTGTTCTTTTGTGATTAGTTTGCATATGTGCGCGTGCTCCCCTTACGTGAAACACTGCTGTACAGTAGAGCCAGCACCTACATCTTTGAATGGTTATTCCCAATAACTGTTGTCCAATAACGCAAAAGGCCAAAGGGCTTCACCCACCTCTCAATGCTGTCTCATCTCCCCTGGGGCTTCAGTGTGGACCCCTTTGTCTTTTTGCATCTGTCCGTCAGCTTGTGAGAGAACACGAGCTGTAAAACCCTAGACAATTCCTGGCTGCTGTCAGGTAGTGTACCTGTTGGCTATATTCTTCTCACTGCCTGCCATACGAAATGTCACAGTGGCTGGAGGGACTTGAGATCTGTCCCTCCTGTCATTTGGCAGTGCCGTGTTTATAGACAGTCGTGCCGGATGTCTTCTTTGGTTAGGGGAGAAACATGTGCATACATGTTGCTTGCTGTTCAAATCTCTTTCAAATTACACAATAAAACTGACAGAAAATTAAATGAAGTATTACTTTGTGAAAGTGCAGGCGCAATCTGATCCTGGCATAGGCAGGCTCCCTGGTCAAACCCACCTTCTGGTTAACAGTCTCACTCTAGCAATGCCCATTCGTCCTCCTTCTTGTCCTCCAGCACTGAAGCCTCAGCTTGAATTTCCAGCTGTAGGAGAACTCAGGCCACAGAGAGTTGTCCCCTTCCCCCTCCAGCCCTGTCTGGCCAAGAACAAATGTGGAAGAATCAGCATCTTCCTAGCAAAGACAGGATTTTCCTTGTGAATGCGGGCATCAAAGGTGAACAAGAGTCACTGGCTATCTCCTTTAAATAGTGACAGGCCGTTCAAATAAATGCAGATCAGATGGCCTGCCAAGATCAAACCGTGATGTAGACCCCTGCATCAGTCAGAAGGCTGATTTTAATTCAACGAGGAGAAAGGCACCCCTAAAGTCATCAATATTTGAACATCTTTGCCAGTTAAGCATAGATTTTTCTTACCTGCTTGACTGTTTCCATTGATGGAAACATTAGGAAATGTTGACTGTTTCCATCGATGGAAACATTTTTCTACAAAGTCAGTCAGACCTATCGCTTCCTCTGAGGTCAGTGCAAGTGTGCAGTAGGCACGTTGATCCTTGATGATCCAGGAAGGATGTCTGAACCTTGCAGGGCTGCAGGTCCCAGCATGCTGTCCTGGAGCAGTGCAGGCACGTTGCCACTTATGCCCTCAGCCTGTTCCAAGAACCATCCCAGCAGACATGTCTGAAAGAAGGAGGGTTAAATCTGCACCTCCACAAACTGAACTGCCTAGTGAGGGGCTTGTGTGTAAGCACGAAGAAAGCAGGAGGAGGTGAAGTGGTGCTCTTTCTTTGATTGCCTTAACCCAGGCATCTTCAGGAGCTCTGGCAACATTTGTTCAATTTTAACAGCCCTGGTTGAGAGGGCCAGATGTGGTGAGATTTGTAGTTCAGTTCTGCCACTCTGTAATGGAGGTGCTGACTGTCACTTTGGCTCTTTGAGCCACAGTAAGTGGCTACGTTGACTGTCTCTTGCCAATGCTTCCTCCAGCTCAGCTCCCCCAGCTATCCCTGACTGCTCAGGCAGACCAGGTTTCCTCTGTCAGTACTTTTTTTAGTCAGGTGACTATTAGTCGCCTGATAAAGAAAAGAAGAAAAATGGTTACTTCTGCTATAGTAATTGTGGCTCTTCCAGGCACCTTCTCCACCGAGGGACCACAAGAGATCTCTTGTCCTTTGCTCTGAAGGAGTCCTGACTGGTGACAAACCTGAGAGGTTAGACTGGAGCATCCTGAGCTTAGTTTGCTCCATTACCACCCTGAGCAGCAGCAGTTTCTGGCTTCCTTGGGCTGGACATGTTCATCCTCCTTCTTCCCAAACCAGGATGCCAGCCTGTGTTTCAGCTTTCCCATCCTCAGACCACGCTCCCAGCTAGGACATCAACTCTTGCCCACGTATTTCTCTCTCATGGCCTTGCTTCCTCTCATCAGTCACAGCAAACCTTGCCAGCTACTTCACATCAGCATCTAAAACCCTGAGATGGGGGCACAGGTTTGCGAACAGCAGGGCTACAGCAGTCACTGAAGAGGGAGTCTGCCATTTCCCAAAGCAGCACATTGATGTCAGTGGCACACGTAATGGCTCTTGCCCCACAGTATGAGTGAAGAGCAGAGCTGGGAGCTGCCATTGCTGCAGATAGCATTAGGTGGTGTGATGATGTGCATGCCACAGCCCGGGAGCCCTTTACCTTGTGCCGCTGCCGGTAGCAGTTAGGAGGGGTCACGGGCACAGCCTGGATGGACCTTACTGTCTTCAGAGAACTTGATCCTGTTCATGTGAGTACATGCTCACCTGGGATTTGTGTGGACAGCACTTCTTAAAGAATTACAGTTTCCATAAGGTAAGTAACCACTTTTCATTTTGTTTCCTTAAAGAAATATTTAAAACCCAGGATTACTCTGTAATACTGTTAAAGCCTTAATCAGTTCTACCATTATCATGACTCTAATGTTTCTAGGACCCTTCCTCTGTTTTAAAACTGATTAATTTCAAGGATTGAAGCTAGATTCACTGTTCTGTATACAAGGTGTAACAGAGATACTGTGTTCTCAATGCTGTGTTCTCATTATCACTCTCTTATTTTAAAAGAAAATAACCATGAAACTGGTGTTTTCCATTGCTGTGCTTGGACGCTCTTAAGAAAAGTAAGAAATGCAAGTTAGGAGGAGGATTATTGGTTGTATTCGTGTAATGTCTTCATTATCCTTTTAGTTTATATTTCAAATCATATTTTAAAACATTTTCAAGTGCAACTATTTTTCAGATTTTTAAAGATGAACTGTGAGTTTTGGAAAAAAGTGTGTTACTCTCTTTAAATGTTGAAAACAGGAATAAATGATTTAATTTAGGCTTTGGGGGCTTTTTTTCTTTCTTTGACTCTTTAGATGATAGAAATTAAAATATTGTCTAACCTGGAATTATCAGGGTGTTTGGAGAGTTAGCAAAATTAGTGCCTCATGAATACTGGAAGATCTGATAAATTCTAAGAATTATAATCTGACAAATTATAGAAGTCATGTTTTGCTACTAATTCCCAAATGGGTTTTGGGCATGTATGTGTGACAACGCTTTTTGCAGTGTGATACTTTATTTCATGGGGAGAATAATTTGAGCTTTGTTATTAAAAATTGTTCCTAACTCGCCTAGTTGAGAAGAAAACTTAATCACACTATAACTATAAGTAGTTACAAGAAGAATGGTACATCTTTGTCCAGTATTCTGCCTCAGAGATTTTCTAGCACCAAAATTTTCTGAGGAAGGTAGTTTAAAAATCACTGTCATGGACAACAGTTATATTGTGTGTGTAAGAAAGTCTTTTATCCAATAGCTGACCTATTGTCACAAAGCATAGGAATTTTTTTTTTCTGTTTTCGCTTAATCCTGTCAAATGTAGCAGATGTGTTCATTATTTGTACAAACTTACCCCCTTTTGTGTTAAGCTCCTTGCTTAATTATGGTCTTGTAAAAGTCGAGATCCGAGCTAATTGTAGGTATAGCATTGCCCTCCTCTGGATCCACTGCGTTGTGATTTTGCTGTATTCATAAGGTAATGAATAAGAGTACCCGACCTTCCTTCTTCTTCCTCTTCAGCGTTTTAATTACATTTGGTGTTTATCTTGCTTATTTACTTGTTCCAGTTTACCCTGATACAATAGTCTTTCGGTGCCTGTAATGGCCTGTCTCTGAGGGCATCTGCTTTTTGCTAGAGTGGCTTTAGATGTGTGGTGAGAATTGATTACCATAAGCATTTAAGAGAAAATTTTGAATACTGTTGAGAGGACTTTGTAATATTTTAGATAGAATTTGTTTTCTTTTTTCTGAACTGGAAATAGTCTTTAAATACCAATGATGGAGAGACTAAGTCCTCATGGACTTAGTCCATTGCATTTATGTGGCTGTCTTAAACGTTGTCTACTTATTGTGAGCTACGTTAGTAGAAACATCTGGATAATGAAGCTCTTCCTTTCTGCTGCGATAGTGGAAGATGTTGAGATAGGCATTGCAGGGTAACTGATTTATACGGGTCTTGCTGGGAGAGGGAGTGAGGAGTCATCAGCATTTTCTCCCTGAAACAAGGTGATTTGGAGACCTCCAAAAGAGGAGGTGAGGGTTGTGCCCCCTCTCTTGCTCATTAGTTGAAAACAAAGCTTTCACTTTTTCTTTGGGTACTGGAGCTGTTTCTGTCTCCTGCCTGTATGTACAAAGCTGCAAACAAATGCTCATCAGCTACCACAGAGCTTCAGCCAGTTGTTCTGAAGCACTTTTGCCTTTAATAGGTGTTCAAGGATGCTGGTTTGCTCACATCCATGCTCACCAGCAGAGGAGGCTGGGGCTGTGCAAAGCTGAATGCGGTACTGAAAGGAAGAATACTTTACTGGAGTGAATGGGAAGTGAGAAGGGAAAATGGTTTGTGTGTGGGGAAATATTACATTACTCTGGGGCTCCTGCCAAATACCTTCGGTCTGCTATGCCACGTGGGGTATGTGCACTGTATAGGGCTTCGCCCTTACATATCCGGAAGAGTTGGAGGGGATGAACCTCCTCGTTACAATGAGGCATTGAACATGTTTTCCATGTATGCCTGTGTCATCCAGGAGGCCTTCTAGCAAGAAAAGGAAGACACGCTGCAAATTTACAAAAGGATGGTGGCAGGGAAAAGGGAGATATAAGGGAAATTCCAGAAAGGCCCTCTGGATTTGCTCAGGCACACCTAGACTTGCCTTCTATTGGGATTTACCTGTAGCATGTACATCATTAAGAGGCTTTATTATTTTTTTAAAATTAATTTTATTTTCCTTTGCAGGTCACCTTTTAAGCTGCTATTTCCTGTATAATTAAGCAGAATGAAGGCATTAGGTTCTAGTAAAGTTGGGCCTAATCCAGAAATCTTGTCTTATTCAGTCCTTTCTGAGTAAGAAACTCAAGTCTGGGCCCAGCATTTGACATGTTTTGCTACTATTTCGAAATTATTTGTGGTCTGTGGATTTTGTTTTGTTTTTAACTTTATTGAAAACTCTTTGCTTTTGTCTAATTTCATCTCTTTATGTGCTACTGTCCAGCATAGCGTTAGTTGAAATGATGTAAGTATACTGCAAATTGAAGTGTGTAATTGCTGCTGATAATGCAAGAACGACTGATTCCTACAGTTTATAATAACAGCGCATAATGTTCTGTGCATGGGTTGGATCTATCCCTTTTAACTTTTTCTTTTTGATTTTTTCCAACCCCGGGTCTTGCTGCATCCCAGCCTTTCTGAATATACTAGTTTCGCTGGAGTCTAGTCCGTTCTTCCTTTTGTTTTTCAGACCAGTAAAAATGGGAAGTACTGGATTCTGGTTTCCTCCAAGAAGAGTCAGCGGAACTGGTTAAGACCAAAATCTGAGGACTTTAGTGGGCAAACATCAGGTGTGCATTGAACAGAGGCTGCTTTAATTCTGCTTTAAGTATATGCTTCTTTAAAAATAGTATTATATATGAGTTTTTGTGTAATGTGTTTGTTATATTTGATACTGCATATAATCATTTATCCTGCAGTTGTGAAAGCACCAGTAAGAATGAGGATTTTAAGTGATAATATGTTGAGACACAAACAGGCAATATTACTCATAATAATTCTTTCAGCTGGTCTTTGAAAAGTGTAATATTTGAGGATCAGTGGTTTTTTAAGTTTTATCTCCATTGCTCAGTCTATATATCCACAAGAAAAAATGAAAGTGCTTATTTGCTATTCAGAGATCAATACTGAAGTTCTCAATTGCTTCATCTGTTGGGAAATGGTACTGAGATAATAGTGCGTACATGTTTTTTAATAAAACACTGTCATTGTCAAAGATTGGATCCACACTATATTTGTTCTAATGATGCATTTTTAAGGACCCTTAAACACAGTTCAAAGTCAGCTTAATTAGTTTTGATCATAGAGGAAAAAAAACTGAATTCTTCATCCGTGTGAATGTTCTGGGTTACTTCGGGTACAGCAACTAGGTTACCGGAAGTTTTGGAGAAGGTAACAATAATGTTATATTGGCCTGACTATAGGATGGCCTTCAGCCTGTTATGTGATCTTTGCATTGAGAAAAGGAGTGAGAAGTTGTCAGAGTTGTTAATTTAACAGTTAAGCCTCATATGCTGTTCCACAACAAACACTGCTTTTGGCCTCACATAAGACCCTGCATATCACCCTTCTGCATGACCTAATATCCTGCATCTCCCCAGCTTGATGCATGTTCAGTTCCTCCCCACCTGCCCCCAGCGTTACCAGCTCACCCCTTGTGTCCTTAGATATTCCCAACCCCTATGCAGCACTCCCTGCACCTCCCTGGCCCCACAGCCCCATGCTAGTTCTCTCTGTTGTTCCTCCCTGCAGCAGCTCACCCTCCCTCCCTGCATCCTGCCACCTGTGCCTGCTTCCCTTGTCCATGGCTGGTCACAGAGACCACTTGCTGCTGAGCCCTGGACCCCCAGCATGGCCAAATTAACCCCACTCCACGGCAGCAGTCTGTGGAGGCGCTTCCCTTGCCCTTTGCCACTAATTCTGCCTGCCCTCTCTCAGACTAGGTGTGGATTTGGCAGGGAGGCAAAAAGCTTTTCTTACCATGTTGAGACTGTAGGTGACACAGTGAGGGCCACAGCTGCTGCACTGTCAGCTCTGTGTGGCAGGTCTCATATAGGTGCCTGTATGGTATAGATATACCCTGTGTAAGTGTGATCAGGTTGGATTTTTTTTCTTTCCCCTCCCCCTCCTCCAACTTAATTTGTCAGGAGAGATTAGACTAAAACAAGATTTAAATCTATATTCAGGCCAATATGCATAGAAGACCAGTGTGTTCATTTACAGGAAAGCAAAATTAATTTTATTACCAGATTCTGATTAAGGTGTATATTGCAAAAATCTTTCAGTCCACAAATACATCACAACTTTGATGTGAATCAGATCCTCCTTTTGATTACATTGGTGGCTTCATTGAAGTCTTTGGAACTGGTCTTCATTTACTTTTATTGCAGAAAATTATTGCTCTCAAGTCTCCAAACAACTGTTTCATTTTTTCATTTATGAACTAGATAGGTGATTATGAGAAAGAAAATAAAATTAAGCTGATACTTTGAAGACCTGTGCATGTTCCCACTCATGGAACTGATGTCTCCAGGCTTCATCCCATGAGTGGGAATGAGTCCGAGACAAATGTGAAATCGTAAAAGTCCTTAAAGAAACACCTCTTCTGTCCTTAAAGAAACACCTCTTCTATCTTTAAGGAGGTTAGTGGTTCCATATAAAATTTGGGGGAGTAAAGGTGGTCCTACAACCATTCTTGCTTAAAGAAGGTAGCATAGTTTAACCTGCCATTTAAGGACTTTAGGGTTGAAAGGCAGCAGATTTCCATCTTGGTGTGCCAGTCCTTCTCTCCTCTTGTGAAGACAAGGGAAAAGTAATGGGGAGGAGGGAGGAAGAGGCATAGAACAAGACTGTACTCTGTGTACACATTTCAAATGGAGATCTCAGTCTGAAGATTTCATAAAATGCAGACATTAAAGAGGTGCATCTCCTTCTCCCCCTCTCTGCCTCTCCAGCCCTCCTGTCCTGCCACGTACTGAGTAAAACACAAGCTCTCCTTCCTCCTCGCTTTCTCCCAGGGCTGCGCTGGGGCTCTTCCAAGGACCATTTAGTTTTGCCCCCATCGCACCTGGGCGCTGCTCTCTGCTCCCCCCTGGAGCTGTTGTCTCCCCCCCGTCTCTGCTGAGCCTCAGTAGGGGAGAGAGGACAGCTGAGACTGGGCCCAGGCCGCCTCCAAGTTATCCAGCCTCCCCTCGCTGCCAGCGGGGAAGAGTCCGTTTTGTTGATCGGGGAGGTGGCGTTAGGTTGGAGCAGCTGCAGCCTGGTGCTCCCTGCCCGGCTCCCGGCTGCCCAGCTCCACCTGTCCCAGCAGCTGCTGGCTTCCCCTGCCCTGCTGCTGGCGGCTGTGGGGGCGGTCGGCTGCCGAGCCCCCAGCCCGGCCACTGCCCCCGGCCTCGGTGCCGCCTGGCCCAGCCGCCTCTCACACAGCTGCCCCAGCAGAGGCCAGAGTGGACAGCAGCTGCGAGCTACGACACCGGGGCCAGGGGGAGAATTGCTGCTTTTGAGAGAAAGGCCAAATTTTGGGGCTTTCCAGCCCTGCCAAATGCTTGTGTTGAGCACCGTACTCCTGCTGCCTTCCTCCTCGCCCCCGCTGCCGCAGACCTCACAATTGACCCTTCCCGCAATGGGTAGCACTGGATTTTGGTATCTATAGTAGCAATTGTGCACTGATGATGAAAAAAACCTGTCAGCTACCCCTGACAAAGGAGGGCTGTTGAGTGCCTTGTAATGGCAGGCGCCCAGTTGCTACTATACATTACCAGATGATGAATTTAAAGCTGTTTGCCCGCAAGTCAGACACGAGTGTCACACACCTCCTTTAGCTGAAAGACTCTGGTTTAATTCATGGTTTACAATGCCCCAGCAGGACTAAGCCTCCATCCTGAGCTAGCCTAAATCTGAACACTTACAGCCCCTACGTCTTGTAGGATAGCATGAGGAGGGTGGGGATCTCCAGTGCTGGGCTGATAAAATCTGAATCTATCTAAACTATCCCTAATCCATGGGATTTCTGGTGTTAATACATCAAGTCTCCGTTAGCAGAGGGTAAGTTTACAGGAGAATTTCACCTGGTGTTAGCAATCATTGGCAATGTGTACATTTTACTAGAGTAGATGCATAGATGTGCAGTGATTACAGTGAGGAGGTACACCCGAGAACATGAGCTTTGCTCCCTCAGACTGTCATTATGGGTACTGCTGCTTTTTGCGCAGGTTTTCGAACATTTAGAGGCTTAAGAGATTTTTCACTTTGATAGCTGTGTGCGTGTGTGTGTGCATGTGTGTGTGCGTATGTCTGTGCAAACACCACAGGCGCAGCTTTAATTCCTTTGAAATCTGAAGCTGCCAAAAGCTGTCTGGGTAGGTAGGCTCTTTGCCTGATGCCTCCCATAAGCTGACAGAAACTTTGCTGTTTTCCATCAGTGCCTGAGGGGAAGGTTGTGAGGTGTGATTTCAGGGCATATGTGGATCTGTTCATCCTGAGCAATGCATTTTAAGAGTTGCAGCAAATAGTGTAAAGAAACCTGCAGGTATTACATTAGACCAGCTGAACCTAGTTTTATTTTTAAGTTTTATTCAGAAGCATCACATAGCAAGTAAACTTCAAAATCTAAGTTTAGTTACAAACTAGTTGTTTCTTATTTTTTTTTTCCAGTCCCCTTTTGCTTTCTTTTACGACCACATGAAACTTGAGAAGCCATCTAAAGCTAAATCATTTAGTGGAGTTGGGCAATTCCCAAGTGTCCAACAAGAAGGCCTGGTTTAGGCTGCGATGGCCACTGTCATTCCTGGTGATTTGTCAGAAGTAAGAGATACCCAGAAAGTCCCTTCAGGGAAACGTAAGCGTGGTGAAACCAAACCAAGAAAAAACTTTCCTTGCCAACTGTGTGACAAGGCCTTTAACAGTGTTGAGAAATTAAAGGTTCACTCATACTCTCACACAGGAGAGAGGCCCTACAAGTGCACACAACAAGACTGCACCAAGGCCTTTGTTTCTAAGTACAAATTACTAAGGTATTAAACTCTATTTATCTTTCAGATTATATTATCTATTTTATGTTGGCCGTGTTAAGCCGTGTAAAAGTATATATTTGTGTACGCCTTCAGCTGATTGCAGAGAGGATGTGTTAATTAAAGTAGCCATTGGATTGTTTCTAGAATTCTAAATTACCTAAGTTTGCAAGCTAATGTCTTTGATTTTGTTTCTTAATTTGTTTTCTGCTTTTGTTTTCTGTTTGTTTGTTTGTTGTTTTTTTTTTTTTTTTTAATGAGCATAGAATTTTCATTTGTATAAGGAATTGTCACAAGAAAAAGAGTATGGACTGAAAATTTTTTGGCTATGGACTTTTACATGAGTACTTTCATACTTGCCTATATACCCCTGTTACAGTAGCTAAAACCCACCAAAACTAAAGTGTTGATTTAAGAGAAATGGCTCGCGTTTTGCTATATTTAAGTTTGTCAAACTGTCTTTGTAGTGTCATGCTTTCAGTTAAAAGGTTCTGTTGCAAAGCAGCCCTTAGTGTAGTATTTAGCTGCCATTAAAAAATGAGCACGTGTGTTCTTTGATCAAAATAATTACTTACAGAATATATCTGTGTTTAAAGGCATATGGCTACTCATTCTCCTGAGAAAACCCACAAGTGTAATTATTGTGAGAAAATGTTTCACCGAAAAGATCACCTAAAGAATCACCTACATACACACAATCCCAACAAAGAGGCCTTTAAGTGTGAAGAATGTGGAAAGAACTACAATACCAAGCTTGGGTTCAAACGTCACCTGGCTTTGCATGCTGCAACAAGCGGTGACCTCACCTGTAAGGTATGTTTGCAGACTTTTGAAAGCACAGGAGTGCTGCTGGAGCACCTAAAAACTCATGCAGGCAAGTCATCGGGTGGAGTGAAGGAGAAAAAACACCAGTGTGAACACTGTGATCGTCGGTTCTACACTCGAAAGGATGTCCGTAGACACATGGTAGTGCACACTGGAAGAAAGGACTTCCTCTGTCAGTACTGTGCACAGAGATTTGGGCGGAAGGATCACCTCACGCGCCACATGAAGAAAAGTCACAACCAAGAACTTTTGAAGGTCAAAACAGAGCCAATGGACCTTCTAGATCCCTTTACCTGCAATGTTTCTGTGCCTATTAAGGATGAGCTGCTTCCAGTGATGTCTTTACCTTCCAGTGAACTGACATCAAAGCCATTTACAAACACTTTGCAATTAAATCTCTACAACACTCAGATTCAGTCCATGCAGAGTTCTGCGTCTGCACACCAAATGGTTGCCACATCGTTGCCATTGGGAATGCCTTGTCCAATAGACATGGAGTCTGTCCACCCTTCTCACCAGCTATCATTGAAATATCCACTCGGTACTACCTCATACGCAATTTCTATGCCTGAAAAAGAACAGCCATTGAAAGGGGAAATCGAAAGTTACTTAATGGAGTTGCAAAGTGGTATGCCTTCTTCATCCCAGGATTCTCAAGCATCTTCATCAAAACTAGGGCTGGATCCACAAGTAGGGACGTTAGATGATGGGTCTGGGGAGGTTTCCCTTTCCAAGGGCTCCGTTCCTATTAGTGAACCTCTAAACACCCCATCATTGGACTTTTCTCAGCTGTTCAACTTCATACCTGTAAATGGCCCTCCCTATAATCCTTCTGTTTCAGTGGGAAACCTCGGAATGAGTTATACACAAGAGGAGGCACATTCTTCTATGCCTCAACTTCCACCACACACCCAGGATCCACAAGATCCTAGCAATAGTATAGGTCTTGGGTCACTGCACTCGTTGTCAGCAGCCTTCACAAGCAGTCTAAGCACAACCACCACCCTACCGCGATTTCATCAAGCTTTCCAATAGGATGTACAAAGCTGGCTTGTTACTGTCTATTTGTAGAAATGCCTTAGGTGACCATTTTTAACTTAGTGCCTACTATAAGACATTATAAATTCTCTGCTTTTGTACAGTACCAATCTCATGAAGCCAGTAAGAAATTTAAATTAACTTTTTAAAAATGTTTGAAAGTGTTTATTCTCAGCTGTGTTTACTGTTTTTTTTGTTGTTTTTTTTTTTTTTTAAACCAGTCTCGTTGTATTGTTTTCATTTTCACTGCCAATTGACACATTTAAAATGTTCGGTAGAAGGTCAACCCAAGCAAACTCTCAACAATCATCCCTTTTTTAAAACTTTTTCAATTATACCAGCTATTCCATTTTATTGATGTCAGTGGTAGAACTACCACTTTTACCTTTTAAAATATTTTATATTTGCAAAGAATCCCATTAAAATATGTAAGATTCCTGAAGATTTGGGAAAAAAATTGTCCAGTCCATTTCCAAACAAATCCTCTTCCCAATGGTGACACATTTGATCTGTTCTATAATGACAAATCTAATTTTTTTAAATAAATATAGAATTCATTTTTTTCTGAAAACTTGTGTGTGTATATATTAAAGTCCTTATATACACATGTACATATATAGCATTTTGACTTGTATTGAAGTCATTATAAAAGGTGTTAAGAATTTTGCCATTTTCTGGCTTAAATTTTTGTGGCCTGTTATGGATAATGGAAGAAAAAAAATTAGTTTAATTCTCTAAAATCATGAATGAACAGAATTTCAACAGAGAATCTCTGCTTGCCTAAATGACAAATGTTTCAAGTTGAATTTGGAACTGTGTTGTGCTTTCATGACTCTGGTAGAGGGAAACAGGCAAAATTAATGGCTGATCTTGAAATAGAAAAGTGTTGTACCGTAGTAATGCAGAATATTTTGTCGCAGGTTTGGTTTTTTTTTTTTATTCTTATCTTGCTGTTTTTTCTCTTTAGTAGCATAGAAAGAGTACTGCATAGGAATCTTCCAATAGTGTATTCACATTTGTAGGCATCAGTCTTCTCCCAGCTGCCACCGCCAAAGGGTGGATCAAGTCCAGCCAGAAAGTGTGTATCTATTTTCAGTTCAAAACTAGTGTGCAGTCAGAGAGTGAATGTAAATTTGCAAATACCATTTTTTTGGTTTTGTTTTTTGGTTTTGTTTTTGTTTTTTTTTTTTTTTTTAATGCAATGATTTTTCTCATTTGTGTTACATGGTGTGTTATGTCCTCCTAAGCAACAAGTTAGATGTTAATCACACTTTCTACACCTGGGTACTTGGTTAGGGACTTTTTGCCCATTGCCAAGATTTAAAGACAGGACTCTTAGGAGTGAAGTAAAAGCATATTGCTTACACCACTTTTACCTAATGCAATATATTCTATTCCCCAACCCCTAATAACCAAAAGAGGAAAAAAAAAAAAAAAAAACAAACAAAACAAAAACAACCAACCTTGTGATGCATGAAAGCAAACTAGATTTGCTGTAATTCAACAATAACATTCTTTTCCTTGTCATTTTTGTACAAGGAATTAAAAAATAGAAAACAAGTACATTAGTATCTCTCAAACAATAATGAGGATCCATACAAGGTTTTAAGTGGTTAAACTAAATATACTTCACAGAAACAAAAGTTGCTCCCGTTTAAGGAGCTCACGCTCCGGATGTTTTATCAGTAGCTCCTACTTTTTTTTTTTTAATTCTAGGAGCAATATGCAGGTGTAGTTTTACTATTTTATACATATGTGTATTTAAATTTTATTACTGAAAGATAACATTTTTATAAATGTGTTTGTGTTCCAAAGGCATTAAAATAAGGATGTATTAATAAGGAAAATACCTTTTGAAATTTTGCAAACTACTCCTAGATTTTGGGTTTAGGAGCACGTTGTCTCAAAGTGGGCTTTTAGCTCTGCTTCATGACTGCTTCCTCTGGTTTCTGTGAAACAGATTGCTCGCTTACTTACATCTTTAGTTGAATGATTTGTTCAATATTGCTTTTTTTCTCTTCACCTTTCTAAAGGAAAGAAAAACACAGATGAACAGAGCACAAGGTGAATGCAACCAAATGTAACTTTAGTTTAAATCAGCAACCATAACACATGTAGGAAGAACTTGGGTTTGTTCTCAATCCTTTAAGTCAATCTGAGATGAAGATAAATGGACTTAATTCCTCCAGTGGATTATGTCCCGCGTGGAGCCGAGTGCCTGCAACTCCTCCTGCAGCAGAGGAAAATTGCAAGCGCTCAGCTTCCTGCAGCCAGCCCAGCAGCGTGGCAGGGCAGTGCTGCCCGTCCTGGGCAGCCTCTGGCACACAAATTCCCAATTAATAGCGACTGTTTATCAGTCTTAGTTGCTGATTAGAATTCATTAAAAAAGCAGAACCCAACAGACACCTTGCCAACACCCGTTTCTTAGCATGTAGCCAGAATCCTTACTACTTTGTTCGTGCCTTAGCTTCCTGAAAAGGGATTGACATTTCACTTTGGAGTTAGACATACATTTCACTTGAGAAATAGGGACCTCAGACAAGATATTGAACCTCATTCAGTCAGGGTTTCAGTGGGTGGCTGCACCGAATGTGTTTGCCACTGAACTAGGATGTATGGTAACGTGGAAGCAGACTGACACTGTAAGCAATACTACCACCACCGGAGTGCTTTTTGATATCACTTAGGCAGAGTCAATATTGGCCACTACTAAACCGTCAGTTTTTAAACCCTGTTTTCTCGATTTCAGATGGATTATCAGCGGGAGGGGGGAGGGCGGAGGGCTGGCTGATTGTGCACCGCTCTTTGTGCAACTTCTAAACTTCTAGTAAGGTTTGTTTTTTTAAAATATATATATTTTTGTGTACTTGTTGCTTGTGCTTTATTTAGTAGTAAATTGTGGAATAGAGTGATTTATTGTTAATTTGGCAGTAGCGGTTTTTAAAAACCATATACTGACTGAAACATGAGCCAGAGCTGATTGCTTTATTAAGCTAATAATGAATGTTAAGAGTACATATTTTCAGGATCATTTGCCTAGTGAGCTAAACATGTATTATAGGCCAATATTTTTTAAAATAAAGCTTGGTCAACCTCTATGTTACACATATTACAAGATATAGCACTTTCAAAAAAAACCTAAACCTTTTAAGAAAATTTCTTACAGGTTATGCTTTTTATTATAAAACCTTTTATTATAATTTGTTTCAAGTGCCATTAGATTACATATATGTAGGCCTTTGGTATAATGCTTTGTGTACAAAATGGTAGACATTGTAATTTTAAACAGGTACATTTTTACAGTGTTTTCTTATCAATTTGCTATATTGCACAGAACCAGTGTGTCTTTCTTAAGGGTTTTACAATGGTTTTTACTAGGTTTACATGTTTCAAAGTACACTGTCTTCTACTGCCATTTTGAATACCAGTCAAAAAAAAAAATTAGGAGTTTGTCCTCACCAATTGCAAACTGTGTCCTCTGAAGTTCTGGATGGTAAACTATGGCAAAAATGTTTAACATGCAGTATTTGATACAGATTTTTTTTTTTTTATCATATCCTATCATCGCTATGCTGCTGTCTGAAGTTAATGTAGGGCCTGATCCTGCATCCGTAAAGGTTGAGGGGAGCAGGATTGCATCCTTCGTTATGTCTGTCTCATACACTGGTTTAGCAGCTCATCCTGTATTCTTCTCAGTCTATAGATAAGCCTCTGAAGTAAATGTACTTATCTGGTATGTAGTAAACCGTATAGGCTTAGCTGCCCATCCTGCATTCTCCCAGTGTACAATTAGAACCACAGCCTACTTAGCGTCACGCTCAATGTACAAATAATGCCACAGTAGTTCAAAATGTGTTTGGATAGTCCCAAAGCTTTTATGCAATAAGGGTGTCTTACTTTTGTTGGAAGGCAGTGTCTTTTGATAACAGTTATCTAGCCCTGGAAGTGACACAGAACTATTGCTAATCATATGTAAACACTTTTCAGTATAAGCTTCAGTGGTACAGTTGAACCAGAGTGAATGTTTATCTCCTCAGAAACACTCCTGCAATATTGTTATATTGGATCATGCTGCTAATGTAACTTGGGATACAACTCCTCTCATGGTGCTACAAACCTCCCTGTCTCATTCAGATGTATTTTTACCCATAGAAAAAAGGACTATACTAGACCTATAGTTGTATGATATATTTTTATACTGTGACTTAATTTGTCATTAATGAACTTTGTGCAACACCACAATGTATTCATATGCACTTGCAAAATTAAAATTTTGGACATGCAAATTTAAACGCTGACAAGCCCAGCTCTTGTTCATAAAAATAGGTGACTGCTAGTTAAAATTAAATGTGGGCTTTTTATATGGTGTGGAGTGAAGAACATACTATAGTTACTAAAAGCCTTTGAATTTAGACAAAAACTGGGAAAAGTAGATTGGGGAATGATGTCACACCCAAACATGACTCCGATTGCTGAAATTATATTTTTAGCTAGTGGAAAAATTGTTTGGACTTGTATGCTAAAATGTTTTTATGATAAAAGTTTTCAGTCAAAAATAGAGGAAAAAAAAAAGAACACAGAAAACCCTGCATTCCAGACTGAATTTGTATATGTTTCTTGCATTTAAAATTTGCTATCCTGTGATATGGGAAATTGAGTTGCTTATCATGTATATGTACTTTAAAATGTATTCACAAACTACTGTTGTATTTGTATAAAATATAGACAAAAAGATTGCATATATATTTTTGTGTATAAGCTCTGTAAAATAGCAATCACATTATGAAGCTGCAGCAGAACTTCATTTTAAACATTCACATCCAAAGAAACAGACTATTTATTGTCCACATACCCTGATTATAAAATATACCTTGCTGCTATTAAACAATAGTGCTGCAGCTTCTTGTGGCCTACAGTGTTATGTTTGCTGTACAAAAATATGTGAACTCCACAAAATATATCAATAAAATTACAGAATGGTTTTAGTTAATGAATAACTTATGCCTGGCATTTCAATAGATAATCTCGATCTGCATGTTTGGGATTACAAGAAGTAATTACAGACTACATCCAGTTTTGCTGGGTGTGGCTATTCTGAGTTTGCAAAGGTATAACTGTCTTTCTAATTTATGACTGGTAAAATGTCAGTTTTTCAGAAAATCTTAAAGCATAAGTATCTGCGTTTCATGATTTCACCAAAGAACAAATTGGATGATGCTGCTGTCTCTGTGACAAAACAGATCTTAACTGAAGAAGCAATTGAGTTTGCCATCAAATTGCGCTTTGAAATGCTGTGAGACACTGGAAGGTGAGTTTGGGGTTTCTGTAGTGGGACCGCTCATTTGGGAGTCGTTGGTGAGTGATTCTCCATCATTTCAGATTAATGCAAGTTACTTGCATGGATTGTTAGAGTTTGCAGGATAAACTGGAAGGGTGTGGCATATGCTAGACCCCGTATGTGGGTTGTCTCTCTGAAACATTTCCAGGAGAAACTCCGTTGCTTTGATCCCATAGATGTCCTGTCTGCCCGTGACACTGCTGAAGAAGTCTGACTGTAATGCACAGGGGGAAGAGGTGCTACGCGGCCAGACAAGCAGCCCGCTCACAACTGCAGAAAGCTGCCTCTCTGCTCATTCCAGCCAGTTGTTCCCTAGCATAGACTGTTTGCCAGGAAAGTAAAAGACTAGCATTTGATGTTTCATTGCTTTTCGGAACGTATTTTGTTAACGTCCTCAGCATTGTCTGTGTTTTCCTGCTTTTGGGTTCCTCTCTTTTCCAAGTCTTGACTTTTTAGATTTCTTGCTGTAATCCAGTCTGAGATAAATGATTGTTACAGAGAGTTGTTGGCTTTCACTGTACACAGATATTATTTCTCTGTACACAGATATTATTCCTTTCTTGTGATCCCTACCCCTTTCCTCTGAGCTGGCATCACTTCTGTGTCACAGGTTTCTAACTTGCTTGAGAGGGTTGGCCTTATTATATTGAGAGTCAAAAGCTGTATGAATGCTCTACAATATGAAATACTCTGCAAAACCATTTATTCTCCACCCCCTGAGAGAAAACCATCCCATTGTGTCTCTGTCATAGCAGGTCTCACCCACCGTTACTGAATTAACACATCTTCCTTCCAGACACCCCCTAGAAACTCCATCAGCCTCTGGAATAAGTGGAATGTGATTGCATAGATGATATCTATGTTATATCCAGAGATCTCTTGGTGCAGTCCCTCCAGAGCTTTCCTTGTTAAATTCAGAGCCACAGGCATCGTCCCTTCTTTCTCTCCTGTAACCACCCCTTTCCAAAGCGCTTGCATAAGAAAGTACAGAAAAGTGTTCCTCCAGTATACTCTATACCTGGTCTCACTGTTGTCCAGGAGTAGAAGAGAAATACTATTCCAGTTTCCCCCTTCACTCTCCTCCTTTTCCTTCCCACGTATAAGCATGCCCTAGGATAAAGGATGTTTTTTTGACAGAGAAATCCAAAACTGATCCAGAGCTGCTGCTGGACAAGCAATAACCAAGCAGCTACGTGCTGTTGGCTTCCCCGCTTTGCAAATCAAAACGTTCTATTAAATCGGATAGAAATTAAGTTTTCCGAAGTGGCGGTTGCTGTAGTTGGCACAAGGGTTTGCCATCTCAAGCAGTCAGCAAGATAAGGACAGCAAGATAAGCTGAGATACTACAAAATTCAGTCTGTGCTTAAAAGTTTGAGAAGTGTATTGGAGGATAAACTGCTGCTTGTCATTATGAGCTGGGGCCTTTAGCAAATAAACAGCAAGGCTGTATTTTTGTGTTTTGAACAACAGTGCAGGTAGTGGTGTGGAAAATGACAGACCTCAGCAGGAGTGTGGAGTTTCAAGTTCCTGCTCGCATGTTATATCCCAGGTAGTTCAGCATAAACTTTCTCTACTCCGAATAAAGGTGTAACATCTTGCCCAGTGTTTTTATTTTTATAGAATTATATTTATTTATTGGAATGGTCTGTGTGTCCTCAAGAAATGAACATTTTCAGAGAAACAGGTATTTTAAAAAAATGTAATTAACAGTTATGTTCTTCATTGTCATCGTCATCCCACAGCCTTGTCTCCTTCAGGGACGTTTGTATTATAAAATCACCAGCTACAAAGCTAGTTTGCCTCAGAGGGGACTGAAGAGACATCAGCTATCAGCTGAGCACTCTGAAAACAGGACTATAGTAATGCACACGGTGGCTGGGCTGGAAATTGGTTGAATTGATCCTTGATAGTTTGCCTGTGGCACTGATTTTTACTGTTGCACTGGACTACAATGCACACAGAATGGTTTAGTCATTTCATATAAATCGGTCAGATCTTTGCTTGATGTGTGCAAAGTAATGCAGAGAGCATGAATAGTCACAGTTTCCGAAAATCAGTCATTGCTTAAACTTTTGTATATGTATGTGTGCATATGTATGTATGTGTCTGCATGTAGATATGTATGTGTACATGTATGTGTGCATGCGAGGGTAACAGTCAAACCTGGAGGACTTGAGAAATTAGTTTTATTTGGGTTTGGTTTACTTGAAGAACTCTAAAGTGTTTATGTTTTACAGGTCCACAATGAATCATGCAGTTTGTAAAGGTATCTCCTAGTTAATACAGCGTGTGGTTTCCCAGGCAAGTTGGAAGAGTTTCTTCCAAATACTTGATTAATCTGTGAGAGACAGCAGTTTATCTATTGGGCACACAGACCCCTGCAAGGAAGGTGTTTGTCAGCTGTCCTTGTGTGGTATTAGATACTATTTCAGCAGAAAAGTTCTGTAGGCTGTGCCTCTGAAATTAAGCTCAGCTCTGGCTTACTGCCTTTGTGTGATGTTGTTTCACATATGGTCATGGGTAAATCCTTAACTTACACTGAAGATGAAAATAAAAATACAGACTCTGTATGGTTAAGGAGACGTGCCGTAAACGAGCAACATCCAAGCTCGAACATAGAAATATGAAATAGCAAACATTAATGACAAATAAACACAGATTGAACCCCCAATCTCACTGAAGTCTGTCCTCGCCTAAAAATCGTCACCTCTTACTTCGTCAGTGCCTGGCTCCTTAACCAACGAAGCACAGAACTGCCCAGTAGTTTACGTGCTCTCTTCAGTTTAGGCATATTTTTCTTCAGCAGTATTTTTACAAGATTACTCTCCTTATTGACTAATGCAAACCTTGTACCAATGGACTTAGGCTGTATGACCCTTTTTAATCAGTTAGGTTTAATACTCTATAACTTAGGGTAACCCCTGATTATTTGCAGTGGCCCACCAGAGTGCCCAGGCCATCATTTTGGAGCCACTGAGTTTAGCTGGTCCTGTTGCCTCTTCCTCTCTTTGCAGCTCTCCGCAGATGTGGTGTTTGCAGGGATCCCCCACCTCTGCCCTGTCGGTGTGTGTGTTCCAGGGCTGTGGGGCAGGGCATGACCTGTGTTAATGGGATTGTGCGAGCTGCTGGGAGAGACTGACCCTTTTATACGTCAGTCATAGGCATCAGCATTAAACCCACTGTACCTGGGAAAGCAGCTGTCACCAAATGGTAAAACAGCACTAACCTTACCCCCCAGGCCCTGTGCTGCCAGTGATTAATTTTTCCCGTTAAAGCATTGGGGCTTTTTTCTAGTCCTTAAGCTACAAGTCTCAAATTCCACCATCACTTCTTGTCATCTCCCTGTGACCCAGCAAAGTTCGCCCCGGGGCAAGACTGTAAAACCAATCTTGGACAATTTGGCTGAAGACTGCTGCATGAGGTGCCTGTTATGTGACAGCAAGAAACCTGCCAGCGTCGGTAGCCGTCTTGGCGTGGCCAGAAAGTATTGCTATGGCTCAGAGCCTGTAATTCGCACTTTGTTATCTTTATCCCTAAATTTAGATTCTCTTAGCTTGTCTCAAGGTGCTCTTTTGTGATTGTGATGTTAATCTACAGCAGCGGGTCCCAGATTGGTATCCCTGGTCTGTTGGTGTTCACTGAGGCTGCAGTGAGGTAGCTGTGAAACCTCACCAGCCTTGCCAGTGCCTTCAGTTAAAGCCTCAGTGCTTTCAGGTAAGGAGAGCCTTTGCTTCGTGCTCTTGGACACACGGAGTAACCTTACTGGGAAGGCAAAAAACATCAAGCAGCTGTTTGGCAGTGTGTGTTTGAAACTTGATCCTATTATTTATAAACTAGGGTTTAACCTTTGTAAATTATTATTATTATCTTGTCTCAGTTCCAAAGATCAGCTGTAAAATAGCATCACAATTCTTGCAATGTATTTATTCTTTGCATTTGGGTTTACCTCTGACTGCTTTAATGAAAATGTGCTTGTATTTGCTATTGCAAGGTGTCATTTGTCTCACCAAAACAACCGAACTCTGAAACATGACCTGGATTCTTTTCTGGCTTGTGCTTGTAGTAAAAAAAAAAAAAAAAAAAAGTTAATCAGTGGCCTATCCTCAAAGCAAGCCTGTGTACAGACCAGCTTCAGATAATGGTATCACTTACACCTGTGTGGTTGATCATATCAGAACTGCTTTCAGGCAACTCTGACTATCATTTGAGGTCTATGAGGTGTGACTGGAAGGGACATTTGGACCATGAAACACTATATGTGTAAGGAAGAATGTAGGTTCATCATCAAATCCTAAGCTGAGATCACAGGGACTGACGATAAATGGAGAAAAAAGAAAACTTTGAAACTGGGAAGAAAACCTTGCAGAAATCACTAAGGCACAGGCTAAGGAACTGTGCTGTTTTGAGAGTAGGACTGTAATTCAAGTACTTAAGAGATAAATTTGGCAAGAGATAAATCTTTAGCAAGATTACAAAATCATATAGTAGAAACAAAATGCCACATCTATATTGTAAAGCAGTTCTTAGAAGCCATTGGAGAGCCAGGCCTTCAAGGGTTTGTTACATCATACACCAACCAAATGTACAAAGAAATAAAAGTAATGATTGTGGAGAAGAATATAATTATACACTCTTAAACTCTCTGAAATCAGTTCAAATCCCCAGTTCTGTCCTTCTCCTGTTCCGGACAAAGCTTTGGCTGTTAAGAACCACAACAGTGATACACCGTGATCAGAATGAAACTGGTCTTCTGTATGTGCCCTCTGTTGTGGTGGGTTACATCCATATCAGTCCTTTAAGGCCCTCCATAGGGGCTGACTTCTGTCCAGCAACTCAATGAACGGCAGTGGTAACTAACAGTGATGGCAAACAAAGAGTTTCTATATTCCTGATATACAAGTGAAATATAAACAGGTGAACCGAGCGAGACTGATTCTGTATTCCTTCTCAGCTGGAAGCACAGATTAGGTTGGGCAGCTGTTGCAGCATCAGATGCACAGGCATGTTTTACTTGTAGAAATACGACACACAAGCTGGGAACAAAACCATCGCTGCGGCAGGTTACAGTAGCTGTGACATATTGCAGCCCTCGGGACGCAGACTGCTTGTTTCCCTCTTGCCACTTCTGAAAGTTCTGTTGCATTCTCGGCTGATGACTCCTGGTCATCATCTCGCTTGAGGAAACAGCCGTGAAATGGGAGCAGAGCGGTTGGAGGCTGCTGTGGGTGCCCCTGTGATGCTGTGGGTTCCCCTGGGGAAGGGCGATCAGGAGGGAAGGGGCAGCTTGTCCCCAGCAGCCCCGTTCCCCTCTGAAAACAGCTCCCTGGGCCACACTGGGGCTCCCTCCTCCAGCGGCTGCAAAGTGTGGCAAGGACATCCTATAGGGTTGTGTCTCATGGGAAGTCACGGGGCCAAGTCATCAATGGATTACAGGAAAATAACATTTATTAAGAATAAACGACTGCTTGCTTTTACATCTGCTTTAATTGTGTTCACATTGAAAGACAGTGGATGTCCCCCTGCTCCGGTCCTCGGCAGTCAGCTTGAGACAGGACAGTAAGTTACATTAAGTCTGTTTAGATCCCAAAATACGCTCCTCTTCCTGTTCAAAAAATCAGTGTATTCCCCAAGAACAGGACAACATCACTGCCATGACAGAGGCAAAACAGAAAGGTTTTTTAGCAGAAAAGGGTAACAAGAAAATTACCAAAGCAGGGACCAATAGAAGGTTGAAGGGAGGGTTGGGAGGAGCAGGGTGGGGAGCTTGAAAAAAATAGTATGGAAGGTCTGATATATCCTTTGGGATGAAATTTCAACCAAAGAAATTTGGGGACCATCCTAAACCTATGTTTATAAACATAGATTTTACTGCTGTGTTCTGCAGCATTCACAGTCTCCATAGAATCATTGAATAGTTTGGGTTGGAAGAGACCTTTAAAGGTCATCTACTCAAACACCCCTGCGATAAGCAGGGACATCTTCAACTAGATACGGTTGCTCAGAGCCCCCTCCAGCCTGGCTTTGAACACTCCCAGGGATGGGGTATCTACCACCTCTCTGGGCAACCTGTGCCAGTGTTTCAGCACCCTCATAATAAACTATTTCCTCCTTATATCTAGTCTAAATCTACCCTCTTTTAGCTTAAAGCCATTACCCCTTGTCCTATCGCAACAGGCCCTGCTAAAAAGTTTGTCCCCATCTTTCCTGTAGACCCCCTTTAGTACTGGAAGGCTGCAATAAGGTCTCTCTGGAGCCTTCTCTTCTCCAGGCTGAATGACCCCAACTCTCTCAGCCTGTCCTCATAGGAGAGGTGTTCATCCTTCTCATCATTTTTGTCGCCCTCTTCTGGACTTGTTCCAACAGTTCCATGTCTTTCCTGTGCTGAGGGCTTCAGAGCTGGATGCAGTACTCCAGGTGGGGTCTCATGGGAGCTGAGTAGAAGGGCAGAATCCCCTCCCTCGACTTGCTTGCCACGCTTCTTTTGATGCAGCCCAGGATACGGGTGGCTTTCTGGGCTGTGAGTGCACACAGTCAGCTCATGTGCAGCTTTTCATCCACCAACACCCCCAAGTCCTTGGCAGAGCTGCTCTCAATCCCTTTATCCCTCAGCCTGTATTGATATTGGGGGTTGCCCCGACCCAGGTGCAGGACCCTATGCTTGGCCTTGTTGAACCTTGTGAGGTTCACATTGGCCCACTCGAGGCTGTTTGGGTCCCGCTGGATGTCTCATCCCTCAGGCTTATCAACTGCACCACTCAGCTTGGTGTCATCTGCAATCTTGCCAAGGGTGCAGTCGATCCTGCTATGTCATTGATGAAGATACTGAAGGGTACTGGTCCCAATACGGACCCCTGAGAGACATCATGTGTCACTGATTTCCATCTGGACATTGAGCCATTGACCACTACCCTCTGTATGCAATGATCCAACCAATTACTCATGTACCGAACAGTCCACCCATCAAATCCATATCTCTCCAATTTAGAGAGCAGGATGTTGCGAGGGACCACGTCAAAGGCCTTACAGAAGTCCAGATAGACAACATGCATAGTTCTTCCATTGTCCACTGATGTAGTCACTCCATCATAGGCCACTAGGCTGGTCAGGCAGGACTTGACCACATCTGGACTGGTCCAAATATGCTCCTATAAATGTCAGCTTAACGGGTCCACTCTCAGGCCCTTCAGCCACACATTCTTCTACCTACTCCTCTCCCTTAACCAACTTTCCCTTTGAACCTTCTCTGCCACCTTAACCTGGTGAAAGCAAGTTGTAACAAGTGCACTTCTCCCATGAGAAGGCTGAAGTTCTTGGAGAATTCATAGCAGAGCTTGTGTCTCTGCTTTTATATACTATATGGCACAGAAGTCCAGGGAGGAATAGGAGCCCTAATAGCACTCAGAAAATAGGCATAAAAAAAAAATCCCTTCTCTCTCCAGTATAGCTTCATGTGCTTATTGCAGATTTTCATTTCCATCACAACTCACCTGCCTAGAAAACATTCTCTGTAAAGATTGGAAAAGTGAAGACTTTTGCATATAAGCATAATATCACAGTGCTGCTCAGAAAAGACGTGTAAAATACCTGTTGTCTCCACTGCCTACTTCACTGCACATTTAAAACTACACTAAAGCTCCTTTGCTCTTCCCCCCAATCCCAAAGCGTCCCTGCTTAACTGATGTTGGATCGGTACCTCAGGCCAGACAGCTGCCCCTAGGAGGCGGTGGCAGCAGAGTCTTACCTGGCTGGATTGTGCCTTACAACAGAAAGCTCCCAGGGTGTGATACCACCAGAGGAGCCCAGGGGCCTCTGGTACTGTTAAAGCCCCTTCTGGGAGGGACAAGGCAAGAGGAGCCTTGTGTTGTCAGGCAGTCCCATCTGCAGGGACGCTCCTGCCCAGGGCCATTGAGAGGCATCCCTAACTTAGCACTCTCACTTGTTAACAACTCCTATAATGCATATTAGCACCTTTTTATCTAGTTCTTCCCCAGCCTATCTGTTTCACACTGGCAGGTGAAAACCCAAATTCCCCATTCTCATTCATCTCTGGTCCAAGTTTACTTCACTGTGAATTGCAATGACAGATTTCTTCTGATAGTCCTAAGACTCAGTACTGGGGAAGATCTCCATCACTGATTTGCTACAGAGTGATGCCTTGGAAAACCTCTGGCTGAGCTGCTCAACAGTTCAAATAGGGTCAGAAGATATCTTTGGGACATTAGGTTTGTTTGTTGAGGGGAACAACCAAACCCATCTCAAGGCAGAGGACACTCCAGTTCTGCTTGCACGTGTTCTGAGCACACCTGAAACCTCCCTCAGTGCATCTGTGCTGCATCTTATTAATTCAGAGAAGCAACAGAACAGAAAACACCAGGAAAATTCTGCAGGAACTGCCTGCGGGGGCAGTGCTGCCCAGAGGTAAACACTGGAGAAACAGGCACTGCCAATCTTTGAAGTCCAGTGGCAGCGTCTGTATTGGCAAAGCTGACATCCAGAGGGAGGTTCTGAAGGGCAAGGAGGTGGGACATGGGGACCAAGCTTTCAATATTTGCCAGTGTCTACAGAAAGATACTTACTGGAATATTCAAAAGCACTTAGCCGTATAGTTCCCATAAGGGCGCTCTGATGCATGGGCAGTACAGCAGGTACCAAACAGAGGCAGTCAGCATAAGCACTGTGAAGATGTGAAAACAGGGTCAAAAGAGCAAAAGCCCCTCTGAAAAACCAGCAAGGAAAAATTATATTTGTTTGATTTCTGCCAGAACAGCTCTGTAAATTTACCAATAAGTTTACTAAGGAGGATCCACATATAAAATACACACCTGTAGTAACTGCGTAGGGTGTGATGGAAAGACGAGCAAATACTTATGTATAATTCTAGTTACTGTATCCAGTGGACAATGCAGAGCAATTATTTGTCTGTGTACTGCTATTAAGGTTGCTGTCCTGCATGGGCAGAGTTGAGCAGCCAAACCAGTCCCCTTGTCCCAGTTGTGTTTAAGTGGCAGGTTCCTACAAACACATTTTTATATTTAGTTACGTCTGCCATAGCCTCCTTAAATGCCACTCGCCATTTCAGCTGCTTCCTCTGACAATGACTTCGAGCTGTTTAATGCATCTGATGATGATCATCCCTGCCTGGAGCCATGGTGAAACACATTTATCAATCACTGCTTTATTTACTCCCCAGGGCATTTTGCCAGAGGTATTCAACAGGCAGAACACCTTTCTTTTCTCTTGAGATTAGGAATCATGTGAAATTCATATGAGTTAATATTTTTTTAGCTTTAAATCCATTTGCCTTGACTTTCTAGAGATTTACTTCAGGGTTGGAGAAGAATGTTTCCAGGTGAGCCTGATTGGGTTCAGCTAGTTGTGACAGATGCAGTTCATTTGGGGGTGGGAGGGAGAATGGCGAAGAGAGGATAAAAAGCTTTGGAAGGCCCTGTAGAGTCCTTTCTGTCAGGGAAACTTTCCAGTCTTCTGTCTGAGGAACTGCCCATTGTTTTCTCCATCTTATTATGCCATCACCCATTCCTCTTAATTGTTTTCTTCCTTTGGAGTTTTCCCCATCTGTGGATTTGCGACCCTGCAGCAGCCCCTTAGTTATCCCTGGCAAAGACAGCAAAAACTTCTTGGGGGGAACTCCTTCAGCCAGGACTCGCCGCTTGCCTCCCCGCCTGGCCTGGTGCTCCATTGACTGGGATCAGCTCTGCCTCCTGCAGCCCCTGGGCTCCGGCGGCTTTGGTTCTGTCTACAAAGCCACCTACCATGGTGCAACTGTGGCTGTGAAGCAGGTGAAGAAGAGTAGCAAAAACCGGCTGGCATCGCGACAGAGCTTCTGGGCTGAGCTGAACGTAGCCCGGCTACAGCACGATAATGTGGTACGCGTGGTGGCTGCCAGTACGTGTGCCCCGGCCAGCCAGAACAGCCTGGGCACCATCATCATGGAGTACGTGGGCAACATCACCCTGCACCATGTAATTTATGGCACTGGTGACGCGTGGAGGCAGGGTGAGGAGGATGAAGGAGGATGTGGAAGGAAGGCCCTGAGCATGGAAGAGACTGTGTGCTATTCCTGTGACATTATGACTGGCTTAGCCTTTCTTCACTCGCTGGGCATCGTGCACTTGGACCTGAAGCCTGCAAACGTCTTCATCACCGAGCAGGGAGTGTGCAAGATTGGAGACTTTGGGTGCTCCCAGAAACTGGAGGAGGGCTTGTCCCAGAGTCCCCACGTTTGCCAGCAAGGGGGCACATACACACACCGTGCCCCTGAGCTCCTCAAGGGGGAGAGGGTCACCGCCAAAGCAGACATCTACTCGTTTGCTATCACCCTCTGGCAAATTGTCATGCGAGAGCAGCCCTACCTGGGTGAGCGGCAGTACGTGCTCTACGCTGTGGTAGCCTATAACTTACGCCCTTCGCTGGCTGCTGCCATCTTCCACGAGTCACCGGTGGGCCAGAGACTCCAGGGCATCATTAGCCGCTGCTGGAATGCGAAGGTGGAGGAGCGCCTGAGTGCAGCCCAGCTGCTTCCCAGCCTCAGGGAACTCAAGGGGAGCCTCTAGGAAAACTCAGGACTCTTAACGTTTCTTTTATTGTCAACTTTTCTTTCCCTCCGCCTTTCTTCCAAATATAATGAATTTAGCCCCTTTGTGATCTAAGGGCTATGGTGCTGCTTTTTATGCTAAAAAAAAAAAAAAAAAAAAAAACCAACTGCTTTGTTATAAGAAGACTATAAATAAAGAGATTGAACAAAACTGTCAGTTTTTACCATGGAAGGAGATAGAAGCAAGGATCAAGATGTTGGCAAATATGACTTTTTCTGGTTGATCTGTTGTGTGCTGCCTTGCTGGGGGAGAAACCAGGGAACGTGATGTGCAGAAAAATAGCTGTTTTCAAATAAGTGAAGTACAAAAAAGGGCTGCTTTTAGAAGGTTCTCTGTACATAATACCTTTTGGTATTTCCAAAATGTCAGATATGACTAGTTCTTTACGCCAGCTAGGTTTATGCATTTGAGCTTTTCCTCTTCATTTACCAAGGAATGAGTATGCATCACAAATGAATGAATGCAGAAAAAGAAATACAGAGTGTCAGTGGGCTTTTTTCTTGATCTTAGACGTACTTAATTTCAGTAAGTATGTGGTGTCTGAAATGGAAAATGTTAACTACCCAATCTCCCCATTGAAATAAGGAACCTTTTTGTCAGTCTAAGGCTGTTAAGAGTAAGAAGATACATTAACAACCTGTGCTTTTCTAAAATGTCCATGCTACCAGGTGTGTTAGTTGTAACTTGTTAGTTGGTATATTGTAAACTTTAGTATCTGAAGTATTATAAGAGCATCTTGTGTGGAATAGAAAGTTCCCAGGTTTTGGAGATACAGAGGGAGATTAAAAACATATATAATTGGGGAAATATGAAGGGAGATGCATAGATACAGAAAACCTCATAAATCGGGGTAAGAGGTGGATTGCTCACCCTTTGTAATGCATGGGAAGTACTGGAATTATTGAACAATAATGGAAGTATTGAAAAGGAAGATTGCTTAAAGCAGTAATAACGATACTCTGCAGGTGCTCAAAGCACACACTACTGAACTATCCCCTGCACTGCTTATGCCTTATCCACTGTCTTTCCTAATCTGGTTGTAATGTGTCTGGGAAAGGAAGTGCTGTAGGCAACGTTGAAGACAAAGAGCTCTGATCCCTGATTTATCAGAACTGATAATTATCGATCTGTTGAGATCTCAATGCTTATATGGAGCTATGAAGATCCGACTGCTGTAGCCAATATTGTTGTTCTACTCAAAGATTTGCTTCTTTTTAAGACAGGAGAAAGAGTGATGTTTCAGTCAAATTGTTTTTCTTCTTTCCCCTTCCTCCCCCTTGCTTCCATTCTGGAAAAAAATCCCAAAGGAATCAAGCCAGTTTCCTGATTTCTGACACACATCTGTTCTTAGCCCCGTGAAATCCTGGAAATGAGCAACTATGTGAATTTGAGATGATTCTGTAGGTCTTTATGGTATTTGGGTTGGTCATTGAAATTAATGGTTTATAAAGCATATCTAAGCTTAACTATTTCTTGCTCTTCTATCCCTCTTAAGTGGAACTGTAAAATGCCGGCTGGAATCAAAAGAATTAAGGTAAATTCTAGAATAGATTTCCTGTGTTTTCTCTGTCAAAATAATTATGCTATAGAACAAGAAGTTAGGTTTTTTTGTGCTGCGTAACTTCTTTTAATAAACAAGAAATAGCTTATAAAAGTTATCATAATAAGCCAGTTGCCTTTTAAAATTATTAGCTGAGGGCTTGTAAGATAAAATGTCAGATAAAGCCATTGGCATGGCTCACCTTAACATCAAGCCTTACATAAAAATGTTTCTCCAGTCTTCAAAAGAATATGATAAAAAATGGAATTAAAGTTTCTTGTAGTTCCTAGATGCTTATGTGTTCTATTTATTTTGCCAATCTAGGTAGCTTGTTGCTTATACTGCTAGAAACTTGATTTTGTGCTTAATGATACTTTAGCATCAATAAGTGCTACTTGAGTCTCTGCGAAAAATCAAGCACCCTTCAAGTTCTCTGTTACACTTGACGGAAGAATACTGGACCTACTCTTGAAGCATAATCAGCTGTGCAGATGTCTCTGTCAATTTTACTGGATTCCCTTTTGAGAGCTCCTGAGAACTTTGCACAGCACTCAAGATGTAGGCACATCACTATCTGCTGTCATAATGATGTTCTCTATTTTTTAGTAACTTCTAAGATTTGTTTTGCTGTTTTTTGATTGCTAATGAGCTTTGAGTTAATACTAATCAAGAAACATCTCGGGCCTGGTAGCTCAGAATCTATGGTTCTATGCAAAGAGGATTATTTTGTCTGTTTGCCTCACTTTACATCAGTCTACCTTGAATCTCCTTCTGCCAGTTTGTAGCTGGCCCTTGCGCTCACTGCCCTAACTAACTCCAGCGTCAGCAAATTTGTTTATCTTATGGCTGACCCTCTTGCACTTCATTTATGGATGTGCTGAGCAGCACGTGACCCTGTGAAATGCTTCCTCTACTTGAGAGAACTGATGCTTTACTTTTACCTTCTGCTCCTATCTTTTGACTTATCCAGCCTGGGATTTTCTCTCCTAAACTTGTCTGCTTAGTACCTTTAAAACATTTGCAGTGAAGGATTTTTCAAATACCTTTGGAAACCCAGAGGGAACGTATCAACCAGCTCCTTATCTGCGTGCTGTTGGCGTTCCTCAAGAATTCCAGTACAATTCAACACAATTGTGAAGCACAACTCCTTCCAACCAAAACAATATTGGTTCCTTCTAAGCAAATCATATCTATGTGTCTGTTAACTCCTTTAACATAGTATCTGCTAATGTATCTTGTAGGGAAGTCAATCATGTAACTAGGAAAGTTATTTCTTTAAGACTTCCATGGAATATGGTCCTGGAGAGAAGAGAGGCCCAGGACACCTGGTTGGTTTTCAAGGATTGCCTTCTCCAAGCTCAAGATTTGTCCATCCCAGTGAGCAGGAAATCAAGAAAAGGTGGCAGGATGCCTCCAAGGATAAATAAGGAACTCTTGATTAAACTCAAACATAAAAAAAAAAAACCCAAACCCAAAACACTGAAGAGCTGAGAGACCAATAGGAAGTTGGGAGCAAGGAAGACCAACCATTGGTAGAGAAGGATCAGGTTAGGGAACATCCAAACAAACAAGACGTACACAAGTTCATGGGACCTGATGGGATGCACTCATGAATGCAGACGGAGCTTGCTGATGTCATTGTGAGGCCACTTGTGATTATCTTTGGAAAGTCATGGTGATCAGGAGAGATTCCTGAGGACTGAAAGAAAGCAAATCAAACTCCTATCTGCAAGATGGCTGGAAAGGAGGATCTGGAAAACTACAAGCCAGTCAACCTCACCTAAATCCCTTGGGAAAGTGATGGAACAAATAATTCCGGAAACCATTGCCAAACACATGAAGGACAAAAAGGTGATTGAGAGTAGTTGGCGTGGTTATATGAAAAAGAAATCATGCTTGACCAACCTGGTAGCCTTCTGCAGTAAGATTACTGGCTGCTGGATGAGGGGGGAGCAGTGACTTTTGCTTATCTTGACCTTAGTGTGGCTTTTGGCACTGTTTCGCATTACATCCTTATAGACAAACTGATGGAGTGACAGTGAAAACTGAAAACTAGCTGAGCTGCTGGGCTCAAAGGGTTGTGATCAGTGGCATGAAGTCCAGTGGGAGACCAGTCACTAGTGGTATACCCCAGAGACTGATACAGTAGAGGGTAACATCTCCGTTAATGGCCTGGATGATGTGACAGAGTGCACCCTCAGCAAGTTTGCAAGACGATACAGAATTGGATGGAGTGGTTAATACCTCAGGTGGTTGCACTGGTATTCAGAGGGACCTTACCAAGCTGGAGAAATCTGCCGATGGGAATCAATGCAGGGAACTGCAAAGTCCAGCACCTGATGGAGGATAACCCCGCGCACCAGTACATGCTGGGGGCTGACTGGACTGGCTGGAAAGCAGCTTTAGAGGAAAGGACCTGGGGCTCCTGGCAGACACCAAGTTGAACACGAGCCAGCAATGCGCCCTTGTGGCAAAGGTGGCCAACAGCATCTGGGGGTGCATTACCAAGGGTGTTACCAGCTCTTCCAGAGCCTTGCCAGAAGAGATTATTCACCACTGCTCACTCAGCCCTGGTGAGACACATCTGGAGCTCTGTGGCCAGCTCAGTACTCTGCCCGAACGAGAAAGTCATGGATGTATGGGACCAGGAGTGCAGTGAAGGGCCATGAAGCTGATTAGGGGGTTGGAACCTCTGCATGTGAGGAGGGGCTGAGAGATGGGACTGTCCAGCCTGGAAAGAGAAGGCTCAGGGGGCTCATCAGTCTGTACAAATACTGATGGGAGGCAGTGAAGAAGGAGCCAGGCTCTTCTCAGTGGTGCCCAGTGACAGGACAAGATGCAATGGACAGAAACTGAAGGACAGGAAGCTCCATTTAAATGTGAGAGAAAATATTTTTACTGTGAGGATGGTCAAACACTGGAACAGGTAGCCCAGAGAGGCTGGGCAATCTTCATCCTTGAAGATATTCAGAACCCAACTGGACACGGTACTGAGCAAGCTGCTGTAGTTGACCCTGCTCTGAACAGGGGGTTGGACTAGACATTCTCCAGAGGTCTTTTCCAACCACAAAAAGTCTGCAATTACAATAACATTTAGAGATGCTTGAATTTCAGACAACTCCTGAATTCTCCTACAAAAATGTTGCTAGCACGAGCCTATTTTGTGTTTCATCCAGGGACAACACACATACAAGGAACACACCTTGATTCTTCGCAATGGCTTTGTTGTCTTGGGGGATCGGGTTTCAATGATTAGGGGTTTTCTGGTTTGTTTTGTTTTTTCTTTTAAAAACCTGACATCCACAGATCTACCAGAGAGGCTTGATGAATTTCTTGTTCTTGATATTCTAAAAATTATAAATAATGGGGTTATGTTAGTTTTTTGAAGTTTTTTTTTCCCATCTATTTTTATATTTAATCCACTAGAGTTTTATGCTTTCTGTTTTCTTCATCTGGACATGGCTTCAGGTTTTTAAAAGATGCCTTCTTGCTTCTAGAGCTGGCATAAAAGCTAATGAGTGTAGCTTCACATTGCTCTTTAACTTTGTCACGCTTGTATACCTCCATATAAAATGTTAGCAGAAGGTGCATGATGCAAGCAGAGCAGTTGCAAACAACCGTGTTACAACTCTTATGGGCTTCTGTTCATCCAAATTTTTCCTCAAGTCTTTCTAGAAGCTGTTTTTGTTCTTTATCTCTCCTTCCCCATACATATGTTTGTAGCACAATTCCAGATGTTTAGCAAGACATGGTTATAAGTCAGGATAAACCTTAAGGGCTACCCGTACCTAGTTTATTTATTCTCTTCATCCCTGGAACTGATCACCAGCAGCTTGATCAGCTGAAACAGAAGATTTATTGAAGGCCCGGAGAAAGTGCTACAACCAGCTAATTGTAGTTTATCAACATCTTGCTATGCTTTCTGAGCATGAATCACATGTGAAGCCAGTGCTGAGGATCCTTTGTATGGCTGCCCCAATCATCCAGCCAACCAAATATACAAAAAGGGACATAATTTTTTCTTTCTGTGGACTAAATGCCTTGGCAGGGTATGTATAAAAGCATAATGAGTTTGAAAGGCTGAACTAGCATTCATGTCCTGGTTGGCTCTGTAGGGTCTAGTAAATTTGGAAGTATGGGAGCCAGAATTGCACAGATTCAGATGACGCAGCATCAGTGTAAATCCGGGCAGAGTGGTATTATAATATGTCTTTGGGCTGTTCCCTCCAGCCCTCTGCCAGCCAGGTATGCCCTATTGGGGGTATGAGCTATCTGATGCTAAGAACAGGCTGGACCTCCTCAAATAAGAGTGACCATGCATCTTGACTGTGCTTTTAGGAAGGAACCAAGCCTCGTTTGTCCCATCTGGTAAATGTCAGATCTCTCACGTCTTACCATCAACCATGTTCCAGAGCTTGATACAATTATTTTCTTTGGAAACTAAACTATTCTTGTATTTAGGTTTGGGTTGTTTCTTTTTTTAGTTTATAGCAGCAACTAAAGTGCCATTTCTGAGACGCTGGGATGCCATGACACTGTGGCCATTTTCTCGAGGTGAGCTGTTCTTTTGGTTTTGTTTTATGTTCTCTGTTCGTAAGTAGCACAAGCTGCCTTTCAAACTTCCAGCTCTGCAGCACTGAGAGCTAACTATTCAGAACTGGGTGGGTTAGCTCCTGCCTCATGGCAGTCTAGGGTAACCACAGCCTGCATGGAAACTTCAGCTAGTTCTCATCAATCTCCAGTACCTAAACTACCGAATCTGGCTGCATTTACTAATTTCAGAAAGTACATATAAATAAGATAGTGTAAAGTGCTTGCATTTTCATGTCTAGTCATCAACAGCAGTAGCTCTGGATATATTAACCATATTAGAGCATTCTAGTTTGTGCTTTCTCGGTTACACAGATAGATAGCATTGTCAACTAAGGGAAAGCACGAATTAAAAGTTCTAATTCTGGCTTTTTTTTCTTTTTTTTTTTCTTTTTTTTTTTATAACTACGGCATCCACCACCCTCAACCTCCCCCACATCTCCTCTCTTCCCTCAAATGGGCACATGTGCAAAACTTGACAGGATGCAGTTAAGAAAGAGATTTTATGCAATTTCATCTAATTCAAACTGAATCCCCAAATAAGAGCCAATACTAGTTAATGCTGAAATGGTTTCAGGTCAAAATTAATTTTTTTCATGCTTTTCTTCACAATGAAAAGCAATTTCCCGTGCTCTCTTGAATTCCCTGAAGTGCACCAATTATTTCAGCAGTCAAGTGATTATAAGAAAGACAAGAAAAGATGGCTAGAAGCACGGGAAGTATGCAATTGCAATAAAGTTTCTAGGAAGAATGAGGGAGGAAGAAAAGAAAAAGCATGGAACTGTACTTTTACCATTCCATATTACTCTTCACTTACTATAGCTGTTACTGAAGGTTTGGCGTCTTTGGTTCCCAAATAGAAATCTCAACAGGTATTTCATAATCAGTTAAAAAAAAAAAAAAAAAAGTAAGCATAAGCTACAACTATGATGCTACTCTCTTTATTTGGGGGTGGGTGGGAGTACTACAGATAAACGTATTTGATAATTAAGCGGGGAATGGTTATCTGTTTCTCTTTGACATAGCTTCCAGCTTCCCATCAACCAGGACCCTCTGTAACCCTACTCCTGGCTTGCTCTGTTGTTTGCTTCTCTTTCCTTGGAGGCTTCTTTTGTGCTTGCTTACTTCATATTCTTTTTTTTCTTTCCTTTTTTTTTGCTTTTTTTGGTGTCAGGCTTTATCTCAACCCAGAAAGGAAGAGGTAACAACACTATCTTCAAATGATAAAAATGCTATATAACTTGGAGGTGGGCACATCCTCAATGCAGCAGGTAGGATGGGAAGCATAAAGATGTAAGTGTGATGATGTATGGGTTGCTTCTCTATTCTGTGGTAAGGTCTATCTGCACCAAAGAAAATAAAACAAAACAAAAAAAATGTTTTATAGAATATACCACAAATATTCGTAAATTCAATGGGACTTAAGTGGATGCTTAGCATTTGACTCGTGTATCAAATTTTGCCGCATTAGCATCTGTGTTTATAAATTCATCCACTAGAACAAAGACGAAAGCAGGGGTAGAAAATGAATGGTTATTTTTAAAATTAACTGTACTTTGAACGTGTTACTTGTACTTTATTTTAGCCTTTTATCTGCTGCAAATACCTTAATGCAGTGCTCAAAGAACCTCTTTCTATGCTTCAGTTAACCCAGCTGCCAAATATTTGTCTGCCTGTCAAATGAAAAGCCTTAAAACCAGTTAAAGAAGGAAAATGGAACAAAAAAAAAAGTCTACTGGCATCTATCCCAGTCTGCCATCAGCTAAGGATGCCATGGGACAATCTGATAGCAGAGGCTCCATCCACCCCTGGACTTCTCCGAGCACGAGGCTGAGTTTCGCTCTCTACGCAGCCTGAAGTTCAATAGCCTGAGTGTTCAGCAGAGCAGGGAGGTGATTGCATTTGCCTTTGCAGGGCACCTGGGATAATAGGCTAATTCATAACTTAATAAATATTCTACTGCACATGTGCCAGGCTACAAAGAGCAAAGTAGGCTGCAAATCTGAAACGTAAATGTCCAGCTCTTTTTAAGTTACTCGCCTCAAAAGGGCGGGAGGGAAACCAGTTATATTTGCAAGCCATGTATTTTTCTCAACTGCTTACTTCAAAAATGGTGAAAGGGTTTTGATTCAGATATGGCACAAGTGAAGCTGACCCCAGAGACAAGTATAGAAAATCGCACCTGAACAGAGACAGTAAAAAAGCTGAGTGTAAATATGGGAACTGATAGGCTGAGGAGGCTAGATTTTTTTTAATAGTAGTTAATAGTATATATTATGTAATACAGTAAGTTTAGAGAGATACCATATACTTTGACCACATCCTTGTTACTCTCTTATCTAACATTTTTGTTACAATGGTTTGCAGATAACGCAAAAGCCACGCACAAAGCTTTTGAAGGCATGTATCATGGCACTGGCATGCCAGTAGATGATTGTCACCCGCATTTCTCTTGGTATAGAAAGTGACAGAACTTCTCCAGACCTCCCTTAAAGTTGTCAGTTCTTGTATAGCTTTTGGGAGTGAAATGGTTGCTATTATATGTTTTCTAATTTAAAGGGGTGAAAAGGGATATTCTTAAAATTTAATTAATCATTCTTGTCAACAGCTGACTTTCAGAGGAAATAAATTTCTTTAAAACTTTTTAAAACGCTTTCATGCTTGCATAGTTAGTTTAAAAAGCTGTGTATTGAACTGCAAACTGCATTTGAAAAAGTGTCCTAACCACAAAAATTGGCACTACCTGACCAATCATAGCAAGGGTAGTATGGAAGAGCCATTCGCCCAGGGACACAAGGGAGGGGGCTGGAGGAGGCAATGAGACAAGCCAGAAAGAGGGAGAGTCAGGAGACACCCCCAAAACGGAACCTGTTTGCTACAAGCCTTTTGATCGGTGAAGCTCTCATTGAAAAATAAGTCTATGCTGGCACGTGACTTTCTGTGTTGTATGGTAGAGCTACCTGCTCACTGGGCTGTCAGGACCTCGTATGACTTTAAGGGTCTGGAACTAGTGCTTAAAATGAGACAAGGCCACTGGTTCAGTTCAGAGTCGTCACCCATTACCACCAGGTTGTAGCAGCCTCTTGTTTAGTTAAAAGCGGCATAGCTTTCCCCTCACTCCCAGCCCCCACAAAATCCCAATTGTTCTGGCCCATCAAAATGAAAAACTGGCTCATTTTAAATACTCTGCAAACCATTATCAGCCCCCACAAACTGTCTATGAGGATTTTTTTGTCTTTCTTATCTTGATGATTGTGCTGTGTGCTAATTACGATGATGATTAGTTAGTGCTATCCTTTAGTAACAAATGATTTAGCAATGTATACTAGTACACAAGTAATGGTTTCTGCTTTGGAAAATAAATTTATTCTGTATACAGAAGATTTTAAGAGTAAAAGGCTCAGTTTTCTATATCAAAGGTGTGCTGGTTTTGGTTTGGTTTGGTTTTGTTTTTTTTTTTTTTTTTTCCCCAGGGAAGAGGAGAATCAATCTCTAGGTATTAGCATAAGCATTTGTGCCTGCCAGATCAAAGTGGTTGGCTCTACCTCACACCAGGAACGTTTCACAAGAGTGTGTGAGAAGCAGTTCTGCTTCCATAAGGGACTCTCAAAAAGGGAATATACCTGCTGTAAGGCTGCGGGAAGGGGGCCATTGATAGAATGAAGTACCTGCTGGGTGCTCTCAGAAACATCTAACAGTCATAACTATTGAAAGATTATTTTGTAACATACATATTTTGTATTTAAAAGAAAAACATGAATCATAATGCTGAAAAAATCACAAGTATTAATCACGGAATCACGGAATTTTCAGAGTTGGAAGGGACCTCTAGAGATCATCTAGTCCAACTCCCCTGCCAAAGCAGGATTGCCCAGAGCACATTACTCAAGACTGCATCCAGGCGGGTCTTGAAAATCTCCAGAGAAGGGGACTCCACAACCTCCCTGGGCAGCCCGTTCCAGTGCTCTGTCACCCTCACCGTAAAGAAGTTTTTCCATGTATTTGAACAGAACTTCCTGTGTTCTAACTTGTGCCCATTGCCCTTCGTCCTGTTACTTGGAACCATTGAAAAGAGCCTGGCTCCATCCTCCTTCAACCCACCCTTTAGATACTTGTACGCCATAATAAGGTCTCCCCTCAGCCTTCTCTTCTCCAGGCTAGAGAGTCCCAGCTCTCTCAGCCTTTCCTCATAAGGGTGATGCTCCAATCCCTTAATCATCTTCGTTGCCCTTCGCTGGACTCGCTCCAGCAGTTCCCTGTCCCTCTTGAACTGGGGAGCCCAAAACTGGACACTATTCCAGTTGTGGCCTCACCAGTGCAGAGTAGAGGGGGAGAATGACCTCCTTTGACCTACTGGCCACACTCTTCCCTATGCAGCCCAGGATTCCATTGGCCTTTTTGGCAACAAGGGCACATTGCTGGGTCATGGATAATTTACTGTCTACCACGACCCCCAGATCCTTCTCCTCCGAGCTACTTCCCAGCAGGTCCGCCCCTAACCTATACTGGTGCTTTGCATTCTTCCTCCCCAGGTGCAGGACCTTGCACTTGCTTTTGTTGAATCTCATTAGGTTCTTCTCTGCCCAGCTCTCCAGCCTGTCCAGGTCACGCTGGATGGCAGCACGGCCCTCTGGGGTGTCAGCCACCCCACCCAGTTTGGTATCATCAGCGAACTTGCTGAGGATACACTCTGTCCCCTCATCCAGGTCATTAATGAATATATTGAACAAAATTGGACTGAGTATTGACCCCTGAGGGACACCACTGGTTACAGGCCTCCAACTAGACTCTGTGCCGCTGATCACAACCCTCTGAGTTCTGTCACACAGCCAGCTTGTCATTTTTTCAGGGGACATGACTTTTTTTTTCTTGTCATTTTTTCAGATGACATGACTACCATACTCAAACCCACTTTCTATGTATACGACAATAATTAATTTTATTTGCCTAAAAATTGAATGTTTGCCCACAACCCTCTTAAGTGCTAATACTATCTTTTCCTCTGTTTTAAACCAGTAGAAAATACTGCTCCCCATGATCTGCGTCTGGAAAACCTGTTGCTTGAGTTTTCACTGTGCATGGAGATAGGAATGTTGGAAGTGTAATTGTGTGCATCTACATATAGTTGTTCTTACAACATTTAAGTAATTGTTTCAGAGGAAAAATAATTTTCTGTTTTATATTATTTTTCTGGGAGACTAACCAAACCATATTCCGTAACTGTAACAATGATGTTTTATAGACTAGTGTGAAAGCTCACGTACAAGCCCTGTCCTCATTACAAGTAAAGTAGGGACTTCTGATGTGTATTTAGGTGAAAGACAAGTTTAATAGGCTTGCTGTACTCTCCTGTCAGTTGTTCTCTTAAACAGAACTGCTGGGTCTTCTACGAAATGACATTACAGACTCTACGATTGTTGTTCCTGCCCCCCTACCGCAACCTCATAATTTCAGCTGCAGCTGCCACTTTGCCACATTAGCTTTTCAGAGCAGTTAGCAAGCCCTTTGAAACCAAAACTTACTTGATGCCTCTTGGATCACTTTCATGTTATGTTGTGGATCCGACCAGCTGTTCTGAACAATCACAGTGTAATGATTTCCTCAGTGGCTAATAATTCCTGTTTCTAAAGCATATCTTCAACACCACAGTATCTCCTTTAGTTCCAGGTCCTAAGTTTTATGTTATTGTTCCTGTTTCTGTCAGGTTTTGAGTAATTTAACTTGGCTAGTTCGCAGAGGGTCAGGTCACAACAGGAGAAACATTAGTGAATTGGCTTTAATCTTTCTTTACAGATGCCAGGGTTGGGAAGGGCATCTCTTTGCAAGTCCCACAGAAGTCAACCTGACACCTGGATGTAATCTAGATAAAATTGAGATGCGAGGTAATATCCTGCTCTAATAGTCCTGCACCATTGAGACGGTGGTTCCCCCTTCCTTTGAATCTCATTATCCATGACAAGCATTTGCTAAATTTTGTGCTTGCAAACGTTCATCATCTGAAAAACAGTTGGATCAAGAATATTGCAAAGAGAAAACTAATCTTAAAGGGATGAGGAAAAACTTCTCAAGGAAAAAAAAAACAAAACATGATGCAGTGATGCATTCTATATCAAGAGAAGTTTTTCCTCTAGTTGTAAGGCAGTGTGAGGGCAGGATCATTCCTGAAATTATCCCTGCTCCACAATAGAGAGGCAGCACAAGCACCGTGAAACAATTCCCTCCTCCTCTGTCTCGCCAAAGAATTAGATTAGATTAAACTGGTCTTTGGAAGAAAAAAAATGTGATCAGTGACTTCATAACTGGGTTCTAAAACAGTAGACAGATACATATGTGGACTACATCTATTGGTAAACATAATTGTTGTAAAATTAATCAACGTTTTCTTCCTCAAGGACAGATATCCAACCATACAAACACCCTGCTGCTGGTAGCTTCCACAAAGTCTTTGCAGGAGGCAGACATAAGGAGGGAAGACAACTCTGAAATCTTTATTAGCACAGTATTGCAAGAGTCCATACACACCAGCACGTACCACTAGTTCCTAAACACTCCGATTACAAAGCATCCACAGAGAAGCCAGTGAGTAAGTGTAGCAAAGCCACCTGCATCCTGGAAACCATTTCCAATTCAGTTGTTATAACAGCTTGCCATGTTCAAAAAGAGTTCCATGGATATTATTTGAGCAGATGCCACTTTTCAACATGTGCTACAAACTACTGCAGTCTTCTTGAACTGTCTATTTTTTCAAAGTAAAACAGATAACAACAAACAGTGCTAAGTGGTGCTTCCCCAAATGGCCAAATCTGGATTGGAGAGATTTGTGTAGTTTGGAATACACTTTTTTTTATAGTTGATTAACCTTTCCACACATGAAGTCTTCCCAGGTGATTTCCAAAATGAAAACTGGATGCAGAAAGACCAGTTCTGTTTGTGTGCCCGCTAGTTCTGCTCTCACTGGACTGATGCTGGGGATGTTTTGTACAGGAATTGGTAATGTGGCCAGGATAACAACAGATGATACGGTAGGAATGTAAGTGTAAATAGTGTGTTCGAACAGAATACACAAATCGGCATGTTCTGAGAGGATGTTTGCCCAAAACCTGATAACGCTAAGAGGAAATTAACAATAACAAAGCTTGCTTAAGACAATGATCACCCAGATTAAACAGTAACCAGGGGATTAGACTACCAAGAGCCTTTTGAGAAAAGATGTGCGTTCCAAAAGCAGCAAGAGAATTTGTGATTGTCAGAAGAAACCTTTGGGTGGGAAAACAGCACCAGAGCAGTAGGCATCATTACTTCTAGGGCTGGAGAGCATCCTCCCCATCAGACATGGCAAGTAGCTGCCACCCCACTCCCAGTACCGGCTGGGGGACTGGCAGGGTAAGGCATAGCAATAGGGACCCACTGTTCAGGAACACGTACGGGAACTCACGGGGTACACTTTCACCAGCATGTGGATTAGCTGCACAGGTACACATGCCCACATCTCCAACAAGAAGGCTTTAGAAACAAGGGAATCTGCACTCCCAAAAGCGGGAGTCTGCATTCTTGTTGCAAGAGAGGGGATGTGCATATAGAACTGGGTGAATATTTACGTGGGATCAGTTGTAGAAGGGTATGTAAGAAAGTTGTAGGTGCTTAGAACACTTTGTAAGCATCTAATATAGTGACTTCTGTTATATTGCTGTATATATAGTTCACTGATTACTGGCAAATTACATGTTGCTAATCAATAAACCTCCTTGGTGCTGTCAAGACCATGCGAGTCGCACAATTATTCTCTGCAAAAAGTTGCTGTTTCATTAATTACAAATTTGACAGAAGCATCACATCTGCAGAGCAAGGAGTGGAGAGGAAATATTCTTCCAGACTAGCAGAGAAGACACAATTCATCAATTTGAAAAATAAAATAAAATAAAAAAATCTTAAGATTGAAGCAGAGCAGGACAAATTCAAACAGTATCATCCTGAAAGCAGCCCAGATGTACAATCCTGTTTCAACCCTGAGTGTTCAAAGACATACTGCAGTGATGTATCACAGATTCAGTGTCACTAGAAATGCTCTAGCATATTAGCAACTACGTATTTTTTTTGTCATTGTGATTTGCGTCAGAAGAACAAGGCAAACCAGGCTGACAAAGGAGTTTTGCTCTATCCAGGTCACTGATATCAGAAGCCAAGTGTCAGGCGTACAGTGCGTATTCAAAAGCAAAGAGCTTGTGGTGATAACTATGATGTTCATGTTGTCCACTTGAAAAAGTCTCTTAACAATCAATACTTGCAGCAACATTTGTCAACAGTAAAGGACTCCATCAAAGTACAATTGCTCTTTTTCCAAGTCATGGATCTAGTTCACGTTTTCCATGGTTGCATGAGAAATTTTTAAGGTAAAGACAGCCTAGTATTTTGAGGGGGGTTGCATTTTTATATGGTGAGCTTTATACCAAAATTGGCATGAAAATTTAGAAAATGTGAAGTGGACAGGCTAGGTGCAACATGAGAACTCCAGCTGCAGACTGGTGCTGATGCACTGTGCATTCTGTCCACCTGCTACCTGCAGAGAACATTAGTTGCCAGTTATCAACTACCCAGCTACACAAATCAATCTTAAAAGGTGATATTTTCAGTTCCATTGGGTTTTCTAAGTTTCAATAGCTGAGGCACCTGCAGACACAGTAAATACAGATGTTCAAAACCTAGAGAGGCCACAGGTATTTTAACAGGTAATAGCAAGCTGCTGAGCAAAGAACTTGGAGGAGAGTTCCGAAACATGATACAACTGAGTAACTTCAAGTTAACACAAGAGGATCAGCAGATACCTACAAGTAAGACCAAGCAGATGCTGAAGCCTTCCTTAAAAGGCTTGAAAATAGCTTTCATTGCATTGCTGCTGACTGGTTTAGATACTCCACCACCTACTGATGTAGGTGTATGATCCTGCTTCACAGGTATTTTATGACCAGAAGTTCAAACAAAACCTTTAAAAGAGCGTTTGGATCCCAAAGACCTTGGAGAAGTGATTTTCAAGTAAATAGGAAAATATTTTGGCAATATGTTAATCCCCATTGAAAGCAAAGACTAGAGGCATTAGGCTAGCATAACCCAGGTAGCTTCCAGGGAGCTGCCCACGTCAAATAATCATTATGAAAAACGACAAAGCAGATTTAGGGAAGCTACTGTGAGCCCTGCCAAAACCATCCACAGGCCACCTGTGTGAAATAAGTAGAATAAATCTACTCAAATGAATAAGTGGTGTTCGCAAGCCAATTTGCAAAGCCCAGGGAATACCTCTGTCCTTTGAACCACCCAAAGGTGCATCACCAGAAGACAGCACAAGCTTTCATTTTGAGAAGTTTAGAAGATGCTGAGTGACAGCAGGCGCATGTTCATTCAGTTAACTCTTCAGTCATATAAGTAGACTCATACCAGGATCCACTCCTGAATTATGACCACTCCAGCACTACAAGAACATCTAGGAAATATCCTCAAAGATCCTTTATGTCACATGAACAAAGGAAGACAAGACGGTTAATTGACATCTAGACTAAATGGATTTAGATTTGTAGAATATTGGGACATCTTTTCTGGATAAAAAAAACTGTATGATTTAGCCTGTCACAGATGGGGAAAAAAAAACCAAACCTTCCCAAGCAAAACTTAGCAAGATTAAATGCAATGGCATTAAGTAGCTAAGGAATCAGGTGACCAATCAGTTAGCACAAAGTAAAGATGATCGGACTAAAATTAAGCCAATGACCACAAACCTGACAAGAACCTAACTCCCTAAACATACACATTTAATTAATAGGAACTGAGTTACTAATCTGGAATCATAAATAAAATCTAATTGGTTTTACTATAAGCTAGTGGAAAATATATGGATAACAAAATATTCAGTTCATTACTCAGGACTGTTCCTGAAGGACAAACTGGTCAAAGGAAAGGGGGAAAAAAAAACCCTAGTAATCTATTAAAAAAACCAAAATAAAGTCAGAAAGTGTCATGAATGCACATGGAACAATATTCTGCATGATAAGTCGTGAAATTAAGTATTGAATTGTTTTTGCTACAGACTACTAAGTCACATTAAAAGCCTGTCTTGCTTCTTGATTGCTTATCTTCTTAATTACATGACATGAAGAAAACACTCCTGGAAGCTTCATCTAAAAAAGCATATGCCAACAAACATCTCACAATCTCATAACTACTGTTAGTATTAGCTGGGGAGAAAAACCTACATTAAAACCAGTATGTAACTAAATGAAAACCAGACATAATGCAAAATATGAATAAGAAGCTAAGAATGACAAAATATTCAGAAGGTAAGAAAAAAGTTGTATTTCAGAGAAAGCAGGAAGTTCAGCTATATTTCTGTTCTACATTTGTGGAGAAAAACAACATATATCAGAAAATTCTAACAATAGCTAAGGAAAGCCTTAAACATAGGAACAGAAGTAAGGCGGTTTTTAAATCAGCAGCTCCAGATAGCTTGCATCCAAGAATTTTAAGAGCTGGCAAAGGAAGACTTGTGTGCTGTTAATGTGGATTTTCCATAAGCTTTGAGAAATCTGGGGAAGCTCAAAAAAGAAAAAAAAAAATCTCAAAGAAAGCTGAGGTGGTGCCAATATGAGGAAAAAAAAAAACATAAGAAAGGAACAAATTCAGGAACTTACTGTCAACCTTGCATTAATCCCAGGGAAAAAAACAAACAAACAAACAAACAAACAACAAACTGACTTCTCGATATAGGAACAAGAAATAAATGAGGAAATTCTATTTAAATTACACAGCTTAAATGCAGGGAAAATATCTCTTTTCAGATTGACCTTTTTTCTCATGCAATCACAGCATACTTTTGGTAGACAATAGGAACAGCGTTGACATAACACATTTGTACACTAACTTGTTCAATAGGACACAGAGAAACTGTCATAGTTGTGCACATATAGTTCATAGTAAGTAAATTAAAACTAAGGTTACAAGTCTGTGTCATCAATGAGAAATCAGACATATTTCTAATTGAATCCCACAGGAATTAGTTCTTGGCAGCAAGCTACTCAATATTTTATCTGGAAATAAAGTTCACTAAGGACATTCATAAAAGCTCTAAGTAAATAATGTAGCAAGATTGCTGATTGGGAACAATCTGGATTATTGGACAATTAAGTGTTTCAGCATGATCAGTGTGAGGTCATGTATTAAAGAGTGATGCATATAAAACACTTCTAGATGGAAAATTTCTTCAACAAGTAGCTGAAATAGCTGGTAATAGAGTAAACATGGGTTCCTTACCCACAACAGAGTTCAAAATTGTCAATATAATTGTGAAATGGCTCAGAAAACAAGCCACTAGAACCAAATGCTGCTTTCATTACAGGGAGGAAGAGGCCAGAGAACCAGGACCATCATCAAAACAGTTTTTTCTGTTCATCAAAACTGATCTCCATTGGCAAAAGACCTTCTTGCATTTCAGGAAGCAGCAACAAGATGACAACTTCTATATCCACTTTTGTTGGAGCTGCTTTATCTGAATATAGTATCTAGTCCAAAGAAGTTACTAGTAAACCAGAGATTTTAAAGGTCAAGTACAAATGATCCAAGTGCAAGACAAGTCTGAAATTGAGCATCACAGTGGAATAATTGGCATACAAAAGTTAACTTCATTCCATGAGGTTTAAGGACAGTATGAAGACCTATAAAGCCTTTGGTAGGGGAAAAAATATATAAAGTGCAGTGTGACAGCCGAAAATAAGTTCATATTAAAAACACCAAGCAGGCTTTTTTGAATAGCTGCAGTAATTACTAGGCTTCCAAAGGTGGCAGTAGTTTTGCTAACATTGTACATGCCTACAAATACCGGACAAAACCCCAAACTAGAATTAAAATTTTATTTTCAAAATATAATCACAGACCTTACTATAGGCCATCACTTCATAACATATAACATCTGCTTCTCCAGTTCAATAAATGTGACAGGTAGTGATGTAACTAGAAACATGCATGCTCTCAGAAAAATGCTTGTTTTGGGACTGGCAGCTATCAGTGTCCAGGCCAAATTAATGACTGTTCTCATTTAAAAAAATATCCCTCCGATGCCCAACCTGAATAATGTACTTCAATAAATAAAATTAGTATAGGTCCTTAAATTTAAGAATGAACGAAGAGCGGCATTTTTACTTAAACTTTCTGTTCTCCCGTCTCCATTTTCAGCAATGACTAAAAAGAAAGAGGAAAGAGGGAGAGGGGGAAAAGAGGAAAGAGGGAGAGGGGGAAAAGAGGAAAGAGGGAGAGGGGGAAAAGAGGAAAGAGGGAGAGGGGGAAAAGAGGAAAGAGGGAGAGGGGGAAAAGAGGAAAGAGGGAGAGGGGGAAAAGAGGAAAGAGGGAGAGGGGGAAAAGAGGAAAGAGGGAGAGGGGGAAAAGAGGAAAGAGAAAAATCAATAGGAGAAAAAAGAAAAAGGCTTAGCTGGGAAAGGGCTCGCTCTCCCTGGAAGCGATAAGGACTCGCTTGTACGCCAGAGCCCGGTACTGCCCCCCGCAGAAAGCCGCAGTCTACCCGTAAAGGCACGGAAGAGCGCAGCGCGCCCGCGGTGGAAGGGCGCGGGCCCGATGCAGGAGGGTACAGCGGCCCCACGAACCGCCCTCACCGCGGACACCGGCTCCCTCGCCACGTCCCGCAGCTGGCCCCGGCGCTCAGCCCTGCCGGCGGCGCGGCCGCCGCCGCCCCTCACCGCCGAGCCTGGCCGAGCGGGCGGAGAGAGCCGCTCCCGGTCCCCTACTACCCTCTTTACCCGCCGTGAAGATCGCCGCTATCCGCCGTGCATGAAGCCCAACCGGCCCCACTTCCCCTCCCCGGCACTTCCGGGTCCCGGCCCGGCGGGTGAAAGGTCCCGCAGCGCCCGGATGGAGGCGGTGCCGCTCGCTATATAAGCGCCCCGCCGCCGCCGCGCCTTTCTCTACCCGCGCCGCTGCCGCCGCCTCCTGACTCACCGCTGTTCGCTGGGCCCCGCGCCACCCCTCGCCCGGGAATAAGTCGGTCAGGAAGGCTCCGCTGCCGCCATGGTGAGGCGGGGGGCACGAGAGGGGGGCGTGAGGAGGGGGAGAGGGGCCGAGGGGCCACCGACGGCGCCGCGTGGCCGTTAGGCCCGCGCGGCCGCGTGCGCTCCGCTGGTGCCGGCCCTCAGGTGCTGCCTGGGCCTCGGCCCCGGGGCAGGGATGCGGGTCCCGGGGGTCGGGTGGGGGGGTAGGGCCTAAAGGGTCTTCTGCTCCCGCAGCGCCTTGTTGGGGCCTTGGTGCCGGTTCACCCCCCCCGTAGCCGGCTGGCCCGCCCGTGAGACCGGGGCGCAGCAGGCCGCGGCGTTCCCTCCGCGCGGAGCGGCCCTTCGGGAGCGGGGGAGGCGCGGGCGGAGAGGAGGGGAGGGCAGCGCAGGCCGGCGGGAGGGGTAGCGGCAAGGCCTCGTGCGTCTGCACTTAAAATACGGCTTTTATTAAGGGAATGTGCGCCAGTTGATGCCGGCAGGTAGTGTCTCAGCACTGTGAGAAACACCTTATTTCATCCACGGGTTTTTTTAAAGGCTTGCTTTCCCCCGTATTTTCGCTTTTCTTTCATCAGCTCGCTTGGTCTACATCAGTGCCCAGTTATTTGCAAGCGTTTAATTGCGTCAGCTCCTCAAATCACCCCCCTGAGTGGCTGAATTAATCTTTCTGGCCAGCTGTCCCTTTTTGTTCCCGATGTTTAAGTTGTTGCTGTTTTGTTATTTAATTCATTAAGTTGTAAGATGCGTGAAATCAAAACTTGTTTTATTTTTGAGGGTGAAGAGTGTTCATGACGGGGCAGCCTGCTGTGTGTCAGCAAACCAGGGAGGGATGTTCTTGTAGGTTCCCACTGTCAGATGCAGTTAGACACTAAAAAAATTGCTTTTCCTCAGAGCAGGTACGGCTTTTTGCCCTTCCTCTCTGGTCCCACCATTTCTTCCATGCCACTGTACCCTTTGGATATGTCTACTAGTCAGTAGAATAAAATAATCCCATAGTTAAGTTGTTCTTTACACTCTAGAAGTCTGTTTTTAAGAGGCCGTGGGTAGCATTGGTTGGTGTTGACTGTAGTGTCTGATACTTGGAATTTCAACGTTTTAGGCGTTTAAAGATACCGGCAAAGCACCTGTGGAACAAGAGGTAGCAATTCATCGCATTAGAATTACTTTGACAAGTCGCAATGTAAAATCACTTGAGAAGGGTGAGTGATACTTTTTTTTTTTTTTAACTGGGGTAGCTTGTTAAGTAATGAACGATATACATGATATAACGTATTGCAAAATAGAATGTATTGAAAACAGTTGTAATTAAAGATGTTAGTGTTTGCCTGTTTGTATGTGGCTTGGCTAACAAAGTCAACCCAAAGCGCTTCATACACTGACAAGTAGATTCTAATTTAATTTTTAATGCAAGGTAGTGTTGGGGTTTTTCATCATGCTGAAAACTTCATGTCATAATTACTAACTTAATAGCTTCTTCCCTTTAGTTTTCATCAGGGTTTTAGTTGTTGCTATTTGAATATATACGAACTGAAAGGCACTGGTTTCTTGGTTGATATTTTGTCACTCTTCTTATGAAGTGTTTCATTTAGAAGCTTAACATTCTTTAAGAAATCATTTAATCTTGTATAGGAACTGGCTTTGCCAGTGTTTTAATCATATAATGTAAATGTTGTAGAATCACTGTTTGATGCAGGATCTTCAGGCTGATAACAGCTTAAATACAGCTTAAACTTGTAGTAATGGCGTTTGCCTACTGTTGTAACATGATTTTGCGCACCATGGTGTAACACTTCCACTTACACATGGTTGGCTATGAGGATAAGCCTTAAAATGAATGGCAATGATCACTTCATACGCTATTCTGAGCCAACATCTTGTTTGAAATTTTCACTTAAGAAAACAAGCCAAAAAAAAAAAAAAAGTACTCACAAACCTGAGCTATTCTGTATTTTTTTTTCAGTCTGTGCTGACTTGATCAGAGGCGCTAAGGAAAAAAACCTGAAGGTGAAAGGACCCGTTCGCATGCCCACCAAGGTACTGAACACTTTTCCTGTCTTAAAAGTTTGTTTCTCTGCAAATGTACTCTTTAAACATCTTTTTTTTTTTTTTTTTTTTTTCTTAATTGAGATGAAAAGCAGTACTACTAAATTGAGGGTGACCCAGTGTAAACAGATAGTGACTTCACAAATTGCTTTGACACTTCAGGCAACTGTTCAGTGCAGAACATGTTGAACATGGACATTTCCTGTCCCTGCATTTATTTTAATTTTTTTTTTTTCAAATTAAATTGAATATAGGGAAGAAGTGTTAACATCAGTAGAATACATCTTAAGAACTAACTTTCCAATGACATAGATACTATACAGTATTTTTTGTAGAATCATAGAATAGTTTAGGTTGGAAGGGACCTTAAAGACCATCTAGTTCCACCCCCCATGCTATGGGCAGGGACACCTCCCACTAGACCAGGTTGCTCAAAGCCCCATCCAGCCTGGCCTTCAACAGGTGGATTGATTTGATTGGAGGTTAGTCTTCTGTATGCATCAACTAAATACGCTGTTTATGATTTTTCTTCAGACTCTGCGAATCACTACGAGGAAGACGCCTTGTGGTGAAGGTTCCAAGACCTGGGATCGTTTCCAAATGCGTATCCATAAGCGGCTCATTGACTTACACAGCCCTTCTGAGATTGTGAAGCAGATCACTTCCATCAGCATTGAACCAGGTGTAGAAGTTGAAGTTACTATTGCCGATGCCTAAATGACGGTCATCGTTGAATAAAGTTCATTTACAAGTTTTCATCACTGTTTGTTTTTATATGTGTGCCAAGAGTCTGGGGTAGCTCTATGATGATTTTCATGAAGAAGGACAACAGAGATCATAATCATAATGCTCTGTGAGAGGATTGTATGATATCTAAGGAAGAATATGCCAGTTGTAAACATCAGGAAGATAAAACTTTGGCATCGTAATTTTGTTGGAGGTTGGTGACTGTATGGATGCGCAGCACTTAAATTATTAAAAACATATTTTCCATAAAGGATTTAACTTTGGCTGAGATCTTACTCTATACCCAGACAAGCAGTAGCATTAAAATTGATGTTGGGGTAAATTACCAAGTTTTCAATTACTAGTTTTTGCTATGCAAGGCTGAACTAACACTTAGATTGCTCAGCTTCCCCGCCTCCCTCCCCCCCCCCCCCCGTGCTGTCAAAGGGTCCTGAGGATGTTAGTTATAAAACTTCATCATTTGTGGTGAATATGTTGAATTTTGCAAGTTCTGTCTTTAGACTTGCATGTAGAGTCACAAAACTAAGGTGGAAATTTCTACTTGTCTATTTAGATTTAGATTTCCATAGATTTGGTAATATTAAAGGTAAGCTTCATATGTAAAGTGATAAAACAAGCCATTTTCATTGCTGCTACTTAGGCCTCTCAAGTTTGGTGGTGGGTTTTTTCTTCTGCAAACTAATTCTTAAAGGAACTATGATTAACTCTTAAACCTACAAGACATAAAGGCCTGGGTTAAATGAAAGAACACTGTTTCATTTCATGAAATCGGAATAGTTTGGGGAAGGGACCTTTTAAGGTGATCTGGTCCAACCTCCCCTGCAATGAGTAGGGACATCTTCATTTCATCCATTTAAGACTGAGTTGCTGCTTCTGCTTCAAGCATAGGAGAGAACTTGAATTTTAATTAAACACAACTGAGGAAACGTGGTTGTGTGGACCTTGAGGTCCCATTTGCATTTGCAATGACCTAAAACAGTGGCCAAAGCTTGAGTGTTCGTACTCAAGGGCTTCAGGAGTCCCTCATCTGCCCACTTGTCTCAATGTCATTAAATGTAAAGCCTTAGAAGGATTCTGTCCTTCTAGTTAGCAGGCTCAAGGGCTTTGGTCAAAGGGAGACATGAGAAATTTAGTTGCATTTACACATGCAGGTTGCAACCAACCTGTTTCTTTGGGAAACACCTCAAGTAACTGTGCGAGAAGGAGAAAAACCCCTGCATCTTCCTAAAGGTCGGTTTCTGGTAATACGTTATAAATATGAGCTGCCTGGCAAATACTTCTAGCCTTAGGTTTAAAATTACTTGTATTGTATGGGGTGCTCTGCAAAGCATGGCAAGAACGTGACTTGGTGACACCAGTCATGAAAAGGGGATAAACTAGGGAACAAGGAACAGACCAGAAGTGTGGCTGAAGCAGGCTGACCTTTGTGCACAATTAGCCATTCACTTTCACCCAAGGAGTCTTCCCTCAGCTTAACCCAACACCCTCGGGAGGGTCTAAGGGAGGGCTAGTGGGCTTTAACACCACTTCTGCCTTTGGTCTTTCCCGTTGGTCCAAACCTATTGCTATGACATAGCTTTGCATCGGGTACAGTGCTCTGACTTGCACGGTGCCCCTTAAGCGTACCAAAAATGACCTAAAGTCCCACCTGTGTTCTGTGTGGCTCTTCAGAAACGAGGTTTTGGTGGTCTTTTGAGTGCGCATCTCCCTTTTCTGTGGCCGCCTCAGCTTCTCTCTCCTCACCTGCCCCCAACCTACTCCTCGGGGCAAACACCAGGCAGACACGAAGCCCTCTCTCTCCCTGCTCTCCGCACGGACAGGCCCACGCCGGGAAGTGGTTTTCCACTCTTTTTTTTTTTTTTTTTTTTTCCACTAGAAGAGCCGGTCGTTCGCTGGTTGCAGGTGACCGACCGCCGCCTCCCCTCAGCGCGGGGTGTCGCCGTCGTGTGTGTCGTTTCCCCCCCGCCCCCTCTCGTCACGCCGCCCGCTACCCCCGCCCCGCCTCCCCCTCGGTGTAACCTGAGCGTTCCGCCATGCGTTTGTTTTCTACTCGGTTTACGACAATACCGCCTGGTGTCGAAGCCGTTACATAACACCCATAATAACTTTATATAACTGTTTTCATGGAAATATTTAGGTATCTGCGTCTCCCCCCCCCCCCGCCCCCCCGCCCTTTCCCAACCAAGCAAGACACCCCAGCAAGACAGCCCTACTCTGGCCGCTAAACCGCCGCTGTCAGCACCGCCTCCGCCGTTCAAGCCCCTTCCTTCCCCCGCGCCTTATTAAAAACGATAAATAAATCTGCGTCACGAGCACGCGCTGCAGGCGCCCCCCCGTCCCCGTCCGTTCCCCCCCCCGCGCCGCGGCCTTGCGCTGTGCGGCGGCGCCCCCTGGCGGGCGGAGATAGCCACTCCACCCCGCCCGCTCCCTCCCGTCCGGCCAATCAGCGTCCGCCTTCCCCCCCGCCCAAATGCTCGCGCCGCGGGGTGTGCTGGGGGGGTGGCTGTGGTGTTTGGCGGGCTCTTGCGCGCGGCAAGGTAGCGGCGGTTGGTGGCTGCCGTTGTGCTGAGGCGGCTGTGTCGTCTCTTTCCTGTGTGTGAACGGGGCCTTGTCTGAGCCGACGGTTCGTCGAGACAGGGCGCGCTGGGGCTGAGGGCGGGACTGGGCCTGATGGCCGAGACCCTGACGCCTGGGGAGCGTTGAGCCCTTCGGGAGTGGGGTGGGGTTGCAGGCTGTGGCCTGGCACTTGCAGGTGGAGGAGAGGAATGCCCAACAGAGGCAGTTTGTGTGCTTTCACTTGCGTGTTTCTTTAGTATAACCCAACCGTCAGTTGTATTTTTTAAGGTTCCTTCATACTTCAAACTTCCTTCAAACTTCTATAGAGGACTTTACTTTCTTCAGAAGTCCTTGTTTATATAGAAGCTACCCCAATCTCTATTTTGCTCTCTGTGTATTTTTGCCTGTTCTGTGAGCAAATGATGGACTCTTTTTTTTTTTCTTTTTTTTTTTCCTTACAAGTCCCTTTACACAGAACAATGGATGATGAGGGGAAAAACTATGTTTCTGCAGAAGTATCTGATTCATTGTTGGAATCAGTTTCTTTTATGAATGTAGCCGGTACGCCCTCACCTATGGAGTCAACAGTATTGCCTAACAGAGAGGAACAGGAGGTGTGAATTGGTTTTTGTAATATGTCTTCTGATTATGTTTTTTTTTTCTTTCTAAAAAAAAAAAAAGCTCTAATCCTGCCAAATATTTCTTTGGTAAGAACTGCTGTATTCTGCTGCCCCCAAAGTGTGTTTGATTCTTCTGCTTACTTCTTGTTGCTTACAAATAGATCATAAACAGTAGCAAATAGGGATGCTCATTACTACATGATGTTTTGTACTAAGCTTTTGAGAAGGAAGTAAATTAGGACTTCAGTAATTGCTCTTTGAATGTCATGTGACTGTACTGTTCTTTTTAGTAAGCTAAAAAAGGATCTAGATCCTTGTGGAAAGCTTGTTAGGTGCTTGGAAATAATCTATAATGCTGGGCTGTGGTATACTTTTGAAGATAGTTTAGCCATCTCTGCTTTTTTAGAATGGTAGGTTTCCTTATTGACCTCCCTCAGGTGACTTAATTTTGTATGATTAGTGGAGTGCTGTTCATGGGAGGGCTGTGGAGACCTCTGGTAATGCATCTGATGAATGAACAAGTTGCCGAAGTAAGGCCTTTGAAGCTCCATGAAAAAGGAAGGAATGCTGGGATCCCTCTAAGAATTTCCTTGCTTCACCTGGAAGGGGAGACCTTTGTATGGGATGGAAAAGCCTACCTTAGCAACTGGGAACCGTTTCATGGTTGTTACTGTGAGGAAGATGAGGGGCTAGTGCCTGAATGGTTGTAATGAAGTAGTCTCTTGAGGCTAAGGATGTATCAATCTATTAATTGAACATGCACCATACAAAATGGAAGTGCAGTACTGCAGAGCAACTGTTAGAAAATACAGCTTGAATTCATTACAGAGGGAGACCAGAAGGTGGAAGCAGTGCAGTTTACAGCTCCAATAGTATGATCTTATTAAATCAAAATCTCGGCTTTGTCATAAAAGAATACTAGGAGGTGACAAAAAAGGGGTTACTTAAGAACATCAGGAGGTAAAGAAGCAAAGGAAAGCTTAGGGTCCAAACTTCACAAGGAAGGAGAAAGCAAGGGAGTAAGGTAAAATAGGAAATACTGCATCAGAGATGTATGCTGATATGATTTGGGGGTGTTCTGTTTAAAAAGTGGCCATTGTAACTCTGTATTTTATTTTTATTTTAATGAATAGGCATATCAACCTTTGAAAGTCTTCTTGAGAGTGAGGCCCTTCTCTATAGCAGAGCTTGAAAACCATGAATCTCAGGTTAGTTGTAGAATTAAGTTTTTTTTCTCCCCCAAAGAACACCTGATTTTGTAAGCCAGGACTCTATTTTATAAAAGCCATGTACTGCTTCCAAATAGAATTACTGGACAACTGGATAAACGTGCTTTGTGGTTTTGGTTTTTTTTTTTTTTTTTTTTTTTTTTTTAATGACAATTGTTACTGGTTTACATAGTACACCTGTAGCTCTGCAAAATTCCACTGGGTATGTTATTTAAAAGTTGGTGTCACTCTTGACTCTGTACAGTGCTGAAGAAATGAAGGCATTTCATGGAAGAGATTATGCAATTCTAGAAGTAATTCAGATATCTGACCCTTGAGTTTCTTTGGACTGCCTGAATAGTCTGCTACCTCGTCTCGGTGACTTGCTGTTCATCCTGTTAAATTTTTCTGTGACATCTAGAGTTTATACTGTCAGATGCTTCAGTGTTTTACGCACACATACATGTGCACATGCAAACACACAGAAATACTCCTCCTCCCCTTTGCCCCCATCCATTGTGAGTACTGATGCAAAGAATTCATTTAGCTGTCCTTGGAGGATAAGGTCTCTGCAGTGTATCTCTCAGCCCTCTGGTAGACCTCTTCTTCCTGACCTGTTTGAAGAAAAAATTAATATTAGTTCTGATTTGCCTCGTGCTTTGATTTTTTTTTTTTTTTTTAATGTTTTCGTGCATTTAATCTTCCAGAGTTGGACCCTTTGTATTTTTTTCACTTGGATTATTTTTTTTGTCCCCTCAATTTACATTCACCTTTCCTTAGGCAGTTCTTGTTGAGTAGTATGCACTGCCACAATGCTTGTGGGATTAGCTGGGGGGGACAAGAAGAGTGACATGTTAACAGCTAGATTCCAGCTCTGTAAATCTGACTACTTCAAGGCCTCTACTCACAAGCATCTATGAGGCCGTTGGCAGCTGATGACACGTGCTGCAGGTGTTGGATTCTTCTGTAGCTCCCTAGGATTTAGTACATCTGACCTGCATTCCTGTTCCTGGAAATGTGGGAGGAATGTTAAAGAGTATATGGGTTTAGAGCCTGGCACAGTGAGTGAGTGATTGGTCTAAATTCAGTACCCAGCTTTTTAGAGCTTCTATACCAGTTGATAAACAGACTTGTTAATTGAGACTCCTAGAAAGAGCAGTACTTCCCATGTACATGCTACGCATGGATTATTAGTCTTATCAGCTCTGGCCGGCCTCTGAACATAAAGGTCATATTTAGTTAGAATCAATCTTTGTGGCTGATGCTTCAAGACACTGTTAAGTTATACTGGTAGTTTAGTGCATATTTTTGGTAGCCTGTCTGGTGTAAAATAAATTTTCTAGGGATACTGCATTCTACATTTCTCTAGTTAGCGAGTGCTAGGTAATTGCCTCTCACCTTGACTTAATTGAGAAATAGCAATCAAATTACTTGAAACTAATTCAATTTCCTTCATTACTGATAACACCATCTATCAATCAAAGGATAATGCTTCAAACTTATTTTACTTTATTTATGCTGGTCATAGCTTGTTTCACACTGAAAATGATTGAGGTGGAAAACTGGTAGGTTTCTATGTAGCTTTGTTTTCACAGCTAGGATTGTGCAAGCCACAGTCACAAAATACCAGGGTTTAGAAAGTGTTTCCAAAAAAAAAAAAAAAATTGCTGGAAGGAATCCTTGAAAAATTTTATACTTCTTAGAATAACTCCAGATGATTGCCTTCACTTTGTCTACACTCAGGTTTTCACGTGAAGTGGATATCTCTGTAGTTGTTACACACCTTGAGAGATTATATGTAAATTTTGCAACTCTTTGTAGCTCTGGTAAAGAGATGAAAACACTAAGAAAAGCTTTCTTTCTAAATAATTTTATGTGGTGTTTTGGTTTACTTTGACTTGTTTTTGTTAAGGGTTGTGTAACTATTGAAGATTCCCAGACAGTAATTCTTAGTGCACCCAAAGAGTCTTCTACAATGAAAAACAGTGAAAGAGGGATTGGTCATTCTGTGCACAGGTTTACCTTTTCTCAGGTAGGCAAACTTTTTTCTAATTTTTAGTTATAGTTTGTTTGGGTTTTTTTCCCCCACTGTAATGATAAAATTGAATTTTCTACTATATCATGCAATGTGATTTTCTTTTTTTTTTTTTTTTTTTTTGAAGTGCATGTGGTAGTACTTGCCTTAAAAAATACAGACTGATTATTATTTACTGTTAGGCTGTCAGAAAGCAGTATTACAATGGAGGTGCCTACTAGATGAGATAAGGAAGCTTCCTAGGTAGCTCTCTTGTTTTCTTTGATTAGATGCCACAGAAGCTTCTTGTAGGCACAGACTTACAGTGGTTCTGCTGTTCCTGCAGATGCCCACATCTGAGAAGTGTTTCAGGAAATCACCTGTTTAAGGGGACTTATGTAAGCCTGTGTTTAGGGACTTTCTTTTGAAAGAATAGCAGCCTACCTGCTTAAACCTTCTATACTGGAAGTAAGTTTAACTCTGTTACCTACTGCAAGAACTTCTGTTCTTACAGTATCAAAACATAAATAGCTCCAGGCATTGAGCCATTTAAACCATTGTAATGCTGATCATCTTATCACTTGTGGGTGACGGGTACAGAGTGAGGAGGGAGTTGTGCATCACCAGCCGAGCTCTTGAAAGTATCCACTAAATAGTATGTGCTCAGTAGCATTCTGAGTAGTTTATTTTAGGAGTAGGAAAATATTCAAAAAATAAGTGCAAGCCTGAGTGCCTCTGAGAATTAAGCAGACATCCTATGAGAACCCAACAGAAAACATTGAATCAGAAGGGGTTCAGGCAAGACAGAAAACTAAGCTTGTGTCTCCTACTCAGCTTGCTCTAAAAAACCAGTTGCTATTAATCAATGCTTAATATTTTGATATATTCAACTTTTGTGCTGTTTATCACTTCTTTTGTTTTTTTTTTTTTTTTTTTTTTTTTTTTTTTTCCTTTCTATTCTCCTCCACCTCCCTTCTCCAAGGTCTTTGGACCAGAAACTACTCAGAGTGAATTTTTTGAAGGCTCAATGAAAGAGATAGTAAGAGCATATGTTAATGGAGTGAACGGACTGGTGTTTACTTATGGGGTTACGAATGCAGGCAAGACATTCACTATCCAAGGTATAAAATGTTTGCCAAAAAGCATATATCGCAACCAAGTCAAAATCCAATGAGAAGTTTGTATGAATGTCTACATTTTATGTTTTGTTATTTTAAGGGACCTCAAAAGATTTTGGTATTTTACCTCGCTCACTTGATGTGATTTTTAACCACATAAGGGGAAGACATTATCTGAAGATGAACTTCAAACCGTATTTGAGTAATGATATTAAGAAACTGGAAGATGCACAAGTTAAGCAAGAAGAAGCCATAAAAACTGCTATTCTTGCATCCCTGAAAGAGGTTAGTGACCAAATACTTCCTTGTTGCTGGATGAAGCTTCTTAAAAACTTCCTGTCTAAGTATCTATCTCTAATAAAATCTCTGTTTCACTACTGATTCTTTAGATTTATCTAAATCTACAGTATGAATACTTGGTGAGCCTTGGAATAAGGCAACTGGCTGTTTTTGGAGCTCAGGGTAAACTGGAAGAACTTTCTGCAGCATGATTTATCGAAATCTACAGCATGAATACTTGGTGAGCCTTGGAATAGTAAGGCAGCTGGCTGTTTTTGGAGCTCAGGGTAAACTGGAAGAACTTTCTGCAGCACACGGTTCAAACCAAAAACCATTGCAAAGCCTGGATTTCCATAGAGGAGCAGTTCTGACACTGTGGTGATACCAGCCCTTGAAAAGTCTCTGAGAGCTGACCTATCTAAAACCCGTTTCTTGTTAAGTGGGTCTTCTTTTGGGTCAGGTTCCCAGGCTGGATCTCTGTGCAGTTGCTCAAATTCCAGTACGAGCTCAGGAGAGATGATGGCAGTGTCTTAGCAGGGGACGTGAAGAAGGCAGAAGAGTCCCTTTTGGTAGAAGATGGTCTTAAGGCAGATTATAAAGTTGGTAAATCTGTGATTTGTGTAACTTCATAAATAAACTTTTCTGATTCGGCAAGTGAAGTGAGGTGTCACAAAATGAGTTTTCTAGAAGGATTACAGCCTGCTTTAGAGTATTGTATGTATCTTTTATTCTGGTCTCTGAAGATTGTAGGTAGACTAGAGGAGTCTTTACTGTGGCAGCCTCCTGTTTTTGTTATCTAGTAATTTCTGTTTCCATTGTAAGAAATGGCTCTCACCAGAAAACAGGCACCCTTGTGTGTGTGACTGTTCTATACTTCTAAGCCCAGTTGCAAATTCTCACAAGATGTCTAGCTTTCTTTCCTTATGTTCAGAACACTTTTAACCTGAACTGTGAGCCTACTGCATTTTGGGATTATCATTCAAAGCAACACTGAATGGATTCTGGGAAGTATAGAAGTAATGATTGACTGGATTTTCTTTTTTCTGTGGTCTTTAATCCCAACATTGTTAGCAGTATTCCAGTTAGCTCTGAAAGAATATCCTTCTGTGGATCATATTGATATGTAAAGTTCCACTCTAAATTCTATCGCTTAATTTTAACTCTGCGAGTGGAACCTCCTTTAGTCTGGGTCTAGTTAGCTTTTGAGGAAAGACCTAAAATCTAAAAAATGGAAAAATCTAAAAGATGCTAAAGATTGCATATTTATTTTGAGTGTGTCTTAAAAAGCTCACTTGCACTCTATGTGTGTGTGCATGCACAGGGGGTGAAAGAAAAATTGAGATGGTCAGCAGGATAGTAGGTAAATATTTTTAAAAACTTTATGGAACCCACAAGCTTGCAGGAAGAAAGAAGCAGGAGCTCAAAGTCTAGAACGGGGGGAAATATCTTACTTTGAAGATAACCCTGTACTTTACAAATATTCCTTTCTGTTAAATCACAGTCTGATTTTATTAATAGTTTAGTTACTGAATGTCGCAGTAGGTGATCTAGATGCTGATGCACTACAGTGAAAAGCAAGCAAGACTCCACCATCAGGAAGGAAAGGCAAAAACACATCTAGAAAATAGGCGAGGTCTTGTCATGTATTATGTGTTACAATGCTTCCATAGTGATAGCTCAGCTATCGCCAGCACTGAGGCTGTGCTTCGTGATAGTTTGTGAATAGCATCACTGTTCAGATGTTCACTCAGGCTTGTAATTTGAGAGCAGATATGGTTTGGTGGGCTTGGTTTTGGTTTACGTGGATTTCTGTAGGCTCTTTTCCCAGGCTCAGTTTACATGTCATGCAGAAAGAGCCTGCTGTTCCTTTCATTCTCTCAGTTTAAACTTGAGTTACTGCAATACCCTTGCATTTTATGTTCTACTGTTTATGTTCTCTATGCAGTACTGCTGCAAAAACTCTTGCTTGGCATGGTTCATACCCTCTCTTTCCTTCCCTTTACTTGCTCTATTCACTGGATTAAATACTGGGTTTTACTGGAGTAAAAGCTGTTTTTCTTGCATTCCTATTCCCACCTGTCCTCATATTTGCTATTAAATGTCAGCTTCTGTCGCTGGCAAACAATGTCAGTTCCTGTTCCCACTTGTTTTCAGGCAGTCATCTTCATGTTCTTTTCTGTATTTAGTCTTATGATTTGAAGAACAGCATAGCAACATAGCTAATTAACTTGGTTTTGTTGAAATACCTTTGCAAAAACTTACTGTGTGCACAAGTACTGTGGTACGGGTTTTTTACATTCCTTGACATGCATAGATGTGCCATGAATGTCAGTCTCTTACCCTGCTTTAGAATTCTGCTTTATACGTTACAAACACAATGAACAGAATCCATACTTGTGGTTATACTTGTAACTACTCAAGCAACATAAATGTATAAACAGTGCAGTCTTTGCAAAATAGTAATTTATAAAATAAATGGCAACAAAATTGTATGCTATTTGTTTTTAAAATGGAAGATCTGCAAATATTCATACTTTTCTGTTTGAAAAAATCTGTTTTGGATATACCAAGTGAGTAACATAGGCATCAGTAGACAATCCATAATGAACTTAGCCCTGCATTCTAATAGCTAGAATTAAGGTTTACTTCTTTGAATCTGTTCCCCTCTTCTATTCTAGGATGACCCTCTGTCAGGATTGGGGGTTTGGGAAATCAGGGTGAATGTCCTAATGTGTAAAATATGGGGAGGGAGGTAGTATGTGGATATATTGGAATCTCTAGATAGTGGGTGTGGCTACTTGATTACAGCTAGTTTTCCTAGCTGTAATTTGAAGTCTATGCTTTGACAAGTCTTGGCAGGTTTATAAATAACTTTATTGATGTAAAGAAATGCAGCAAATGTGTGTACTTAAAGAAACTGTGCTGTTATCTATACAGGATTTTTATTGGCCCTTTAATTCAGCCTGAATTTAACCAATACAGAGTGTTGGTTTATCAGATCTTTAAGTCCTTTAGGAATGTATCGTTTCATTCTGAGGTCTTTGACTCACTCTCACAGACCTGGTGATGTGCAAAAGTGATTGGCAACAAGCAAGCAAATTATGAATCTCTGCTGCATTAGTGCCTCTGCCTACCACCCTGCCATCTGCCCCCTGAAAGAAACCTGCTTTTACAGTTCTTTTGGTTGACTGAAATACTGTTTAGATTTGTCTAGTACTACATAATGGCATTTTGGGTTGTTGCAGTCTGACAGAGGATCTTGGTTCCCCCAGAACTGTAAAGTCAGTCTATGCTAGCAGCAATTGGCCTCCAAAACAGGTTGCTCGGAGTAGCAGAGAGCAAGAATTCTTGTGAGGGAAGGAGTATTTATTGATTTTTAGTTTGGTATTGTTAAAAACATTTCATTTGCAGCCAGAGTAAGGGTGGCTTAACACTTAATACTACCGCAATATTTAAATCTTAAATACTGGAATTGCTGTCATTTTTTACTTCTGCTGTTCTCATAATCTGTTCATGTGGATGTAATGGTCACTTATTTCTTCAAGGAGACAGAAAGCATCTCAAGTACTATTACAAATATGTGCGATGTGGAGACTCCGTCTACCAACTGTACTTCAAAAAGTGTTCCTTCTGATTCACTAGGTAAAATAAAGTGGGAAAATTTTGTGTGGGGAAAAAAAAACCCACAGAAATTTAGGAATATAAGTGCATAATTATTGGTGGACTAAAAAAATCTCTGTGCTATACTATAAAGTAAATATATGTAGTTTTTAACCAAATTTTAATGGCTCAAGTGGGGAGAAAGAGTAACAATTTAAAAACATTTTGATAGCTTTGCTCCTTTTAGGGGAAGAGGAAGGCTTAGTTCTGCAAAGCTAATGTATAAGCTGCTGGAAGCTTGTGGTAGATGGGGGCAATAGCTTGGAATTTGTGCATATTCTGGTTACAAGTGCCTGCTGAGAAGTTTGAATCTTCTTGGGAAAGTTATATAGTACTGTGTATCTCGTTGTACAACACAGATATCTACAAGCCTCCTGCTTTTAGAAAGATCCGTATACTGCAATTAAAATTTATCAATGAGTTGTTTGATCATCGAACTCTTTCTTTGTTTTGGGTTAGCAGAGAGAAACTTTGTTCCACTTGATATATATAGGACTAATATACACCAAAGAACACAAGCATCTGTGTGGATTTCCTTTTGTGAAATTTATAACGAATATGTGTACGACCTATTAAATGTATTATCTACATCAAAAACTCAGAAGCGCAGAGTCTTAAGAATTTGTGAGGATCAAGGAGGAAATTCCTATATTAAAGGTAATAATACTGTTTTATGACCTTCACAGTTTCACAGATTTTCTTTTATCAGAAATGTATGTAAAAGGTCTTTTTTCACAGACTTAAAGTGGATTAACATTCAGAGCACTGAAGAAGCCTGCAAAATACTAAAAATAGGAAACAAGAACCGAAGCTTTGCTTGTACTAGAATGAATGAGCAATCAAGTAGAAGGTTTGTTCCCCTAATTATAAGCATATTCTGTCTCTTTTAAGGGTGGGAGGAGGGGAAGGGAGGAGAAGACTCTAGAAAATGTTTGAAACAAGAACAGCTTAAGACTTTCCTTGATTATTCTGGTTTTATTATAAAATTATTTCTGGAAGAAAGCTAGGAGAGGCCTGATGACTTTAATAGTAGCTGGACTTGGGTTGCTATTCATGGCTTTGGACAACCAAAAAGATCAAATCACATTTGGTTTTGAGTGCCAACAGAACACTTTGCAAATGCTAATGGTGCTGAGTGGGAATGGCTGTGCGAGGATGTTGAAGGAAAAGCTGGATAATTCTTCATTACTGGCAATATAATTCTTGGAAACTTGGAGTCTGTCAGTAGGGGATGTAGCAAGGAGCAAGTCATGCAGTATCTTTTGGTGCTGCTAGATTACCTAGATGCTTTTAGATTGCTGTGTTCTAGCTAAGCTTACTTGGTATTTTAACAATTAAGCCTCCAGCTCTTGACGACAGATCAGGGAGAATCTGGTTTGATGGAGTGGGAGGAAATAGAGAAGGTGGTATACTTTCTGTTGAAAATGCCTTCTTGCTTGATTTTAACGCCCTCTTATTAATTTGTCCTCTAAATGTGGAAGGACCATGATGTATATTTAGCTAGTATAGTGTTACTGAGCCCATATTTTCTCTAGCTAACACAGAACAGCATAACTCTTGCTTTTTAAAGACAGCTGCCATTGAATTTCACACTATCATTCCACCTGAATTTCACTCAGGCCTAAAGTAGTGCAGAAAAGAACTGTGCTTTTGTGGCAGACTTTTGTGCCTAGAATGTCCTCTTTTTGCTCCAGAGAATATGCTGACTTCCACTTAGCTTGTTTCTAAATTGTGTTTTTGTTTTTTCTTTTTAGAAACTTCATTCTTAACTTATGCTAGAGAAGTTTGTCTTCTGTGCTTCCTGATTTACTGAATAAACTGGGGACAGGGCACTCTGTCTGGTTCTGGGATTTTCTCTTTTGATTTCAGAAAGCATATGTCCGCTGCCTTTGTAGCTTGATGCCTAAAACACAGTAACTGGATTTTCAAGTGTTACAAATTCAACCTTTCTGGAAAATGGAGTAATTTCAAAACTGAACAAATAACTGTGTATGTTGAAGTAGGCAATATTACTGGACTGTCAAACCTTAACTTATTCTCCTCCCCCATTACCTATTTATTTCTATGAAGTTAGTTCCTCAGATTTACTGAGTTCTGATACTGTCTAAAGTTTGTACACCATGAGTACCTGAGTACTCATCTTCTGATCAGTAGACTTAAGTGAACTGGCTTGTTTATTGTCTAAGACAGCTTGTAGGCTTCATGTGATACTGTTCCCTCTTCTTTTTTGTGGACTTTCCATTTCTTTCAATATGCAACTTTTATTGCTGCTTTTTGCTGCTGAATGAATGCATTGTGAAGGTAACAAATGTAAATTAGTGAATGAATTCTTGTTCTCTGTTCAGCACTGTACTTTCTGTAGCATACAAGTTTTACTTTGCTTCAGTGACTGCTTAATTTTCATAATTGTGGTTATTAAAAAGGACTTCTTTCCATTCCAGTCACAGTATATTTTCAATCAGGCTACTAAGGCTAACTGATGAGCATCAGCCGTGTGTTCTTGGAGTTTCAGAGTAAGTGAATGCTTCAGCTCATTACCACAATGTAAATATTTCAGAGAAGTTGGTAAGGTGTAAGCATGCTAAACTGGTGAACTTTTTTAATAAAAAAAATCCTGAGAGCTGAGAAGGAAATCGGAACTTCATTGGCTGCATAAAACTGAGTGGAAACCTGATAGGCATAGAACTGTTTCCTTGCCTCTTTTATTCTGTTAAGGTTTGGCTGAAGGAACCTGTTAAAACTCTGGCAGTAACATGTAAATTGAGGGAAATGTATATATATTGTCTTACATAACGGGGAGGCGGGGACAGAGTAGTACTATGTAATACCGCACTATATATTCCAGTAAGCAGAATTGAAATGCCTTGCTGATAGAAGCCAGTCTCTAAAGTTGGAGTGCAGCAGTTAATGCTGAAGACCCAAGGTGGAAGCTATGCCAGTGTATCTTTCTACTTTGGGACCAGACTAGAGTTTATGGGTTGAATGTTTGTGGTACCACGTTTAATGTGCTCCTGGAACACAAATTCAAGTCTATCATCCAAAAAGAATGCAGGTGACATGCTCTGGTACTGCTCCATGGTACAATCTGCAGTAAGAGGGGATCATCAGGTGGTTTACTTAAACTGTTCTCCTGATCTAAAATGCTAATGTGGGTGCACCCAGTGAGAGCAGTATGAAGTCCTTACACCTCTCTGTTCTTTTGTGATTTGGAGGAAGTGGCCTAATCTTCTTGTCTTCGAGCCATTTGCACAGCATTTTGTTTTGGTTTTTTCCTGATTGTCTGTTTAGCTTGATATGGAAAAATGGGGACAGTCCTGTAACACTGGTTTATGTAGTCCTAGCTCTTACTGATTTGTCTTGTCTCTGCTAAGCAGAGATGGTAATAAATATACCTCGCTGAGATAACACCTTTTAATATCGGATGTTACAGTGATAAATACTCTAAGGAAAGATAACTTGAGGAAATGACTGCATCTGTATTCCTTGCTGTTCCCTGTCTTTGGTGTATTACCCTAGCAAAGATTGCAGCAGCTGTTAGATGAATGACAGAGTTTGTATGTTGCTTAAGGAAGGAAAAAGCTCTTTGTATTTTACTGAAAAAGATAAAGATCATAAGATCACAGCCTTTCACACAGTTGAAATATGTGCCTTATTAATATGTATAGTATTAATAGGTACTTATTTCAGCTGTGTGGCAGGCTATGATCTTACAAAGGTGTTATTTTATGTAAATAAATGTATGCATAAGTGAGTTGTAGTTGAGTTACATAAATTATCTAACTTCCAGAGCTTCCTGTATTTCAAGGGCTTTCTTAATATAAAGTAAAAGTGATGAGATTCCTTGATTATCCAGGATAGTTGTCTCTGATTGTAACCTATTGTGTTATGAGGGACAACTCAGTGCCCTGAGTTTAGTACCACATAATTGCTATAGCCAAAGAAAGAGCTCTGAGGTGATCTGTGAAGGATTTCTGGCCTTTTGTTTTCAATAGTGAACAAATGGTTCTGCATCCAAAAGAGGCAGACTGCGGTGTATTGAAGCACACTGCTGTCCTGCAATCCTCTCAGTGCTGGCACTGGTGAAGGTGACAGTCAAAGTGCTTCTGTAGCCCTGCTATGCTAAACTGTTTCAGAAATTCCTCTTATTTTGTCTGGAAGTACTTACTGTAGGATTGCAACAAAATTTGGATTCCTAAAGTGAATTCTTTATGTAAGAATGCCTACAAAGCTTTAAATGAATGCTACAAGCAGTCATCTCAGAATGTGCTGAATAGACTGTCTTAGGAGCAGCGATCTTGTTCAAATATCTTTGTATACAATGGGAAAATAGATAGGTTAGTGCTGTTATCCTAAATAACTTGTGTAGTGCCTTCTGGACAAAACATCAACATTAAAGTACAACTTATTCTGCGATCTAGGTAAGCTGAAATGAGTCACTCATTTATACTTCAGATATAAAGAAATAGAGAGACAGGCAGTTCTATTTTCATACTGTTTAGAAGCAAGTTTATATGTGTGTTCTGGATAATTCTTTCATGCAGGTTGTCTTTCTGTGACTTGGCTGGATCAGAGAGGTGTAATAAAACACAAGCCTTTGGAGACAGACTGAAAGAGGCAGGAAATATTAATAATTCTCTTCATATCCTTGGAAAATGCATTGCAGCATTGAAGCAAAATCAAAATCCAAAGTAAGTGACAAATTGTAAACAACATGCTGAGTTTTGGGTTGAAAACCTAGGCATCTCTTTGTGTTTCTTCAAGGGGTTCACATGGTCAGAGAAAAATGGAAATCTACAAAATCTTGTAAGTCCTCTTTATTACAGATGTGACTGGAATACCTGAAATGAACATTTATTCTCCACAAATACTAGTTTTAGAGAAAGAAAAAAGGGCAATTAGCAGCAAACTACCAAGCTTTTTGTAGTGTGTGTGTACGAGCAATACACTTTGTGTACAGAGCTCCTGTTTTGTCCTCTTCCCTTCCACCTCCAAATTGTATAGGTAGATTCATCAGACAGCTGACAGATGTCTTGTACTTAGCCTTTGGCTTGTTCCAGTATCTGCTTTGCAATGCTAGCAAACTGTGATGCAGGCACTATACTACTTTTATTTTTAAATATTTCAACTTGTTGGAGAGCTTATGAGATCCAGGAACGACCTTGCTCTTTGATGGGAAATAGCTTAGGCTTAAATACGAGCATCCTACTGCATCTGCTTCCTGAAAGAGAGATGCAGAATTAAGCAAGTTACAGTATCACACAATTTTAACTTTTTTTTTTTTAATTTCACAATTTTTTTTATTCTTTTCTTCATGAGGATGAAGCCAAGCTATATTCCATTCAGAGAGAGCAAATTGACTCGTCTGTTTCAGCCATTCTTTTGTGGAAAAGGCAAAGCTTGTATGATTGTAAACATTAATCAGCATGCTTCCACTTATGATGAAACACTACATGTAATGAAATTTTCAGCTATAGCCAAGCAGGTAAGAATGCATCTACTTTCTCTGCTATTCTGCATTCTTTGTTACTATTGGTTTGTGACATGACCCGGTTTTACAGACTTGAGTGTGATTAGGACTTTTGATACATCATATTAATTCTTCTGCATGTGGCTTCCTCTAAAAGGCTTCCAGTAGCTTTGCCCATCCTCAAACCTATTTGTGGTAAGAAATTAAGATAGCTGCAGCTGTCTGTGGCTTGTTCAGTTCTACACCACAGACTTTCTGTGGAAAAAGTAGTCGGGGCACTTTCAGATATGACTGCTTATAACATATCTGAGCAAATGCAAGATTTCGATTCAAGCTTTTGATGAATTGTTTAACCTGTGTGCAGTTAAGCATCTGTTGCACAAAATAACAATTGTTTTTAACTTCTTGTACAGCTAGCAGTGGTAGTAAAAGAAGTAGCCTCTTGTAAGTTAATGCTTGAAGGTAGTGTCCTCTTCTCCTTTGAAGGCAAAAGCTTCTCTGCTAAATCTATGTGCTTTCATGTTTTCTGCTAGCTCTGCTTGTCAGCCTGCCATTAAATTCAGGACTTGAGGTTGATCTAAGTTCATTCAACTTCCCTGGATGCTGCATCTTGCAGGGAGTGGGATGATGGCCTGTACTGTGTGTCACAGCAGAAATGAAGTCCATTTCTAGTCTGGAACCATGGGTTAGTTCTGACACATCCCAAATCTGTAATGGCATGTCTAATATGATCTCAAAGAATTTTCTAATTCTGTTCAGCTCAAACTTTTATCATAAGAGCATGCACTGTGGAGACAAGCTTCTCTGATACATTGTCTGATGACATACATACTTAAAATCTTTATGTAACTAGCATGAATTGCTGAATTCTTGTCATAGTGTTTCAGGAATGTTTTAGGGGTTTGCTGCTTTCATTAACTTTCCAGGAAACTACACCAAAACCTTGTATTTTAGGGGGAGAGAAAACACCTTTCTTGACAAGCATGCTAAGTTTGTTAGTAGATAATCTTTCCCATTTTCACTTTATTAGAATACTGAAGTCTTCATTTGTATTCATAGATGTCTTTTGTCTGCTAAAAGACATGTAAAATTTTGCTAATGTTCTTGTAATCATTAAATATACTGTAAATACATCAATGCATTCATGCCACTTTTTCCTGGTATTCTGATACCTGCAATATTGACAGCATTGATAAATCAGTGCGTTCAACTCTGAATTTTCCAGGTAATCCAGACAATCCTGCCAAAAAGTTTTGGTTATTTTCCACCCAAGCTAGTAGGAGGCGATGGCAAAGCTATCATGCACTTTGATGCTAGCACATCTGTAGAGGACTTTCCTGACAGTACTGAAACCTCCGCAGAAGAGGAAGTGGACATCACCATTCTGAGTCATGAGGTAGATACACATCTACTCAAAACTGTACCCAAGAGAGCCATTGTTATTAGTTCTAATATTAGAATCTTTTACCATAAGAGATGTGCTGGAAGTTGTATCAAATGAGAACTGTAAGCTTCTGCTCAGTGTCAGGCAGACCTAAACTTAAAGTGGTCTAGTTCTGAGGGAACAAGTGTAGTTGTGGAAGACTGCCTGTGGCTTTCTAGTTAGGTCAAGTGCTAAATTTGGAATTCAACTGATAGCTTAACAAGAAGAGTAAGAAAGCAATATGTGTGTTTAAAACAACATTATTTAGTTGTTTGTGTGTTTTTGGGAACAGCAGGAACAAGTTAAGAAGCTGCATTTTAAAAACAAAGCTATGCAATCTAATACCAATAAACCATAAAAATTGAGTAGTCTTTATGCTAAACAGTTGTACAAATAAATATTTAAATGCCAAAACATCAGTACAATTTTTGATAGCAGAAAACATCAAGATGGAGAAAGGTTGTCTTTAGAGTAGAAATTCATGTTTGAAAATATTTAACCCTTGGTGCAGCCCCCCTGAAAATACAGTCTTGTAGAAATGCCCTCTGTTGATGGCTGTCTGCATCAATATTTCATTTGACATGCATATCAGTGTGTGTTAGTGTGTGTTTCTATCTTGTTTTCTGAACTGAAATATATTAAATTTAGGATCTCTTGAAAACTGCAGAGAACCTAAAGGAGAAACTACTTGCAGAAAGGCAAAGTAAACTCATTCTGGAGGTGAAGATACGTAGAGAGATGGCAGAAGCAATGTTCCAACAGCTGTTGGAAACAGAAGAAGCCTGGAGGCAAGTCATATTGCAGTTCCCTTCAAGACTGAAAGGACTCCACATATATAAATGCATACATATATATATACACATATATGTATAAGCAAGACATGTATACCCATGTTATTTAGAGAAGTTAGGGCTGGACAGTTTCAAAGCTTCTGATGAAAAGGGAAGAAGAAACATTGAAATAAACTTGTACAGATCATCCTCTTCCTGTGTACAATGAAAAAGTAACTCTGCTTTCAGCTGAACTTTTCTCTATTTAATTTGTAATTACTGGAGATTGTCCTGACTCCTTATTGCTATTTAGCAGATGTGGAAGACTGTTACAGGTACCCCACTGAGGCTTGTGATTGTTCCAAAATTTGCACTTGCTGATGTTAGTATGCATGCACACGCTTAAGGTAGTTTCAGTTGTATCTTTTTGAGCTCTCCTGGATTCTTGCTTCTGCATGACTTATGAACCTTTGTCAGTTTATCTTATAAATTACTGTGTCTGCCTGCACTGATGTTATTAACTTGGGGATTTTTTTCCAGCTGAAGCTGAACTCACTTCCTCTTAAGTCTTCTCTTCTTGAAATCAGTTACCTGCTGTTTTAGTTCCTAACAGAGACTAACTCTGAGTTAAGTTGCCAGCTGAACACACTATGGTTTAACACCTGCACTGATTTTAAAATTGTTTGGGTACCTTTGACCAAACACGAAACAGCAGTGATGCTTTTTCTCTTTTGAGGTGACCTTTGTCACTGCTGGGGCATTTTTTTTAATTTGTGGCAACACATTAATGTGCACTGTGTTGAAATAACAAGGCAAATTTGTCATATATCTTTATTGGGGAAAAAAAAAACAACACAGCAATGTGAAAAACACCGCTTTGAAATATGCTTCAAATATCAGGTCTAATTTGGTGTAGTAATATTTAAAAAAATCCCCCAACATGTAGTGATAAATAAAACTTTAGTTTGACAGATCTTAAGTATTTGTTCTCCTGCACCACTTTTCTTGGTATATGCCAAGTAGTAGTTATGCCTTGGTGCAAGTCTGTAGGATCATTGAGAATAAAAAGGAGAAAAGGGAGAAAAGTAATTCTTGTTATGATTAGATGAGTAACTTTGATATTGCTGGTTGAACACATGTAGTCAAATTGTAATAGCTGGAATGCCGATATATTAAATAACGCTAACGTGTTCTCCTCAGCAACCGCTTGGAAGATATGAAAGACAGTTATGAAGAAAAACTGGAGAGCAAATTTGAAATGTATAAAGAGGCCATCAAGAAACACGCATATATGTGTGCAATGGAACAAATTGAAGACCATTATGTTCCTGTAGAAGAATTTCTAGCTGAACAACAGAAAGTTGAGGTATGACTTGAATGCTGTTGAAATGTGTGTGCTAGTCTTAACTGTAAATTTTGCTTTTCCTTAACAGAATCATTCAGAAATCCTAAATGTAACACTGAACAATCAAAATAACTAGGAGTTCAGCTGAGCTTTTCTGGTTTCCAATGTTAACCATAAGGATAGAGATGTCTTCTGTCTAACACTGCCTGTAGTGTATATCTGAACTTTCTGATCTTTGAGGGCGCAGTTCTACTAAATCCAAGTCATCTTTCTGTAGTGTGATGATTGGAACACCCAGAGGAATGGTGTAGACAGCAGTCTGGCTTTGTGGAGATCCTTGGGATTGTAGGGCTTAGAGTAAAAATTTAGTCTAAAAGGGATGGTGGGGAATTCAGTACAGGGTAGCTATTTTAATTATAACGGATCTCTGCTCTGAAGGTCTAGAGGGAAGATTGTGGGATAAGAAACTGTGATGAGAAATCAAACTTTATGCAGCAGAGAACTCCATTTTCTGAATGTACTTATACCTAGAACTGCTCAGAGTTGGCATCAGTAAGTTGCTATTCCTTTTGCAACTAAGCCACACTAGCCATGTGCAACTCTATCAGTCTTTACTTTTAGCCTCTGCATAGATAGCTAAGTGCATCCACACAACAGATGAGACCTGTGGGTCTGCCTTTTCAGAAGGTCTGTAGTGGAAGAATAGAATAACTGTAGTGTGCACAGAAAGAGGTGCTTTCTCACTACACTGTCCTGTCCAGGACCTGATAAGATGTAGCACTCCACTGGTAGGCAGGTTCCTTTCAAGACATGAGGGAAGTGGGGTTTCTATTGTAAATTGTGATATATAAACACTTCTGCTTTTACAGCTCTCCATTCAGGTTCTGGCAAGCAACACTGTGTTGTGTAACAGCCTCTGTTTTTCCAGCTTCTTCACACTTGTCTTTTTTCCCCCACTTGGTCTCTGGTTTTATGTTCGCTTAAGCCCTAGCTGTACACCGTGTTGTGGTGGAGGAGGAGAGTTTTAATAGTGCTCTCTGTATTTATAGCTGCCTCTTACACTGGCCACAAGGCTGTATAAGGGAAAACTCAAAGAACAAGATGGTCTTGGTAGCTAGTCAGATAAGAAACTGATGAAATACCTAAGGTGTAAAAGTCTTAATTGACAATGGAGACCACAACATGAAATCGAAGCAGGCAGCTTCAGAGAAGCAGAATTAGATGAGTAACTTTTCTTGATGGTGACATTTTATTGATTTCTTACTCTGAAATACCACACTAGCAATCTGACAGGTACTGAAAAAGAAATTGAGATTAAAATTTAGGTCTATGAAATATATTCTTTCCTATCTAGCAAGCTAACTGGCAACAGCATTTAACAGATGCACTAAAGTTTCCTTTTTGCTCTGTGGTTACTTCCAATACAGTTTGGAAGTCTTCAGACTGGAAGAGTTGACTCCTGTGTAAAGGAACTTCCTAGAAGGTCTCATGATCTTAGTGTTACTCCTTACTGTAATTTCTCAACCATAGCCATCACAACTTCCACCTGAAGGGATTTTAAAACTGTATATACACATGTAGTATAATTGAAGATGTGCAATAGTGCATCAGGTTAAGGAGAAGTTTAGACAAATTCTAGTATGTGCCCTTCTTTTTCCAGGACAGAGAGAGTAAAATACTGCAATTGGAAAGGCAACTTGATGAACAGTCAGGGAGGCTGTTGGCTCTGGGAAGTCTGAATTCAGATATACTGACTACTGAAAATAACATGGAACTAGGTAGGAATCTAATCTGGATATTCAAAGTTCAATTTACTTTTGGTATTGTGTATAAACAAGCAAACCTCTCTTTTGCCTATAGATGTTATGAACAGGACGATGAAGAGAGCCAATGAAGGACTGCAGAAACAATGCAAAGAGAAAGAAGAGGTAGCTCTTGTTTAGTATTTAACAGATCTGGGGATAACGGTCCTAAACTCTGGGATGGTTCAGTGCTTAAAGATCTGCACTGTAGACAAAAGCATGAAGATTCCTGCAAATTGGCATCACATTTACAGAAAAGCCCTTGCCCAACTGTGGATGACTTTTGCCAGAGATTAGCTGCGTTCTGGCTTTACTGTAGTTTGTAAAGGCATCTACTACCATAACAAGTCACATGGTGAACATGATGTGAGTTGGAAGTGGGGAAGTATATAGCCTTGTATTGGAATTTGTTGTAAACATTGCTGCCACAGCCTCAGTGTGTTCCTTCCTGAAATGCTGCCTGCTCATGCACAGGGGAACGGTTACAGAATTTGGTAACGGTTTAGATCTAGAGCCCAAATAGTGCCTTAAACCACTCCTTTCGGTAAGTACTGAACTCAGGTATCCCCTTAAACTTAAGTAAAGGGTAATGTCTGTTCTTCAAACAAACAAGATCCCTGTGTTCTGAATAGCATATAGAGGTGGAAATTATGAGCTTCAGGCTGTGTTATGGAAAACAAATATTAATTATTTCTAGGTGTGGATTTTTAGTCTATACATTGAATGAACTTCTTATAAGGCTACAGTTAGTTTCTCGCGTTTAAAGAGAATGGGGAGGAGGGAAGAGACAAGCCTTGCTCCTTTCACTAATAACAAATAGGAGTAAGGGTTGGAGAAATGTTTCCAGCTGGTTTTAATAAACAGTGTAAATGGAAAGTGAACTTAAATCCCTTTCTGTTGAAAAAGTGTACTCCAAAAATAACTTCTTTCTTATCAAGTTTAATGTCTCATGTTATGGCCCCTGGCATTTGTTTCCCACTCCTGTTCTTGAGAGCTCTATATAACCTTCCATTTCCTATGTCAATTTTGATGCTAGAAAGAAAGTTTGGCTTTTATGCTTGATATGAAGATACAATATTGATTTTTTTTCTGTGGCTAGAAAGTATTAGAATGATGGGACCGCTGTCTGGCAATAACTGAAGTGAAGCAGTTTGAAGCAGTTGGTTCCATCAGTGCCCTTCTGCTGCTTTGCCTCACATACCTGTGCATCTGTGATGAGTAATTCACTGGGTTTTGGTTGTTTGTTTGTTTGTTTTTTTTTTTTTTTCCTCTTTCCTCCCATTCAGTCATTAAACATGGGCAGAGAGTTGTTTTTGCCAATCTTAAGTATTTTCTGTCCAACCTTGTAGAAGTAAATTAATGATATAACATTAATTTTGCTGGTTCAGGGTTTCCTTTCCCTCTCAGGACTTGATCCATTGATATCCCTGTCAGAAAGGTGAGGTCTTCTGTTGTAACTGTGCTCCAATTCATTACATGAATAGTGTTAAGGAGATGAGAGCATTCTTTTAACTACCCTTACTGAAAAGAAGTGGATTGTTCTAGAAATAGCTTAGTCTGTGCTGGAGTTCTTTTGATTGACCAGTCTGTGTAAATCTAGTAGCTTCAGCACAATAGCCCTTGAATGCTCCAGCTGTATTTTTATCACCAGGAATGATGGGTTGGGACACAAGAGGTTGAGAGAAGCAGGCTTTGTCTTCATTGCTTTGATCTTGGGAATTTGCACTGTTCGATATTAATCAGAAATGCTTACAGTGTCTGTGTGAGTTCTAGTCATAAACAAAATTCAGGTGAAATATGCTGTCTTGAGCTTCAGTGTGTATGGGGTTTATTTTCAGCTTATAAAATCTCTGAAGTTTAAAATACAGAATTTAAATGAGACCCTGCTAGAAGCTAATGAAGGCTACAGAAAAATGGCAGAAGAGAACAGTCAACTGAAGCATACAATCATGCTCAAGGTTTGTCGACAATTTAAATGTTGACATTGGCAATTAAACTTTAATATGGCTTGTATCTATAGTTGTACCAGATGTTTCTGTGTCTTTGTACGTGTAAAAACACCATTCAGTCTTATTAATTTATTTTGATGTTAGCATAATGTTTTTACTTCAGCTGGGTTTTTTGGCTTCTTTTTTTTTTTTCTTCTGTCCCTAACTTCCTGAATCATGAGCTCAGAGCCCCTGTGTTTCACTCCTTGACTTTATCTCTTGTAAGATAAAACTAGTTTTTCAATTTAAATGATAGACTTGGTCAGTAGAGTAACTTTGTGCTGGCAACTCATGCCAATCTAAAGATGCCACAAATTATTGTTACGCAAAGAAAATACTACTCCGAACTCTAGTTATGAAATGTTTTGCTGAGGGCAAGCAGTCAGTGCACAAATATTAGTGCAACAAGACCTAAGGATGTATGGCTTTAAAGCTGTACTGACGTTCCTGCAGAGGTGGCCATGCTGGATAAGAGAGATGGGCAGGTAAACTACTAATAGTAAAACAGAACAAAACTTTACTTCAAAAGTAGGGACTTCATAAAGTTGGCAGCATCTGACCTCAGACATCAACTAGATTCCTAAATAAAAAAAATGGAAATTTTGAACTCTTGACATTTTGCATATGTGCCTCACTTGTAATTTGCGACTCATTTGTAATTTGCAAATGATGCAAGGCAGGTATAAGACTGCTTAGTGGTGTTTTTCTTTGAACATTAAATTACATTCTGTGTCCTTTTTAGTCTAAGTCTGAGACTGAAAATTGTCTTGAAGTCTTGAAGCTTGTTTCTTAATTGATTCTAAGACACAGGAAGGTGGCATTTTGTTAACCACAGGGGTTAGAGAGCATCTTTAAGACTCTATTCTGCCCCTCTATTCTGCCCACTCAAAGCATTGTTTCAGTCCTGGTTAGCAGATTTATGACTATGGAAAGAGTTTTGATTTGACCAGTTTTGCTTTCAGTAATTGCAGCTTAAGACAGAAGAGCCTTCGTTATTTGGTTGCTGGAACATCAGCAATTCTTTGCATAGTGTGGCTAGGTGTTTTAGCTTCAGCTTCTTCAGTCAGACTTAGTCTCTAACTATATCTGATGGCCCCGTAGTTTGCTGTTCTCTAAATTACATAGAAATAATCCAGAAGAAATGGGTACTGAATAGCCATTTGGCATAATAGTAACAGGGGTGTTTACTGTTATAGAAAGTAATCTGAAAGAGAAAATTAACTACATAAAAAGGACTTTGGAGCGTTCACATTTCTTATCCTCATAGGAACAAGAAATGAATAGTCTTCAGAACTGGGCTAAACGTGTTCTTGAGCTTGAAGAAACAGTGTCTTCCCTGCAAAAAGAACTGGATGAAAAGAAAAAGCATTTTTCTACAGAGGAGCCAAAACAACAAAAACCCAGAAGAGGTTTGTTGGCTAATCTGAAGTCCACAGTAGCAGCCACTGCTAGTACACCTCTTGGTAAAGGCTGGGGCAAGTATGAAGATGCTTCATCCTCTTCAAGGAAACAAGTACTGTTTGCTCATAAAGCGAAATAATGTTTGTTTAATGAAAGTGTGCAATTATTGGATTGCTTTGTCAATCTCAAACTGTTGGTAGCTTTTTCTCAGTCTAGATGCCATCTTCACTGTCATGCTAACTAGCAGAAAAATGTTTAATACAAAACTTTTTTAACTGAATCAGGGTTGAATTTAGCACTATGTAAGTGTAGACCTAAACTTGTGCTTTTACTGTTGGTATAGGGGTGTGATTGATATATAGAAGTTTTTTTTTAATTCTTGAGTAACTACTGTCATGGTCTTCTATACTGATAAATGTGGGATGCTCCTCGCCTGCTGCTCGTTACCTTTTTAAATTGAAATATTTCATTTTCATTGTTGATTCCTAGAAATCAGATGGCTTGTAAGATTAACCTCAAGCAGTTGAAATAGCTTGGTTCTTCAGTTAATATTCTGACTTCAGTCTGGAAAGTGCTGTCTTGGAACCAAACTGAGCAAATTGCTAAACATAAGGCCCCATAAAAGAGGCAACAAAATGTGGTCTTATCTGGCTCCTTGCTATTTTTCAGCTGTCTTGGCTTTGTAGAGGAACTTGTTTTAGTATAATTTGAATTTCCACTAAGAATATGCATTAAACTTTGAAAAATCTATTTATAATAAATTTTTCCATTGTTAAATTAACCTCTGATTGTTCATTTTATAAAGGTGAGAAAATTGGTGAAATGAAGATAAGGAAAAATCATAAACTTAGAGGCCAAATGATCATAGTGATTGATATATGATGATCTTGAGTTGAAAGAATCATAGCTCTGATTGTATTATGAACCTTGACCTAGTAACTCAAGGAGAGAAGGCTGAAACATGATAAAATTTGAAATAGCTTTCTTATAGCCGTATCGGTCAGTGAGGGTGAGAGTTTAGTCTAAATCCTGTGAAAATACCGTGCCGGTAAATGCTGGAGGATTGCTTTAGAACAAGGCAGAATCCATAAGTAAGTTGGATTGATCGGTCCCTGTAATGATGTTTCTCATAGTGGAAGGGGACCCAGTTGAGCAAGAATCTCACCCTCCCTGTGGAGACACGAGGTGGCGCAGCCTTCCTGTGCAACACAGAACAGCACTTCTCTGGTGTGAACGTTCTTGCCAGGTCTTTGGAGTTTTGGGTTGGTCTGTGCAAATGCAGTGATAAGTAATCACTCTGACATGTCTTTAACCAGGTTGGAGATGTAGGACTTGAGCCAGTGCTGTTCTCATGTTTTGAAGTGTTTCTGTTAAATATAGGTTATCTGGCTGCAGTAGTTCTAAAGGCCTATAATCCCTCCAGGGTAGAATTTCTAAAATATTATTCTACTCCCACACAAACTATTCCAGTTATTAAAAATATTTTGGTGTAGGGATACAATACACTGAGTGTTGATTCCTTGAATAAGAAAGCTGTTACATACACATTGCTCAAAAAACAGCTATATTCAAACAGATGTTAAAAAAAAAAAGTAATCACAACAGGCTAATGCTGGAAACTTTCTATAATACCACTTCCAATGATCTAGTGCTACGCCTTGACAGTCTGGCACTTGTCTGAGAGTGTATGTTAGCTAGTTTATGTAACACTAACTATAATCTTTTATTCCCTGAGCAACTGCTGTTTCTGTGTTCCCTCCTACTTCCAGAGCTCTTTGGTTGGCCAAGAGAAATGGTTTGAAAGACAAAGTTACGTTATCTTAAGCATTTTTTTTTTCCTTAAAATAAAATTAAGACTGTAGTGAAGTACTGATGAATTCTTAACTGTAATGTTTTCCAAAGAGTTGCAATGGACTGTGTTCCTATTACATTAAAGATTTCAGAGAAGCTGTTTTAAAGGACAGCTGAGGACTAACTTCTCTTTCTGCACTCCAGACCAAAATGAAACCCTATCAAGGATGCAGAAAGGGCTAGTTTCATCCTTTTCAGCTTGTCAAAGCTGAATCTGCTAATATTTACCATTGCAAAATAATCTTGTTACTGGTGATGAACAGACATTCCCCCGTTCCCCACAGGAAGCTACCACTCTGGATAGAATATCAGCCATTTGTTTTATCTCAAATTACTACCATACAACTTGCTTCAGATTAAGTGTTTATTAAAATTAAAAATCACCATACAATAGAAACTATTTACATATTTAACTGATAAATCTGCTTAAACTGCACAGTTTGACTGAAGGAAGCCAATTGAAAAGAAAAGCAATTAATATTTATGCTGCTGAACTTCAACTGCAGGCACACTGAAGCTTTATCAAAAGGGTTTTAAGCTTCTGCAAAGTACCATCTGCCTAAATAATCAGGCTGAGGGGTGGCAAAGATGTACTGGACTTCAGTTGTAAGAACCAGGGTCACTTTGGAGAAAAAAAAAAAAGTAATCTACGCTGTAGTTACATTGCAATTGTACTAGGCTCAGCTGTTTTGGTAAGTAATTTGATAGAACAATTCCGTATGCCGATCTTAGCAAAATGTATTCATTTTTATGAATTATATTTCTATACTGAGCAACAAACCTATAGTGTCACTGCAATGTAACTTAATATCCTATTGCATATTTCCACAAACTGTTTTTGATAGTGCTAGAGCTAGTTTTAGCTTCAAAACAGATTTGAGGTTAGTTGATTAAAGCAGCAAAAATATAAGGAATATTTTTGAATAATCACAGAGGACTAAAAATTAAGATTAAAATATTTTCACTGGTAACAGTCTCAGGACTGCAGTGAAAGTATTAACTTCCTTCAAAATCCTGTGCTTTCCCATGGACTTCAGATGATGTCTTTGGCCTTGTGGGAAACTGAAGGTTGAATACAGAGCTAGGTGTGCTGCTGCTTCTGCCATCGTGTATGCTCATATTGCACCTCTGCATCTGTGATGGCTGTGCGATGCTTTGAAAATGATTATAAATTTGAGTAATACAGCAGTAAAAAAGAATCCTCTTCTGTGTAAAGAATTACATATGTAACCCTTTCTTAAAGGAAACCATGACACCATTTAGAAAGTCTTACAAGAGATGACAGTACTTCAACTACTAATGTGAAATAGCAAGGATATAAAAATAATTTTCACAATATGCTGTTATTTCAAAAAAGATGATTTAAGAGCACTACCATGTCTTAAATCTTTAAGTTCTCCTTCATGAATTTTTCTTTTGGAAACAGCTGTTCGTGCATCTTCTCGCCCCTTTTATAAGGGTTTCCTTGTAATGTATTCCATGACTTAGATCCTAAGAAGGCTGTGTCAAACTTTGCCATCTCTTCCCTTCCTCCTCCCTCTCCACCCCAAAAAGCCTGTTTGGTTTGCGATGTTTCTGCAGATGCAAAACAGAGCATTTAAGGAGAACTTCAATCTTTAGAGGAACTGTTTTAACCAAATAAAAACATTGTTATTTCTCTGCAGAATTACTCTTTCCTTCAGCATTTCAGCTTCCACACTCGGTTAAGACATCCAAACTTGTGAAGTAATTAGTTTGAGCAGTCTGTCCAACTAATAGTCTGTGCTGATGATCAATGTCAATAGAAAAAATCGTTCTTTGTTCTATGGCTGTTGCTGATACTGCCCTTCTGTTGCCGTGTAGAAGTCATCAAGCACGCTCTGTAGATAATCAAATGTTGGCCTCTCTTCTGCTTTGTCTTTCCAGCATGTTTTCATGATATCGTAAAGCTCGGCTGGACAAGTTTCCATGCGTGGCATTCGGTACCCGCGCTGAAGAGCAACCATCACATCCGAATTGCTCATGCCTTCAACAGAAAAAGAAAGTTTTGATCAAATTATTTCGATTCCTAAAGAAATGATTCTTTATTTACTTCACTCTAAAGATCTTCATCTGATAATACAAGGCTGTTACTACTAATAGGAGTTCAATAAACAAGGCTAAGGTGTGCACTGACACCGAGGGACTTGCTTTGAAAGACCTGGGGGAAGATTTGTTTCCCCAGTTGAGTGTAGCGACCTCTTTAGTGCCAAGCCTAACAAGACTGTGGGAGAGACCATAATTCTTGTCTCCACAACCAGCTCCATTCTGTTCATCTGACCAGTCCTGCCACTGTTTGTTCAGCTTCCAGCCGGGGTGAGATTCACAGCAAAAGCCCACCCTGGCATCAGACTTTGACTCCAGCTGCAGAGCTTCTAACCTGCTCACTGTAGACCCCATCCATACTGTGAGGGGGAGCAGGCTACTTGTTTAACCATGCTCCCAGTCATGCTGCCTGATGTAGTAACACGCTTTCAGATTTTTTTCTGCATCAACTTTTGTGCAAGTGCTGCTGGTTGCAAGATAATGGACATGGTCATGTGTGATATCATTACTTGTAACAGGCAATTTCCCCTCCCTTCTTCCTCATCCTATTCCCATTGCGCAAAACCAGCTCGCCAGCTGAGTGTTGCTTTGCTTCGCCATTACATTTTTCTTTCAGAGGATAAGAACTCCAACTACCAGCAGTGCATCCTGAGCCTCACGTGCCAACTAATGTCATGTGAGAGAGGCCTGCCCTGTACTCCATCTTCCACCTCTCTTTTTTTTTTTTTTTTTTTTTTTTTTTTTTCTTTCCCCCACCACTGCCCTTGTTTTTAAATCCTTGAGAGACTGATTCGCAGATCACTTTCAACACCTAATCTCAGAATGTCAGCTATGGCAGAGCCAACAAAAAGGCTCACCACTTCCTATCGAAAACCTGCCTTTCAGCTTGTCCCTTCCTCTGCAAATCTTATGCAACTGAGGGGAGTAACTGTGCCAGCATTACCTTTTCCAGGACACAGAAATTAAGCTTCCTGTACTGCAGTGAATGCTGTTTCTTCTCATGACTGGGCGTGCAGGAAGCACCAGTCTTTCAGCTTAGATATTTGCTACCACCAGCGAAAAGCCTTTCCCTCTATCAAGAAGGGTATTCCAGACCCCAGAGCCGCTGGCCGTTCCTCAGGTTAAATATTCCCCGTGGTGCAGTTCTGCCTAAGACTACAGTTTCTCATGTTTTTTCTCGGGCAACTTGGCCTCCAGTCAGGTGCGTGTGTGATATTGACTGCTCCTGCTTACACCAGTTCCCCAGGGGTGCGGGGAGAACAGCGACACTGCTGAGAGGAGACAGGACGGGTCCTGCTCTGAGCAAGGTCAGCAGCAGAGATGCAGATATGGTGCTTCCCTGAGCACCTGGTGACTATACAGCCCTGTTGCCACAGACAGTGCAGACCTTTGTATGTGTTATCTGACTATGAAAGCTATGATTTAAGGCACTTGGCAGGTAAGGACGCATTTGAATTACAACCAAATGACAACTTTATCCGGTATAACTACTTTGATTTTTCAAGATGACTAAAGTTCATATAGTTGACTTCAGTTCAAGCCTTTTGGCTTTAACATAGTCTAGAAATGTCATCAGCCATGAAATCTGGGTCTGGCTTAGAGCGCTTACTTTGAGTACATCTTTTGTATTTTCAGTTCCGCTTTGGAAGGAGGAGTGAAGTTTTCCTGAGCTAATACTGCACACATGTGTAGAAGAACAGTATTTGGAAAGTAGCAGTGGAATGGCATGTTGTCACAGAATAAGGAATTGCTGCTATATAAAGACAAAATAAACATAGGAAGAAAGCCAATAAAGCCTTTTATAGAGAACAGCAATCTCACTGCTTGAGCTTAAGGAAATGGATTGTATATAATGTAAGTAGTAAAACAGTTATTCATATAATGCAAAGTCTTAGTTAACCGTGTGCTGCAACATGAGGACTGCTGCTACTGGACTTTTGTGCAGAACGGGGCTGATTCTGTGGGTTTAAATACTTTATAGGATTGTGCTTGGGTCTAGTGTTTGCAGGACTGATTGTTACATCCTGAATGCCTAAGACAAAGCCTGTGTTTCAGCTAACCTGCAGGAAAACTACCTATTAAATAAAAATTTCAGTTCACAAGACAAAAATGAAAAGATTTTTCTCAGTATTTCATGCTAAATAGGTCATGAACATAGTTGCATGTGTTTGGGGATTTATTTAAAAAAAAAAAGGCTTACCTGTCTACCCCGCAGTTCAAGCAGTATTCTCAAAATAACTACTTGTTTAACTTTTTTTTACTATTTTTATTTTATTTTTTTTGTGGCTAGAGAATTATCTGGCTCATCAACACTAAAGCCTAATCAGTAAAAGAAATATAGCCCACATGCATATTTGTTACACTTACACCCTCTTAAATGCTAGCAAAGAATATTAGCTCTAAAGGTTTGGTACATCTGTTAATTTATGCTGTGGTACCTGTTAAACTTACAGATAAAGATATATTTCCTTATGTTAGAGCCAGGGAAATGATGTGAACACAGTCGTATGGAGGAAGAATGCCCCTGTACAGAAAATGGCATTTCTTGTGAAGAGCAGCAGACAGAATTGGAATGCAAGTATGGATGTTGCCAGTTTTTGACATACTACATAATCACCTGGAAATTAGTTTTAACAACCAATTCAACGTATTTGCCCAGAGATTCGGATACTTGTGTCACATTTCTGAGGTAGTTCCTTAAACTATAGTCCCACTAATTGCTTTGAGTTTCTCAGGAAGAGAAACAGCTGTTGGAATTTAAGAACAAAGATCACAAAAGCCCCAAGTTTCTTGGCTGGAAATGCTTCCTACCAAGTTGCCTGCCTAGATTTTCTTTATGGTTATTAACTGCTTGCCAGTTTCAACTCAAACTGTTTCATATGCAGCTTTATGCTGAATGCTGTCTAGTTGTTGGTTAATAATTGAAAATAATATTTTGAAGCATTGCCATGCCATTAGAATTGAAAAATCAGTTTACTGTTTCTCTCCAGTGGCTGCTGGTTACAACCTGTCACTCTTGCCATGCTGGGTAATTTGTCCCATCCTATTACATCTTTTCATGTAAAGTAAATTGGTTACTGATTTATTTTGCTGTCCTTCTGATTCTTCAATATAAACTTTCAGTCTAACAGGCTATTTCAATTTATACTTCTATTTAAAATAGACATATATCCCTCTTTCAGTTTAATGCAAGCAATACCTACAAACTATTAAAATCTTCCAGTATGCAGTCAAGAGGCTTCCGCTTCTAATTGCTGGTTGACAAATGAATCCACAGTGTATGACCTATTTGTGGTGCTCACTAAAATGCTCTCATATTTTAAAAAAATATAGCCCAGACTTCCACTAGAAGAGATATTTTCCCACAGAAGTATAGTGTACAGATTGATTTTGTTTTTAAAATAAATATATAATATGTTTTACGCAGGTAAAGAGAGAGCAGACTTAGCTGTAGAATTAAGTATTTGATTGGCTTTTGTATTTTTGTACTGCTGGTTTCCAGGTGAGCTCATAGGTTTGCTCAGCAAAGGACAATTTTCAAAGCATCCAGAAATAACCTGGTGAGCCCGGCTCAATGTAGGAAACTGTCTGGATACACAGGCATGTGCTAACAGGAAAGAAAAGGTATCTCAACTGTAGGAAGAACCATGTGTTACTCAGCTGCATACAACTCCCATCTGATCCTTCCTGGGAACACGAGCAGTGTTTAGAATAGGTTTGGGAGAACCTGCTAATCAGTCACATATTTTATAGCCCTTACCTAAAAACCAACTCAGAGCATATGTTTAAACACTTAGCTGTGCAAGCAGCCCCATCACCTCTTGAGTTGTAAGGGGGCAACCTTTGAGCTTAAGTGCTTTCCTGGACTGGAGCCTTACCGAGCAATGAGAATGTCTGGTTTGGCTCTACCTCTTGTATGGAAAGTTGATATGTTCTTCCATAACGTAGTGTAAAGTTGGCCACCCTCACAACCTTCCCCACTGCCCAAGTCTCGCAGGAGATCTGGTCTCCCTGTGCCCAGAGGTGTTGAGCCTACTGTCATTTCAGGACCTGGGACTCAGGTCACCCAGGTCTGCCCCTGTGAACATCTCTGGCAGTTCAGGATGCAGAATTTCGCTGCTCAGGAAGTGGTAGTGAAAATGTTTTCACTGTTTAACTAGCAAGACCTGCTGTACTGGAAGTGCTGGGAAAGCTTTGCTTGCATGAGATATCCTCTCCCTTTACTGCCTGTAAACTGCAGGATCTTAAGGGTTCTTCTCGTAAGTCACTCCATCCATGAGATGTGCAGTACAGGTGAACATGGTTGTAGTTTCCCCATTTGCCCACAAGATAGGAGAATTTAGGTTAATTTTCCATAAGCTCAGTAAGCTTAAATGAATGCGGTCTGCTGCCCTGAGTTAATCAGCTATGCCTGAGATGTGACAGTTTTGAGTGCAAAAACATCCTTCATACAAGTTGTTTCTGTGTGCTGGAAACATTAATATGTATTTTGTTTAACAGAAAGAAAATCAAAACATAAAGCACATAACCCTTTCACGGCTACTTAATGCAGCTGTGACTGACGTACTTCTCTGTGGTACTGTACCTGAACCGTATGGAACAATGAAGAGTAAATATTCCTAGCGGTACGTCAACACTGCTTTAGGGTCTGCTTTCATATTTGTTTAGATTAGCTAACACTGACAAATTATTACAGCCTATTTGCTTGTGAAAACACATTTTCTTAGTACTTTCACATATTAAGATATTAAAAAACCCCAGCAGCTTATACAGCACCATTGGAGACTGTGCTGCTGACCATAAAGCTGTGACCATTCAGCATGTGCTGCAGTTGTAACACCACGTGCTGCAGTTGTAACACCTTTTGAATATATAAAAATGACTACGTGTTCATGGTGCCTTTAGCCTGTTTGCTAAAATTTGATAATAACACCAAAGTACAACTACAGAGTAATGGTAGAAACACACGCCCATACCTGGATAAGGAATCTTTCCATAAGTAACAATTTCATACAGGAGAATCCCAAATGACCACACATCAGATTTAATAGTGAAAGATCCATAGTTTATTGCCTCTGGTGCTGTCCATTTAATAGGGAATTTTGCACCTAGAAAAAAAAGTAGTCTCAGTCAGTCAAAGGCAAATTTAAACACTCAATATCAAGTCACTAAAAGGACTTAGAATCATAGAATCATAGAATTGCTGAGGTTGGAAGGGACCTTTAAGATCATCAAGTCCAACCATTAACCTACCCTGACAAAACCACTTCTAAACCATGTCCCCAAGTACCACATCTACCCTTTTTTTAAACACCTCCAGGGATGGTGGATCCACCACCTCCCTGGGCAGCCTATTCCAATGTTTAATAACCCTTTCAGTGAAAATTTTTTTCCTAATATCCAATCTAAACCTCCCCTGACACAACTTGAACCCATTTCCTCTTGTCCTATCACTTGTCACCAGGGAGAAGAGGTCAGCCCCCACCTCTCTACAACCTCCTTTCAGGTAGTTGTAGAGGGTGATAAGGTCTCCCCTCAGCCTCCTCTTCTCCAGGCTAAACAACCCCAGTTCCCTCAGTCATTTCTCATAAGACTTGTCCTCCAGACCCTTCACCAGCTTTGTAGCCCTTCTCTGGACACATTCCAAGACTTAAACAACTTGCTGATGATACCCGTAAATTACCAAAGTTACCAGCAACTCCTTCTGTCCAAGAGTTATCAGCAGAGATGTGCTGCAAGATGCAGGTTGCCACACTGCATGTCCCGTGTCAGAGGTGTAAATATGCTGAAAGTTATGTAGCACCTTTTGACTCCTAGGTATGGTGAATTTTTGCTAAAATTACAGTCACCGTTTTCCCTTCTGCACAGTGGTCGGGCAACACTCTTACAATTCCCATCAGCTGGAACTTCACAAGACTTCAATTAACTTTTCCTATTTTAAAGAAAGTCAGTCCAGCTTCAACGTACACTTTAATGCATTTCACATTCAGTCACAGATACAAAAGCAGTAGCCAAGTCATATCTTAAAAAGTAATATCTTAAAATACTGTCTTTCATGTCTAATTAACTGATTCCAGAAAATCCCATATAAAAGCAAACTCCTTCCAGTTAAATAAGAAAACTTCAAGCAGCTTTTGTTGGGGAATATTACATTGGCTCTTCAGAAAATGAAGAGAAATACAAGCAGATTCTCTCTATGCCCTTTTTAGCCTGGTTTATCATTCTGGCAGAAAATACCAGGTAAGCTGGGAAACTTTTCTGAATGGCAGAAAACACATCAAAGAAACTTGGCATAAAGAATTTATAACCTGAAAGGTTCATTTAATCAATATACAATGTCCAGAGCTAGCTAAAAAAAAAAAAAAACAAACCAGATACGGAACCCATATCTCTGAAAACTGCTTAAGCAGACCCTTCCCTCTGATCTATTGAATTACTGTTACCCAGTCACTGCTGAATAGCTCATCTTCCTTTAATCTCAGCTGTAGTGCATTGTTCTCTTTCTTCCTCATACCTTAGTTCTTCCCCTCTCATCCCACATTAGCACAGTTTCCATCCAGACTGTGTGAAAACATGAGACAGTGCCTTTAAAATGAGAGGGGGAAAGCCAGCCAAGAAACCTGCTCCGAAAAGTCACCCTAATGCAATCTGTGCACGGAAGCAGAAAGAAAAAACTTTTTCACTACAACGAGTTGACTATGCACTTCTTGAAAGGATCCTTGGCAACATTAGCAAAACACACACGGCAAAACCCAGACAAATATCTTCAAGAGTATCACTTCCCCTCTTGCCAGTCCTGACCCTGCTGCCATGTTCCCTGCCATCCGTGTGTGGAGCAGGGACACGACCCAGCCTGTCACTGTCCCTACATGTAGCAGCGATGCTGCTGAACACACAAATCAATGCTGCAGCTCATAAAGCAGCTTCAAAAGGTAACCAGTTCTGCTAAAGGTTTTCTTGTTACCAGCAACAACACCTGCCAGGGCTCCTTCTTTTCCCTAAGTGAAAGGAGGTGCATATGGCACTTAAGGATGTGAAAAGAAAATAAGATTATATTTTCTTAGCATTTAATTCCATGGGATGGAAGCTGTGGGTGTGCAATTAATTTGTTTGATTTAGAAAAATTTGTGCGCAGTTAAATACTCTCAGGTTTCGTTTTTCTTCAAATTTATTTAAAATAACCTTTTCAAAAAGCCTGGGGAGCACAGAGAGATTATTTGTTTCCTTATCCATTTTAAAAATTGTTGGTATTAGAATGCTGCCTGTAGGAAGTTGTTACGGCATTTTCTGTCCTTGGTGAGCATATTATTGTTAGATACAGCCTCGCTGCCTCCCAGAGGCTGAAGTTCTAAAGACAAAAATAAAAATACACACCTTCCCTTGCTGTATATTCGTTGTCTTCGATGACTCTTGCTAGTCCAAAGTCAGCAATTTTGCACATCAGTAAGTCCGAAACCAGAACATTCGCTGCTCTCAAATCTCGATGGATATAATTTTTTCTTTCTATGTATGCCATCCCTTCGGCAATCTGTAACCAAAGAAACAACCATTGTGATATTTCAACACCACACACTACCATCAGCAGGTCTGACCTCTCTGTTCTTTCGAGGTATCACCAAAGCCGCATCTGTATATTCATCACCAGTATCTTTGGAGCATTTTTTAGACGGAAGGAAGGAAAGGGTGATTGCCGTGGAAAACCTATATGTAGATCCAGTCCTGCGAAGCTATACTTACAGTAGCAGCTTCAAAAGAAATGTTTGGGTAAACAACAGCTGGCAGGATTAGATATATCTGTTAGAGAGATTTCCTGTAACAAAATCTTAATTAAAATGTACCTAACATTTCTACTAAAATATTCTCTTCCTCAAATTATTAACCAGTTTATTTTCCAAATACTAAGAAAATGGAAGGAATTAGTAAGTTAAATAAGACATGGATGTTCTTTTAAGTGTTGATGAAACAACAGTGCACATAGAGTTAAAAAAAAACCAACAACTTTCTATTTACCTAGTACAGGCCCGCATAATCAGGAAACAATTACTAAGATACGGCAAACAACTTTATCTTTATTTTCTTCTACAGCAACATGTACCTGTTCATACATGAGGAGTGTCTGGCAACAGCCAGCTCTCAGATACTATCATAAGTAAATTTAATTTGTATTTCAGCAGCCCAAATTAATTTCTAAACCAAACTAAAGATGATTAATGTCTGCAAAATATGCACTTGGGATGATTTTTTTAGCATTTGCCCAGACTAACAGTTTTTTTTCAGAAAAAAAGAAACTGAAATAATACTTTCTAAAATCAGAGCATTAAAACTGATGTCCAAAAGTTTAAGAAGATCTAGCAATAAAAGAAAAATAAACCCAGTGCTTGTGAGCTGACAGTTTTTATCTCCTTTGTAAGACCCCACGTCATTCCCAGGCAAGGCCCACGGTCCTACGAGTGCCGCAGGTACCTCTCCAGGATGTCTGTGGGTGGGTGACAGACAGCTCGCTCTCGGCCACATGGTTTGGGGAAGGCACGAGCTCTCAGATTTGCTTGTGAAGCGGCAGTAAAGCAGTAGGGTTCCTTCTCCAGTGCCAGTCCCCAGCACACCCACACACGGGCTCTTTCCTCTCCGCTTCAGGAGAAGACAAGCACCCGCATCCCTTCTCAGCGCCAGAGGTGCTCATTTCAGCCGTGCAGTAAAGCAGGCAGGAGCACCTCACCAAATTTTAAGAGAACATTAGCATCGCTTCTGCTTATCCATTTTTCAAAAGTCCCCAAGGGGTACTGTGAAGGCACACACTGCCGCCACTTACAACACAAAACCGCATGGTCTTCGTTCCTCTTTTTCTGTTCAGGCAATGGAAAAATAGAGCCGCTTGCCCTCCCACCTCCTTCCACTGCAAACCTCTTCTTACAAACCGATATATTCCTCAGAGCGGAGGGTTACGTTACCCTTGTACCACGCAGGGGGGGTTCTCACACTTAAACCAGAAAGAAAGTCTGATGGTGAAGAGAATGAAGAACACCTGCATTTCACATTTTCTAGAAATAAGTAAGACGTTTTATAATGAAGGAAGCGGCTACTGGTGAATGATTGCCACAGAGAGTCTTACTAGAGGCTTACAGACAAAATAGAAGAGTAGTATTTGATTAGAGCCTGCTCTGCCTCTCTCCTCCCCAGGCGGTTACTTGGGTTTGGGGAGGAATGAGAGATGCGAGGGAAGGTTTTGCTGTAAGATCAGTGCTGAGATTGGACTGGCCATCTTGGCAGGCACAACCAAAATGCAGACAGGACTACTAACATCACCAAAAATACATCAACCATCACAATGGAATCTACTTTCCTCCTACTTCCCTGCACAGATTTAAAGTTTGGGCAAACTGCTGGCTGGGGAATGAAGCAGCACTTCGCGAAAGAGACATTCGTGATGACGATATTTAGTTTCCAAGCCCAACCAAGCAAAGCCATTGGAAAGACCATTTTATTTCCTCTTGTTTGTGCCACACTCACTGAAGTCGTCATCTGATTAGTCACAAACGAAGAATGTGACCTCAAACAATCCATTATGTTTTCAGCAAACACAAACTACATTTCCGTGAAATTCCAGGACAATGGTTTTGACTGCATTGAATCAAAGAAGCCACATATGTGCAAGCATTTGGGCATGCAAAAAATTCCCAAGTAGGAAAAGAATAATGGGTAAGGAACTTTGAATGGGAAAAGGAGGGGAAACACAGCAACTGGACAACTGAATTCACACATCTGGTCACATTAAACCTTTGCTTGTGGGAAAAGAAAAAAAAAAAAGAGGATTCTTTTAATCAAGGGAAGGGGTGCCAAAGCCCATGTAATAACTCTTTATGATAATTGTTGGGTTTTCATTGCCAAATGGTACGTTAAATGTAGAGAAATTCATGGGAACAAAAGAAGATTAAAGCCCTTTTCCCCTTCTTTTAATGATCATTGGTACCTGTCAAGACTGTTCGGCTACATGTAACTACTACTCAGGAGCAGGATGGGAAAGCTAATTTGGGCTTCTGGAATACGTTTTGTGGCCTTTAAGAGAGGATTCTGTCTACGCTGCACAAGTGTTACCACCAAGAAGGGAGCAAGTTTCCCCTTCGCCTTTAATGAACCATCAACATGCTTCTAGAAATACCCAATTTAAATCCTTTTAAAAACAACCAACCAAGAAATCTCTAAATACTAGGAACTATGCACCCAAGGTAAGCATGGAAGAAAAGTTTTCTGGAAGAAATAAATCGCTCCACAAGACAGCCTCCATATTGTAAAGCTTCAGCTAAAAGTCACTCAATAAATGAATGACTTGGAGCCACAGTTCTGCAGCCAGCTCTGTCACCCTTTTGGGGCGTGATTTTAGCTGGCAGTGCTCTTTCCTCTCTGTTTCTGCTCTTTCTACCTGTAAAACAGGGAATTACTTAACTTTCCAGAACTCTTGTGGGTCATTTCACAAATAGGTATAAAACTCTTTCAAAATCCTGAAAAAAAACAGTAGCAAAAGTGTGGCACATAGGATGATGCTTTGAAAACATTGCATTCCCTACTTTCTGACCCATTCTTTTAGCTTCTGAAGGTGTTCAGGGAAAGAGGGAAAAGCAGCAGAGGACTTTGAAGTAGGGAGAGAAGAATCACAGAACTGCTACACCACCTAAAAAGCAAAAGTACTTGGTCACAACTCAAAGACTTCCTTGGCGAAACATCACAGCTGATATTAAACAGCACATAGAGGGATGGGCAGTTCTGTGTTTTTTTTTCAAAAGGTGAAACTCGGCTATTTTAATTTCTTTTTTTTTTCCTGCAAAACCAGAGAACTTCTGGATTCCTTCATAGCTCCGTTTTTTCAATGCAAAGACATGCTTGATTTCAACTTCCATTCCAAAGGTCTGTGATCCTCTTTTGCAAGAGTAATTTCAAACAAGGCATGTTTTACGCATAGGTTGTGCTGCTGTTTCTTCATGCAGAGAGGGGGTTACAGCAACATGTGTAATTGATTCCACTTGTGCGTTGCTCGGCTGTATGTAAAAATGTGGAATACTAAAGAGGCCAGATGGGTTTGCTTAGGGTCAGCCTGATGGGATGTTTTTACATCATGCTGAGAATGCATTATGTCATGTTGAGAAGGAAAACTAAGTGACAGCGATCAAGAAAGGGAGTGGAATAAAAATGAAAGGGAATGAGAGAATGGCCAAATAGGAAGATTTATATTCTTTTCAGGAAAGCAAATTTTAAACAACCTGGAGGGCTGACAGGTACAACCTCATGGGAAAGAAGTCTCAGGAACAACCATCAAAAACCCCAGCAATTACAAGCGCAAGGATAAATCACAGTTATTATAAAAACAGTGCCTGACAAGAACAAGTTGGCCAAATCTTGCATGGTCAGAAACACCCCAAAATTATAAAGTCAAATTCCAAAATATAAAAATATACCCCAATATGACAAAAATCAGAAAAGCCCACCCACGAAAAGTGGTACAAATAGTAAGTATAAACAAGGAAACTAGAGGTGCATTAGTAACAGGACAAAACCAAGGAAAACATTCACATTAAATGAATGATCAAATTAAATGATGGAGAAGACTATATGCAAATACTACAGAGAACTTTTTAAATGCCTGCCTTTGCTTCAGTCTCTGCTGAAAGGGCCAAGGATGCACACGTGGTTAACGGGAATGACAAGAACACAGGATGGACAAGGGAAAGAACTGGGTTAGGACAGTTTTCATGTATATGGGTGACTTATGAGACACCTGAAAACTGTCAGTAAATCCAAAATCACACATCCTCACTCAGAGGAAAAAAATCTAAGTGCTGAATCAGTATTCAAAGTTGAGCTTTTATTTGTTACAAATGAAGTCAACTTTGGGGAAAAGAACAAAAGGGTGTGACCTACAATTTCCAAAATATTGAGAAACACTAGGCTGAGAACTCCCCCAGTCCTCTCCAGCCCTATTTTAAACCAAAATCATGTAGAAATGATTAGTTAGAGATGGTTTAGGTATACTTTTAAAAGATTTCCTTTTGCGTTGGCAGACGTGGCTTTTTACTCTTTCCAGGATAGGATCCATACTATAAATCTACGTGTGAAACCACCAGCAGTAGAAGGCAGGAATTCGTGAATAAAGGCAGCTTCGAAATTCCCTCTGTATCACTGCTGCCTGCGAGATAAGCAGGGCTGAAGCACTGCGCTCCCTCCCCAGGGCCGGGATGCTGCCCCTGAGGGTCCAGCCGTGAACGGGACATCCCGGCTCTGTCCCTCGTCCTTTGCTCGGTGGGTGGGGGATGATGGCCTCAGAGCTGCTCTGGGCTGCCCACCAGCTCAGGCCTAGGGCTCGGTGGGATGCTCCTGCCCAAGCAAGTAAAGCAGCCCAAAAACCAGACTGGAAATGAGTCCAAAGCACTTAGGGTGGGAGGGAGCATCCTGCTGGTGAAGTTTAAGTGGAGGAAATAATGGAGCATATCCTGAGGTTCACACTGCCTTAAATTTGGTAATCCTCAGTTCCTAGGGAAGAGCCTCACTAAAAATAGTCTGCAGTTTTGAAAAGTTTGAAACAAACACATGTTATTGATCTGGACAAGATTGTCTCTGGTCTGGGATTAACCAAAGCCAGGTTCCTTTCAATAATGTCCAGATGCATAATAAAATAAAATATACTTCTTGATCACAGAGTTTTCAAAAAGAGAGTTCATCTTCACTTGACTCGCTGTTTATGAAGGGGTGTAGACCCTTTGTATCCAGCAATTGAAAACTGTTGCAAAACAGTGACATTTTAATCTTCAAGTGATCTATCAGTGTCATACCAATTTTCAGTTTTCAGCAGTGCTTATCCTAAAGGTGAAGTCAGGAAAGGCTGCAAAAAGTTATTCCTCTTGCTTCAGTCAAGCAGCTATGTAGTCAAAGCAGACGCAGGAAAAAAAAAGATTATTAAAGCAATGCATATAATTATGCACTGGAACATTAGAGGGTATCATTAAAAATAAAAGAAACCTGAAAAGGAATATGGCAAGACTGCAGTGGAAATCTCCCAATTCCAAATAAGAGTTAAAATGAATTCTGATTTAGGAGTTTTCCTTTTCCCCTTAAAAAAAGAGAGAAGAGTGAGATATTAAAGCACTGCATCAAAAATCTCTATTAATTTTATTCTAAGTTTATTATAATTTTAATTTGTAGCCTTAGAAGGCAGAAAGAAGAGGATAAGAATTGCCAATGGCGTTGTAGATCATAGAAGAATTAATGAAAGTATCAGCACTGCACGGGAAAGAAGAAAGACTGTTTCTATGACAAAGCTCTGACCAGTTTGAAAGTTATGACGTGAGTATGTTCAGTAACAACTGATATCATTTTCCTAACCACAGACACCATGCATGTGTGTGCTACACGGTAGATAACGGATTTGCGTAAGAAGGAGGGAGAGTTTACACATGCAAAAGGTTCACTGAATTTGCATTGTACATTTTCAGCAGCTCTCAAAGAGAAGCAAGTACAATAGTATAATTCCAAGAACTGTGAAACAAAGAATGGGGAGCTCGTTGGGTAAATTACCTGAAAGGCAAGAGGAAAACCAACTAGTAAAATCCAGAGTTTGCCAGTCGCTTTAGTGTTGAAGGAGCTGCGCTGTTGCCTGTAGACGACCAAAGAGAATATGGGCAATGTCCATGCGGACTGTCTTGGCCTGCTGCATTAGCAAGATTTGGCAGTATAGCCCGTGGACAAAGCGATGAAATTCACTTACTCTCCAGCTCGTAACTGGGAACCAACAGCACCTTTGGGTTCCACGAGTCTGCTGACTGAGCTGACGGGCAGGAAGGGGAACCACTTGTCAACCGTGTCAGCCAACGCCTACCAGACGTACGGCAGTTGTGAGACCAGCTGGTGAGGTTGCCATGCTGCTGACCCAGGCACCAGAACTGATCACACAGGCAGTAAACAGGCTCAGATTTTGCCTTCTCTGTATTCCTGGCTGTTTCTGGCATGTCCAACATATCAACAATTCTGCCAACTTCTACGGGACACGCCGAAGCTCTGCTCCATACTAAAGCAGGTAGTGTGTGCTTGAAGACACATTCGCAAAACTCAGCTTTGTTTAAAACACACTCCACACTCCTTTCAGAGACTTCTAGCATTCATCTCTAGTGGCCAAAATCATCTTTGCCAGGGCATAGCTAACACCAGATTTCCCCTGCCCCTACTCATATGCACTAATTAAAACACAAAAGAGAAACTGCAGCTCTTTCAGAGGGCAGATTGCTTTAGAAACTGAGCTGGACCACTTTCCTAGCAAGCATTTTCTTGTCATGTTTTCCACAAGCCTAATTTCATAAATTGTGATTGTTAGTACAGCAAAAAAGACGCCCATAAAAATCGTGAATCCACAGCTGTACACTCAAGTGTAGATGTACACTACTTACACTAGATGTAAGTGTAACTACGTAGGCTCACAGAATCATAGCATGGTTTGTAAAGGTCATCCAGCCCAAACCTGCTGCAATGAGCAGGGACATCTTCGACTAGATCAGGTTGCTCAGAGCCCCCTCCAACCTGACCTTGAATGTTTCCAGGGCTGGGGCACCTACCACCTCTCTGGGCAACCTGTGCCAGTGTTTCACCACCCTCCTCATAAACAATTTCTTCCTTTTATCTAGTCTGAATCTACCCTCTTTTAGCTGAAAACCATTACCCCTTGTCCTATCGCAACAGGCCCTATTAAAAAGTCTCTCTCCTCAGAACTCAGCTATCACTGTTAAAAATGGCAATCAGTGAGTGTGGCTGTTAAGCTAATAAAACAGCAAATTAAGCATAGCAGAGTAGGAGTATATTTATTAACTTGCTTGAAAAATGCTATCTTTTTAAAAGGTGTTTATTTCACCTGGATGAGCAGTCCTTACTTTTCTTTTTGCAAAATCAGCATGTTTCACCCCTTGTAAATGCAGATTTCTCTCAAGACTGTTGAAGGCAAAGGTGTTATGAAGTCAGGGGGTGAAGCACTAACAGCAATCTGGCAATGGAAACACCAACCCACAGCGCTCTTCAACACCACTTGGAAAATGGGCTTCAGCTGGGGGTTCACGTTCAGCTACCCGCGCTATGTTCTTCAGCTATGTGATAGTCACAGAGACTACATCTTCCTCTCCCCTTCTCCCATTCCCAGTCTCTCCATATCTGACAAAGCCATTATAAGGTGCCAGAGTCCATTCCTCTGGAAAAGAAGGCAACATACTAAGTGGAACCTCTTCTTGCCCATTTTCTTCCCGCTGTATGACAAGCCCATTGCTAACGTACCCTTCTGCAATGGGTCGAATTCTTTCAGCAATTTTTGTTCCAACAGAGGTCTTGTGTGTGCGCACATGGATGCGAGCCAGCCAGCTGTGTAGCATGGTTGGGAGCAGACCAGCCTCGTGCAACATCGCAGATGCACGAGGTTGAAAAGTAAGCCAATCCTCAGCTACCATTTGTTGTGTTTTCAGCCTTTCTGAGAAGCCTCTGGGATAGTCTGGTAAACTGCCTCGCCAGAATGGTGTGACTAGACAGCCATGAAAAGCTCAAGTGTGTCTCCACGTGGTCCGTAAATCAGGTCTAGTACCTGAAACATCATTTGATTAGATTTCATTTATTTCACAGTAATTTACATAAGAATTTGAAACCAACAATAGACCCTTGAGGTTAAGAGAAGTTGGACCAGACCAATTGACCTAAGTTAAGAAGTAAAAATGACACATTTATTAACGCTGATGTAATCTCATAAGCACAGACTCGCAAGCCTGTACTTACACTTTCAACTCGCAGCCACTCAAAGTGAAATCAGCCTTTCCACAAAGGAAAGCAGCTGCATGCCTCTGCCATCTAAGCAGGTCACCAGCAGTATCTAAGAGTTAAGCCTAACTTCACATATTCCCTTTGAAACCTCTTTTATCTATCCTCTCATTTCAAGTAACCTTGTTTACTCAGACCAAAACTTTTTTGAAAATGAAATTATTTTTTAATGAAAAAAAAACCCTTAGGATAAAGTTGCCCAGCATGAGTTTCAGAACCATAAATGCCATTAATTTTGAGCATATTTCTTAAAATTTACCTGAGCAGAGAAGTCGATTAGCTTTGGAAGCAACAATTTGCTTCCTTCGTCACTCTTCAGAAAATCCAGTAAGCTCCCTGTGGCAGCAGAGAAAGATTAAGTCAGTGCAGCTTATTACCAAAATAAAGGTCACGCCAGGTCCCCATTTTTCTGGACCACAAAATTTTTGCAGTGAAGTGTTTTGATGTATTTTCAAGTTGACTACAGTAAGGCAGACTCCTTACATGATATAACGACAGTAACATGCAAGTCAGCATGTCAGGCATCCCAGTTTTGCCATTTTCCTGGGTGTAGCAAACTCCCACCAGACCATACCTTAGTTCAGTGGTGTGGGGTTTGGTAAGTACCCTGCTCCACCGAATATCAAGAAAGCTGTCTAGGAGAATCACACATATCAATCCTTTCCAAGTCATAAAGAATAAGTGGCTCAACACTTCTTTACGAAGTTATCAGCAGAATTGCTTGAAAACAGAACAAAACAAGAAAAACTACCACCCGAGACAATCTGAGAAGGAAACCTCACTTCTTTTGGGTAGTAATGCTCTAATAAAGGTTGTCCTTTTCTAGTAGTGCAGCCATCCTTGCAGGACCACTATCACATCACATATTTATCAATTCAAGGGCCACATAAGGCAATTTCTAAGGTTTGTTTGAATTGCCTTGCTATGACACCAGACACAAAAGCTGGGTAGGGAGCCCAAAGGAACCTGAGCTATTTTGGGTTTTATGCTCTGCATCTGAAACAGTTAAAAATGCTACATTTAAGAAAACTGTAAAAGTAGATTATTTCACGAATGCAGCGATGAAGCATGAAATTAAAGCCTCAGCCCTCCTCTGTGTTAGGTGCTCCTTCGCTTTATATCAGAGCATTCAAAAGGATAATGCTAAAATCCGGAGTTTTCCTTGTTTTATTCCTTCCTTTGTAAAGACAGGGGACTAATTTTTGAGAAGCAGAAGAGCTTACTAAAACATTGCTTGCATATCCAACATTGTTCTCACCTTTAGCCATGAATTCTGTTATAATATAAATAGGTTCTTCTTTGGTCACAACAGCATAAAGCCTAACAAGCTTATCATGCTGAAGTGTTTTCATGAGGTTGGCTTCCTCCAGGAAGGCTTGCACAGACATCGTTCCAGGCTTCAGAGTCTTCACAGCCACTTTCGTACTATTGTGATAGTAACCTAAAAGGAGGGAATGTGATCAGTGCACATGAAGTCGCTGTGCCGCACAGCGCCCCGACTAGCAGGAATTTGTAAAGCAGGTAAGGTTGGATTCCAGTAATAGCTGAGCCTGAGAGCAAACGCCAGATGTAGTACAAATATTTACACTACAATTCCATTTTATTTTGTGACTGATACAACATTGCATTGAAAAATTATCCATTCCCTATTTTTAGAAATAAGTTATCTAAAAAAAAAATAAAGCAAGCAAATTATCTTACTTCATACCAAGTTCTCATTTACCCATAAAATATTCAAACAGTCAACAGGTGTTTTAATGAACGTCCCCATCAATTGTCTTAGAATCTAATAGAGTCCATGGATTGCTTTCAAGATTCTGGAGCATCTTTAAATACCATAATTATAACCATTTTATGCATGCCAGGCTCATGCTTATAATCCTTTCTGTAACCCTCAGCACTCAGAGCATTACAGGAAAGTGCAGTCGAATGAGCGTTCTCATGACCAACAAAGATACGCTGCCAGGACTGCAGTCCTGCAGTGTTCAGAGCAAGATTTAAAACGTGATAACTTCTTATCACATAGCCCATGCCAAGAGTGGAAGAGACTGTAGCTGTTGCATTTCTCTGTTTATCAAACCTTCTAATGTAATAGTCTAATTATATAAAAAGCAATTATCAGGAAAGAGAAAAGCAGTGAATTATTTTCGGCTTTAATGGTTTCCAAACATTAAATAAATGTTAAAATAGCGTTGTAAAAACAATAGAGTAGGAAGCACTGATCCTAATGTTTATCTTGTAAAGTCATTTAATTTGAAAAAGAAGGGGGAGGGGAGAGAAAGTGAGAGACGGAGACATAAATACAACTTCTTCCTAACATTTCAGATTTACAGAATGCTTCAGTAATATCAAACCCCAGCCCTTAGTCCCTCACCATACCCATTTTAACTTTGCAAAACTATTTCTCGGAGGAGGTAAAACTTTCATGACTCAATGAAACAGCCTCATTTCCTCATTCAGCGACAATCCAAACAGTATTACCACTATGGAGAAACCTCTAAATTGGAGTCCACAATTTCCTTATACTATTTATCATCTTAACATAAGAAATCAGTGGCAAAGCAAGGAACTAATTTCCAGATCTTAAGTGATTGCTCAAACTACTGCATCTTCCATCAACTTTCTTAAAGAAGGATCATCACCTGAGAAACATCACTATATTTATCACAAATTATTCACCTCCATGATTATTAACTATGTTTTTCCAACCACGGTCAGGTCAAAGCATAACAATGATACGCCTCTGGGTGATCTAATAATACGAAATGACAACCACAGGTCAAATTCTGCTCTTAAAGCTCAGGTATACAATTTATATCCATCAGAAAAACAGATGCTAAATACATCCCTTTCTTCTTAAGAAGAAGAAATCTTATTTGTATAATTTCTACTAGTCCATCACATACCATAAAGCAGAGCACTAGTACCACTCCCAATTTGTTGAATACTCTACTGAACATGCTAATTAATATCACTGTTTCTGTGAAGCAATTGTCACCAACACACTTAACATTAACTATATAACAGTATTTTACATTCACTAAAGAGATCCATCAAACTAGGGTTTTACTTACAGAAAGTTTACATTACTACAACACTTGAATGATACTGATTGGAGTGATTTCTGCTGGGAAAAAGTCTACCCTGACCTTCTGGTGGTAACACACAAAGCAAATTAGCTGATGAGAGCAGTAGAGCGATTTGATCCTGATCTCTCTCAAGTCCATCTATTTCATCAGGTATTGGGAGGGATGGGACAGCAAAACTCTGAGGAAAGGTTGTCCTGAACTCCATGAGCACATGCAACGGCATCTGTAAAAAATGGACCCTTGACAGCTTGGCAAAACAGGAATTTGTCTCCTTTTTCCCTCACCTTATAAGCAAATCCAGTGTTAGCTTAATTTGGGCCGAGGACCACACCAGAACTGAGGCCTCGCAGAGAATGAGTCCCTACCTCTCAGCTAAGCAGGTGCCACCTCGCTGTCTGGGAGAAAGCTCCCGTCATCTGAGAGTCCAAAGCAGCAGAGTAAGAACATGGTAACCCTGAAGGGGAGGATTACTTTAGGACATGAGGCGAGAGAGACCTGGAGGAGGCAGCATCTTTTTAGTATGCAATTGTACCACCCCATCTTAACAAAGCCCTAGTCCTCATGTCAGATGATTTATCATTACCATGAGAACCTCTGTGCTAGTTTCCATAAAGACCGTCTGCTTTGCAGGCAAACTCTCACTGTACAGGTAAGAAACTGCAGCCTTTGCGCGGGCAGAGGGAAAACTGGTGACCTCAAAGCGTTTCAGCGAAGCGACAGCAAATTTAATGTTCAGTCTCCATCACAGAAGGATTCCAGTGATGCACAGGCAGCTGTGGGAAGGGGTGGCTACAGCACTGCATCACCCTCGCTGCATACAGTACCTGAGGCTCCGAACCCTCCGCTAACGGCTGCCTTGGCTGAACTGAACCTGGCTCCGGGTGTAGACCCAGCCGCTTGCTGTGTCACGGCATTCCTTGCTACATGACATGAATGAACACATGGGCAGTTTGCGGCCCAAACATGAATTTAAAAAGATAGGTAAGCGATGACATACTTGCGTACATCTAGAACACCTGACATAAAATTCAGATTCTTTGCAGCTAACATTCAGCTCATGTATGTACTGTAAAAAAGTATCTGTAATACTGATGAGATGTGCCGGCAAGTTTTCTTGGTTCATTTTAAATGGCTTTGATTTCTCTAACAGCTGCAGAAGAAAATACACCTCCAAAACACGTATTACATATATTCTAGGTTAGGGGGTACCAAATGAGAGAATCTTTTTCACCTGAGATGCAAGCAAAATGTCCCTCATTAATAAAATACACCATAATGGCTCCGTTTGGCTTGTTAACTTTTCTCTTCGCCCTGCTGGAGAATTCTCTTCATGGATTATTAATATTCCAGAGCATTATGGTTCACATCGTATCAGTGCACACCAGAAACAAAAATGCATAAAACATAGCCCCTGCTCTTGCGGTGCTACTCTGGTTCATCACTAAAGAAGCTGCCCAGATGCACTGAACTCCGCGGTCAAAAACCCTTTCATGGCATGGCAGGAAGCAAGTCTCTCGGCAGTTTAAGCTTCTGTTAAAAATTGAACGCGATGCAAGCAATAGTATGTAAGTCTGAGGAATGGCATGATGTCTTACAGAGAGCGACGTGTTCTTCTCTATAACTACTCCTCAAAAAATAATTACTGTTTCAGGTATTTATTTCGGAGTTGATTATTTTGACAAAGTAACTTGGACAGCCAAGTTGCCACCAGTTTCTTGCATTGAGCCTACCATTTCTGACCAGATCTCCAGGACTGAAGATGAACGACTTTGTGAAGAAGGCTACAAGATGCAGCTTTCTCCTTCCTCTGCTTTCACAGTACTTCCCTGCAAGGTTATACTGGGGACCAATTTGCTTGAGCTACAGAGGTATGACACTGTTAGAAGCCAGATAATGTCTCAGGCTGTTATGACTGCAGGAAGTCCAGTATTTCTGAGATGCTCACTGGGGAAGAGACTAAGGAATAGCAGCTTCTCCGCATCCTATCGCACGTCAACACATCACTCCTGCTTCACCAGCTACAGCCATCTCTCAGCTGAATAGCAGAGGAATGCAACAGTAGCTCCATCTCTAGCTCATCTCCATAGGGCCCATCACACGTGAAGGCAGCCAGCACAGGCTGCAGCTTTCTAACTGCTTCCATGGTGCAGGGCATAAAACGTGAACCCATGTATTTATCATGTCAGCACAGCTGATGCCCAAAACACACACATAAACACTAACTTGGTAGACTAAAACCAGAAACTCTTTACAAAATGTATACAATTACACGTCAAAATGTATACAATTACATGTAGCCGTAATGAAGAAAGAAATTAAAGGCGCTTGAAGAGATAGACAAAACTGGGAAATTGATGGTCCTTTATAGCAAGTTTTGTCTGTGTAAAAGAAACTCTTCAGAGTTGGAGGAGATTCACCTGCCCACTTCGTAAGCGACAAAGATTCTGTGCACAGGTCTCACAGGAGCACAGCCAAGTTCTTAGGGGATACGGGGGTCTGATTTTTGTTGCTAGGGTTTTCTTAGTCCTCCCATAACATAAGCTAACTCCCTCTGAAACGCGCAAGAGGAAGATGTCAACTGGGAAGCCCAAAGCGTACTTGTGGACAAACCAGAAAGAAAAGACTATAAAAGATACGCTGGCATATCTTCACGTTGCAGTAACAGTATGATCTCTGTCTTCCCCTATATCACAGAATCACAGGCGGGTTGAGGTTGGAAGGGACCTCTGGAGAGCTTCTGGTCCAACCCCCCTGATCAAGGAGGGCCACCTAGAGCTGGCTGTCCAGGACTCTGTCCAGTTGGCTTTTGAATACCTCCACGGACGGAGACTCCACAACCTCTCCGGGCAATCTGTGCCATTGCTTGGTCACTCACACAGTGAAAAAGGCTTTCCTGATGTTCAGAGGGAACCTCCTGTTTTTCAGTTTGAGCCCATTGCCTCTGGTCCTGGCACTGGGCACCACTGAGAAGAGCCTGGCTCCGTCCTCTTTGCACTCTCCCTTCAGGTATTTACATACATTGATGAGATCCCCCTGAGCCTTCTCCTCTCCAGGCTGGACAGTCCCAGCTGTCTCAGCCTTTCCTCACACGAGATGCTCCAGTCCCTTAATCATCTTTGTGGCCCTTTGCTGGACTCTCTCCAGTAGCTCTGCCTCCCTCTTTACTGGGGAGCCCAGCTCCTCCGAATGGGACACTGTTCCCTCTGAAACCACAATTCTTCTTATCGAGAAGAAATTTATTTATTGATTAAACCGTGGAACACTATTTCTCTCTAATTCACACTATGGCTGAAAAATAATTTTGTTCTATACGAGCTCTCTAATCAGGAGGGCGTAACAACGAGGTTATTTCTCCGTACCTCTACATAACCCCCAACGCCCCTGGTTGATCATGACACTACGCAGTGTTTGTTGACAACCTGCACCGCACCGCTGACCTAACACGTCTTTTCCAGCTCGAACTTCCTTGGTTCTAAGATTAAGCGCCCTCCTGATTCGAGAGGACCTGCGCCATGCAAATCAGCTTCCCTCACTTCAGAAAGAAAGCGGAGAAGAGGAAACACGGCGATCGCTTTCACAGTACATTAACTTCTCTCACAGCGCGGCGATTCAGACGCGGGGGTTGGGCCCGATTTAGATGTTAAAATAATGACATAAACAAGAGGAAACATCTTGAACCAGAAACACCCTTTTAAAGTTTTATGCCTTTGCGTGTGCGTGTGTGCAGAAGTAGTCACTTCCCAAAATGATCTACATTTTCAAGCAGGTGATTACCTTCTGCGACAAAGTCTTTCATAGCGTTTCAGTGTCAGTTAAACATTTCTGGTTTATTAGACGGAAAAAAACTGCACAACGGCTGATGCTTGTCTTAACTAGTATGTAAATTGTCACTCGTGTATATCATAGCTAGAGGGTTTCTTAAGCCTTTGCTTGTGAAGGCAAATAAAAGGCTGAATTTTGCTACATTGTGTTATAAAGATGGGTTGCTTGCATATTTTACATGATTTATATCAAAAGACAGCACCTATGACTGAATTAGAGCTTTCTGACTGACACCGTAGTTGTGTGTGGAATTTGCCACTCAAACAGCACCACTCTCCGCTTTACTTTTCTAAATGAGAGCGTCTCTTCAAAGCAATGACATTCCTGTCAGCCTGCCACACTCCCCCGTGTCATCGGAGACCCCTTTCATAGCTTTGCGTCTTCTAATAAGTTTTGGGATACACTTTTAAGTTGCTCAGAAACACCCTGCCTATAGAATCTTGTTGAAAAAAAACCTAACAAAACAAATCAACAAACAAACCCAAACCGTTCCATTATTATAATAACAATTTTACTACTATGGAAATATAACCTCCTAAAAGGAGATTCAGGGAAGGGTTGAGACAATGATCTGGCCTGAAAAAGCACCATAATGAAGGCTTTGGGAGAACGGTATAGATTACCTCAAATAAGACGGTAAACAGTAAGCAGTGTATAAGTAACGAATAGCACACAGAACGTGCAATATGGAACCCAAAAGAATACTCAGAGCCCTGAACAGACAGCATTTCAAAAGCAAAGGGGATTAAATATTTTTGCAGAATGTGATTAGAGAGCGGTCGTGGCCCCTTGCCACAGGAAGTCACTGAGGCTGAGAAAATAAGATTGTTTATAAGCAAATAAAGCTAATTATGGTTATAATAATTAATGCCATCCTTTTTTTGCCGGGTATATGTTAACATTTACAAGTTGTAAGTCTTATGACACTTTCATTATTGGGGGCCTGCACGATAGCAGGGGGTGATCGATCTCTTATCTTCTTACTACCTAAGTCACCTACTTTCTCAGCAGCAATCTGTCAGGCAACAATCTTGAATTAAGTGTCCCCGTTTTTCACCCAGGATGGCAGTCCCATGCATTATATTGCAGTCTCTTCTTTACCAAGAGGCAACGAAAACTCTACACATAATTCCCTAAAAGACATGATTTCTTTCTATTCCAGGTTCTTTACCACTTTCTGATTTGAAACAAAGTTCTGAGCTGCCCACTGATTTTGAGACAGGAGTCACATCTTACTTACTATAACATTCGACTTCCTGCCCAAAAAACAACCAACCCCCCCCCCATTGTCTTCAACCCTCTAAATTACAGTGCTTAACTCACTAATTTATTTTTTTCTTCTCCTATGAAAGACACAAAAGGATTTGTTCCATGATATCAGATATCTTCCCCCTCACAAATCCTCTCTCCTCACAAGAAGGTATATTCCGAGCCTGGCTGTGCTGTTTTACAGGGTTATCAGACCAGGTTTATGTCCACTACTATTCTGAACGACTCAGAAATGACACTTCTTTCAGCAGCTTTAAATACTATTTCCAACAGGATAAACTTACCCATCCAGACTTCTCCAAACTGACCAGCTCCAAGTTTCTTCACTAATTTAATTGACTCCCGTGGAATTTCCCACGCATCTTTATCCCATGGCTTTTGAGGCTTGGGACTAATACAAGCTTTTTCCAACTTTCTGCATAAGCCATCTGATTGCTCTGGTTTTCAAAGGAAAAACAAAATACAAAATCTGTTACACTTCTGTGCTTTGTGACTTGAGACACATGTTACTTAATTGCAGGTGTGCACTAACCAGCTCAAAATAACTTTCAGAATAATCAGGTGTTTTGATGAAAATGTAACCTTTCTTGTGCTTTCACGTAACTTTAAGCACCTCTGAACTGAAATTTGGTATTCAGAGACAAATCCAATAAAGAAGTGTCACATGCATCTGATTCCAATCAGATTATTAAGTTTTTTTTAGTACAATTTGTACCAACTAAATCAAATATAAGATCTGTTTACTGTCAGTATGTTGATGAAGATGCACACTGGAGTCAGGCTTGGAACCTGTATTCTGAATTTGTCGTTAAATTTTCTTGTAGCATTGTTTCAGATAAATGTGCATGCAAGCAGAAGTAGCTCAGCATTATTTTTTTTCTCCAGACACTGACCAGCTATAACTTTAACACAAATGTAGAATAATTCTTAGGTTTTCCAGCTGTGCCAAAGAATTATCACACATCTAACAACTCAGAGAAATCTCATGGCCAAGTCCTCAGCGTGGCTTTGAAAAATCACTATGTGACTTTCTGTCCTATGGTTTTTGTCTTCTCTGTCTTCCCAGTTACAAGACTGAAAAACACGTATTTTGGAGCTGCCCACCAGGAGGGTTTGCAGAATGAAAAGTCACTTTTGTAGCTAAAACACAGGTAGAAACTTGTCCCTTGTGTCCCCCCCCCCGGCTTTTTTAAAACAATAAATATATACATTCTACATGGGTGCAATTTTCTTTCTTTGAAGTCAATAGCCTTTTACTTCCTTCAAAATGCCATTCACAAATAAACAAACAAACAAGTAAACAATTTCATAGGAAAAATAGAAACAATTCCACACTCAACACCTCAAGAAGACATTCACCAGTCTACACGTATTTCTGCTAATTGTGAATACAAATGTACTTTCAAATACAGAATTTATTTATTTACAACACGGTCAATTCTTACTGTAGTTTCACATCATCATGACTTTGATGAGGTGTTTTATAAAGCTACTCTTTATTTCACAGTGGTATACCACAGAGCAAGCAGCATTAGGTCTGATTATGATAACAATGTTACCTGGGTTCCAACCAGTTTTACTTTATCTTTGATAACATGCATGCCTGGGTTATTTAGTGAAAAAAAAAAAAAAGAAAAAAAAGATGAAAAGGTCTGAAACAAAACAAGAAAGCATTTCTTTTCCTTCACAGGAAATAATGGCTGTATTCTCTTAAGTAATCCACTAACCGATTTAACTTACTTTGATAATGTTTTATCATATCATTGATGTTGGAAAAAGTTATTCTTGGAGAGATGTAAAATCCTCCATTGTCTAGACTCCTAATTTTGTAGTGCTTAATAACATCGCCATGCTGTGGGTCATAGTCTCTTATGGAGAGAGAATAGCTGCCTGCGGATAAAGAAAGAATGATCATTAGCAGATAGCAAAAGTCTACAGTGTCCACGCACATACAGTTGAGCCTAACAAAACCACCTTTTCGTCTGTTTTTCTTTTTACTCCCTTATTTCCTCAAAAAGCATTTTGCAATCAACAGGAGGAAGTTAGCCAATAGCCAGTCCTGAACCGGTCACCAAAATGCTTACAGCCACACTTTCTTTTTCAGTCTTACTCAACAAAGTTGGGAGTTCCATAAGCCAGACAGCTCCACGTCCAACACCCACTTCTGCAGAAAGACCCCCTGGACTTTCGAGTGGAAGCGGCGGGGAAAGCAGGGCCAGGGCTGTCACACTCCTCAGGCAGAAGCTGGAATTTGGAGATCAGCGTTTCGGAAAAGGAACACGCTGGATGTCATGGGCCAACTAGCAAAAGGATAGCTTGGAGATAGCTTGAGGGACACAGGAGGGAGGGCAGATCTGTTAGTCCTAGGGAGCCTAACCTCGCCTGGGATTTAAGATGGGGCCGCAGAGCACCTACCCTAAACTACAGAGCTCTTCGTTTCTTCTACTCGTACAATTCTTGTCCATTTTCAAAGGATAAGAAACCACCTCCCCCCCTTCTTTCTCCCCCCACACAGATCCATTGACAGAAGAGGATAGAAAGAAATATTTTGGGGGTGCTTTGCCTTGCTCTCAGCAGCCTATGTTGAATTTAGGAGTCTTCCTTTGAGAACTTCATTTAGGAGTCTTCATTTGAAAGTACAGAAACAAAAATGTGGGCTCATTTCAGAGAGCTACCTAATGACAAATCTGCAGTTTCAGGGCCAGAAAAACCACCCCCGTGGAAAGGACAGACATACAATCTGCTGAAGGGATTCATGCATCTTCCTCTGGAGGATGCGGTGTTAGAGTATCCAGCTGGAGAATCCAGTCAGGCTGCTGTCAGGGTCCAGACGCTGGACCAGAACCTCCTACGCTTTTCTGAAAGTTCCAGCCAAAGATTCTGGAGACTTCACTGAGTTTTTCAGTACAAAGAGCTCTGCCTACAGCAGAAACCTTTACCAAAAATCTTTTGGAAAAAAATCACACTACAGTACAGAGGTGTAAACCCCTCATTATGCACTAACTACATTTTAAAACTTATAGCAAAGGATACAGACCAAACAATGGAAGACTATAAAATGCAGCATCTACTGTTTACAATGAAAAGTGTCCTTCAATAAAGGAATCGCAAAGATCTCTCCATTCATTCCTGCTTCTTGTCAGTGTTGTCACACACAGACACGTTTTCTTTCCTGTCTCAGCTTTGGGTGTTAACCTGTAACTCTCTTCTCTCTTTTCCTGGTGTTTTTCTCATCCTTCTCATTCCTACAGAACTGCAGGAAATTCACACAATAGGACACATGGGGACCACTCCACACCCAGTGTCACTTGATGCCAATTTTGGTGAAGACAGACTGTATGTTTTTAACTCTACTCTCCATTCCAAAGTAACCCACCCCACAGCCTACCTTTTAATGTTTCACTTTCCCTGATAAGGAAAGCTCCAGGACCATTTCCAGGAGCCAGGAGTTGTCTTTCGGCATCTTTTCGGGTTATGTCTTTGAAGAACCATCTGAAAAATATTTCAAAGAGTTAAAACCCTTCCTTTCCCCCACCCACAAAGGATACACCAGAAGGGTGAAGAAGTAGTTTTCCAGTATTTAGAGCCCGGGAGAACTTACTCTTCTGTTTCCAAGGTGTTTACTTTTGCTACGTAGTTGCTGGGAATGAAGCCTTCCTTCCTCGTCGTGAGAGATTTTGCTCTCCACCATTCTCCCAGCCTGAAAAACAGAAACAAGGGTAGTATTCACGGTAAAGGGAAATTATGAAGTGTTATTTGGGTTCTACTGCCCTGAAAGCTTTGCCCGTGCTGGAGAGAGAAGCAGCGTCTCTTCTCAGAACTCAAGCCACCTTAGAAGCCATTGGTTCCACCAGATCAATGTTTGGTCGCTGTTATCAAGGGCAGCTGCCAAGTCCTACCAACAGCTCCACGTGCATTTGTGTTTTCGCGTATCAGGGAGCTCTCTTACCATTAATACACTCGTGTTTTGAGTAGGATATCAAAAAATTGTAAAGGGAATTAGATGAGTCCAAAGAAAAACTACGACACAATCAGTATTGTCATACTTACTCCTCGATAACTTTCAATTTTTCTCCTTTTTTGAAGGACAAGTCATCTTCATGAATGCCATCATAGGGATACAAAGCTACCACAATGACTCCATGCTCCTCTGCTTCTACAAAGGTAGAAAGCCAAAGGCACATTTGCATTATTTCGCAGGCTGACATGGGCATAGCACACAGCAGTAAGATTCCTATCAAAACGTACCTTCACTGACAAACCTCTGTCCTGGTAAGAGCTGTGCTTCTGGATTTGCCTACAATAAAATTTGTCTTTAATTAAGCAGTTTTAGATCTTTGTGACAACCTTACATAACAATTACACGTTATTCAGTTGCTTTGGTATCATCTCGCATGTCTTAAATTAAAAGGAAATGCTCCAATCTTTTCCCACCAAAAGATAAAAATATAGTAAGGCCTCCCTAGAGTTTGGATTGAGCAGCTCAGACCTCGGGAAGGGGTGACACAAGCTGTGGGGAGGACGTTGTTACTTCTGCTGAAGAGGCCTTAGGCAGGGCACTTTGACAGGACATTAACATGTAGCTGTGGTGCTAAAGAAAGAACTATAGGCACAGTTACGTGGCTAAGATTGTGAAAGACAAAAAGAAAAAGCAATTACAAAAAAAAAGTAAGTGGTAATTCGTGATGTGTGTAGGTTGATTGAGAGCACGCTGCGAGCCGGTGAGAGGGGAGGGAAGGGTGTCCCTCGCGCTCGCAGAGAGCACGGCCCCTGAATAAGGGCAGTCAGGACGTACGGTTTCCTCAGAGGGGGCGCGGAAAAAAGGTACCGGTCAATCTGCAAAATAGCAAACCCACTTGGTGCCGGCCGGGATTCCCCTTTTCCCAGCGCCCTTCCTTTCTAAGGCCAGGCGGAACACACGGGACCACCGCTCGGTTGTCCCTCCTGCAGCGCAGCGCTGCCCCCTGCGCCCTCCACTCCCCTCCCGTCCCGTCCTTACCGACACCCCTCGTGCAACGTCAAGCAGTGGCCTTCAGTGAGCAGAAGAAAAGCTGACTAGAGCTGGTAAAGAATCACCCGTGATTATCTCAGAATAATCAACACCTGGACCCCATGGCTATTAAAAAGCCAACACCGATGCTTTTGAAAAAGGTTCTGAGCTACTTCAAGTTTTCTAAAGTCACCTATCATTCTTCTACCGACGTAGCTATATCCAGATCAAGTGTCCCCAAGGATTACAGTTTTCATGCAGAAAACTATGACAAACATAACAAAGCAATTAAGCAACAAACCACCGATTTTTATTTTTCATTTCTTTAAGTACTTATTCGTTGAGGGTGAACTGCACAACACTGAGAGCCCAATTGAGTACTAACGATCATCTGAATTTCTTCATGCATGTGCTTTGGATTGAAATTTAAGTTATGCCAGTCATGCTTTGATCTTGCTACTGGAATTCTCCCCTGAGACTATCTACTTACTGGCCTTTGCTGTTTATTGGACGTTGGATCCCTCACATAAATAGTTCGTTCAGTTTTACGTACTGGTTGATTCTTCAAATCTAGCCCATCTCCATGCAGATTCTCTTTCCTTTTTGATTTTATACATCCCATATTTCCTGTTGGAATAAAAAAGGTATTAAACAAAAAACATTATGCCATAAACCAAGCCGTTTCCCATGCAATCATCTGGGCTACGCAGCAAAAACGTGCTTCCTTTTCATACACAATAGTCCACGGGGAGAACAAGTGAAGGTTAGCAACACACACCGAAAGCTCTTTTCTGCTGCAAAGGAAAGAAATGACTTCTTGTCTCAATCCACAGGTGAAGTAAATATTTCAAAAATAGTTATTTCCCATTTCAATATTTTCAGATTTATCGTATTTTCTCCCCAATCTGCCCCCCCGCCCCCAAAACCCCTTACATCTTTCTAACACTTCTGTGAGCTTCAGAGTAGATGTAAGAAAAATATAATTACTGTAGTGACAACTTATTTCTGTATGTGTTAGAGAACGGGCTGCTTTGCAAGATGTAGAAAAAAAAATCCAGTCCAAATGATGAGAACTGCAGCTGGAGTCGGCAACACCTGTACCTCCCCGCTTCACTTTGCGTACGCCAGGCTAGCAGGGAGCTCTGATTCAAATCCCCGTCTCGCATGAGGCTGATGACTTGGGCAGTCCCAGCTCCATGGCAGACAACACCGCTACTGCGACCTTCAGTAATGAATCTCCCTGTTCAAACGCGCCTGTCGCAGCGGTCTAAAATAGCCGAGGTGTGTATCAGCGACGGCAAATCGCCGCACGAGTATTTCTTCTTCAATACAATCCTCCTCTCAGGATGTGCATCCATGCTAAATCACATGGGATACAGCTGTTGGCGTCTACACGACTGGAACCTGACTGCTAATCCCATGATGTGATTACATAGTACTTCAGCAAGCACATATATGACATTAGCTCTATATTCCTCCCTCAGAGGAGAGTAATTATACTCACTCTTCAAAGAATCGACTACGAATGCTTTTCAAACCTCTCCCTCCTTCCTCTCTCCTTCCTTTCAGGTCAGTGCTCTAATGCGAGGTTCACAGTCACATTTTCCCTTGCAGGCACACACTCTCACTCCCCCCCCCCCCGCCCTAATTAATCTTTAAAGCCAGTTCCTTGAAGAACAATGTAAAACCTAAAAAAAATAAAGAGCTCGGTGCATATACAGGCTCAAGTAAACCAGCACTGACTAAACACACAGCTGAAGAAGCTAAAGCAGATTGTAACACCCTATACTACATCACACTCTTAACCTTCATCTCTGGGACAGAAAAGGTCATCATAGTAAACAGTTAAAGCAGTAGAGATGTCCACTTGCAGACACAACTGTTTCAATGGGACAATGCCTTACACACCCTACCCCTGCAGGTAGGAAAATGAGCCAGATTGGTCTGGGTTCATATTAAGACTTGTACTTTTGTAACAATACTGATAATAATCATAATCCTGACTATAACAATAAACCAAGGCCACAAGCACTCCCTCACGGCAGGTCTCATCTTCCCACATCGCCTTCATTTAATCTCCTATCCTGCCCTTGAGGAAGGGCCACAGACTGACAGATGCACTGTCCTATGCACGGGCTGAATGTTTTCTTCTAACTGTGAGAGGAGGGTACCGCCTCGCCCACCGTTTCTGCAAATTATGTGTCACCTATGGCCAACAAATGTTGGCTCTCCATAAGATTTCAGCAGCGATGCAGTGAACTGTGATCCTGGTTTAAAAGCAGCATGAGAACTCATTGCTGCCCTTCTCGTCTTCTCTTGAAATAAAAATAAATGGAATCATATGGAAAATCAATAGGCACTGACCAGGCATCATCATTCCGCAGAGGCAGGGAATACAGTTTCCTCTTCTTGTGTGTGACAATATTTCAGTGTTCCCATGCTCGTTTGAAGGCACTGGGGGGCACCTTCAGCCAGGATGCTCCCTTAGAAGCAAACATCTTTAATGCTTAATTTCAGTATGTGAAAACACCCATTGGAAGATTCTGCCAAATTCTCATATTTCCATGGGTTACACACTAGTTGTTTTGAAATACCAAGAAGGATTTTTAAAAAAATATAAAAAATTATTTATTTATAATTGTGGATATATAGAAGACTCTTGTTCTGAAGTTAATGGTTCCTAGGAAATTTCTGTCCAGTTGCAGGCAAGCTGGTGTTTGCAGGCTCACCCTAGCCATCAGGAAGCCCAGTGTTTAATTACCCGCTGTGTCTGCAAGATCAGGTATTGAGCCACCTAAGTGCTAACCTTTTTGCTCTTGAATAGTTCTGCTTCTACAGAACAAACAGCTAAAGTGGAGGACATAAGGTAATTTGATCTAAGTTGTCAGCCAAAAATCCCTTTCCCTATTGCTGTAAGAAAGCTGCAGTTAACTTTAGAGTCTGCAGCTTGCCCAGCGTCGGTGAAAACTCGGAGAAGAGCATTTTATGCGGATTTTTTTCTGCAGCTTAAAGCACGTGAAGAGCTGTGACGTAAGCCTGCTGTGAGGTTGTGCTGGTAAACTCCAGGTTAGCATTTGTTCATGACAGTAACAACAAGGGATCCGCAACGCCAATGTGCAGGTGCTCTGTAATCCCACAGAAGCCCCCTCGACGTCGTGTGAAATCACACAAATACAGCATATGAGACAACGCATGTGATGGCACAACAAAGAGAAGATCCTGAGCCTCATCATGAAGCACTGGCTTTTGTTTTATTCCCTGACGGAGCTGAGAGCCCGGGATCACCGCAGGACTTCGCTAGGTCTACATTAGAGAGCAGCCCCAAGAGCCGGTGCTGAAGCCCATACCTGCTTCAAGGGGGGCAATTGCCCCGTTCACTCCAGTATAGCCCCAAGGACTGAACGCTCAGTAGGAGCAAGACCATAATAAGGGTTTATTTAAAGGTTAGCCTCGCACTGCGTCTTCCTAAAGCAGTCCTGTTCTTGCACTCCGAGTCTGCTCCACACCATGAAGCAGAGCCTCGCAAGTGGGGGTACTGCTGCAAGAGTGGGATCCCGATCTAACTAAAATGCTGATGTAGACACATCCTGAGACTTTTAGCTTCTTCGTAAAACAAGCCTCTCAAATCTTGCAAAAGAAACATACGAAAAGCATGCAATAACATCAACCAAATGTTTAGCACATATATATCAATACAGTTAAGCTTATGATATATCATAGAATGGTTTAGTTTGGAAGGGACCTTGAAGATCATCGAGTTCCCACCCCCCTGCCATGAGCAGGGACACCTCCCACTAGACCAGGTTGCTCAAAGCCCCATCCAGCCTGGCCTTCAACACTTCCAGGGATGGAGCTTCCAAAACTTCTCTGGGCAACTTCTCTGAGGAATATAATTTAATATTTATCTTTCTAACCTGATGTTATTTCTAAACAAGTATAGGCAGACACTGGAGACAAAGCATAAGCAAAGTTGAAAAATAGTTTTTAAGCAGTAGAAACAGGATCAATGAGCACATGTTCTTTTCATACTGTGAAATGAAAAATTTTTGGACATTTTAAAGGCTACAAGATCTTATATTTCTGTACATGCGGTCTCTCTGTATAGCTGTGTGCACTGGATTCCAGACTGCACATTTAAAATTCCATAAGATCAGTCCTATGCCCAAATCAATACACATTGTAATGGACTTCAAAATACAAAATGCTATATCATTACCAAATTTAACTTCACAAACATTCGACCCTAGCAAATTACCCGTACAAAAAGAAACTCTGAAATACAAAATGTGTATGCAGCGTGCATCTTTCTTAGCTTATAGAGTAGTCATAAGGAAAATCTGAAGAAGGGAAGTTCGTTCAGGCATAAATAAAACATTTCACTTGGTGTAGAATGTTTATTTGCATAGCGCTCTGTTGCCGTGTCACAACGAGTATCAAGGAAGCATTTTGTGCAGGTATAAAGAGAAAAAGAATGCGATAAGCAAAGAGCAATCCAGACAGTGCAGCATCACTACAAGTGAAACGGTGTTATTGTTCATCAGAGATGAAAATAATTTAGACATCAGAGGAAATGCTGTCAGTCCCTCCTCAGATGTTTCCCATTCCAAGAGCTTTGCGATACAGGAGATACCACTTTTCATCCATGCTTTTCATTTATTGTCCCGTCCACACCTCTAGACATCAAAGATAAACATATAATTAAAAGAAACTCTGTATAACATAGCTGCTAATGTTTATAAACAGTTATCTAAAAAAGTATCAGCTTCTCTTTCACCAAAGATCATCTTGTATTTCATGGCTAAAAGGCGGGCTCGAGTACTTTTGAGTTAACATCAGCCTGCAGCATGGCGATAAGAATGTGAGTTCAGGCACCCTTCGAAAAGCCACAGAACCATCACACAGAGCCTCTGCAGCAGTTTGTTCCACAGGCATCGATTTTGATGTCTCCAGGGGCATTTGCCTTGAATTTTCCCTCTGAATCCTCTTGCCACAGCCACACTTGGGTCTTAATTTCAGAACCGATTACAGGGGGCTAGTGCAACATTTTTCCAGGGTTAAAAGCTGCTGTCTGTCCCCAAAACACTGTTGCTTTATCTGCCCGTTGCTATATTACGAGCAGAGCAAAAAGCCACAATACTTCCCACTGCGACCAGCCAAGGTTCGTGTGACCGTCGCCTGTCCATCCACCATCAGCAGCATTTGAGGTTTCATTTCCTCCCAGCGCTTATTCTTTGCATCATCTACAAAGCCAATCTCATTTTTCGTTTTGCTAATGGTCACTATTCTCCTCCCTGTGATTCTCTTACATACTATAGTTACAGTGCACATTAGGAAGCATTTCCTAAAAATCCACCCGACATGTCTGGGAATTTCTTGATCGAAGTCATGTCTTCATGAAAATGATTCTCAAACCCTCACAGGTTTTTCAACAGTTTAGAGTGGCTTCATTTTAATATTTGCAGAAAATGCAAACTTTTAAAAAACAACTAACATTATACTTTGGCTTTTCCAATAATAAAGTAACTTTAAAAAGAATTGGAACTACAACACTGAGTATACAAGCAACTCTGTTTCATCCAATAAATATCTGTTGTTCAAAAGGTCGGTAATCATGTATATAAACACCAATTCTGTGTGTGGCTTAGGCTTTTAACAGATATATACATATGTGTTTTAACAGGTACATAAAAAAAATAAATTTGTATTCAATTACAAGGTTTATAAGCAGTAAACTCTTCATTTAAGCCACAACATTTCTTATACGTATACATAAGTTGTTCCTTAGCAGTACAAAGAAGAGAGAGACAGTGCATTAAGAAGTATAATAAAAAAAAATAAAAAATCAAGACCCCCAAATTATTCTGAGTCTTGAATATTGTTCTGTATTAAACTTCTGAATCAAAGAACATGAAACAATTGTTTACACCTACATATAAAAAAACCTAACTAGTTTTAAATCTGGAGTTTTAAAGCAGCTTGGAGAGAAGAGAGGTAAATAATTTTTTTTTTTAACACCTCTTTCAAAAAATGAAAATAATATCTTTTCCCTCCTCTATTTTAGATGGTTCATTCTGGCCTTTAATGCCACCTGCTTTGTTGTCACTTCACTAGTTAAAAATCCAGAGGTAATACAACGATACCCTCATCAGATCTCCTGAATAACCGAGAAAGTGAGACTTCTCCGCATTACCCTCAAGGTCAAGGCACAAATGTCTTGAAAAACAAACAAACTCAGATGATCAACTTAAACCTAAAACTGCTGGGGAGGAAGAATCATAAGCCCACTCTGCCCAAGGACACAAACGCTTTCTCAGTACCTTCACCCAACTTTCTACATCACTTCAATCAACTGCTTAAGTTTCCCATTCCATGCAAAAAGCGGGAAAAATATTAAATTTAAGGAATGAATTTATCATACCCTTTATTGCTGACTTCCTCTCTATGTTGACCTGCTTCCACATCATCTGCAGTACCTGACTGTTGCAACGATCTTCTCTACCTCTGTTATCGGGACTATGAGGAGGACCATCTCTGAGTGGCCTGGGAAACCCGGGTTCATTTCTGACCCATCATCACATGGTGCAGAACGGCAAACCAACCTCCGAGGACCCAGAGGAGGAGCTCATTTTGAGGTGGCAGGGCTCAGCAAAGCCTCCTCCGTACTGCTCTGTGCCAGTGAAGATGTGCCACTCGACCGGAGTGAGAATCCGAGTGACAGAAATTAATTATCTGTGGTTGGACGTAATGTGGGGGAATTAAACTGAAGAGCAGTTGAACAGAAGTGGATTCATATTCCTTGCTTGACTCAAAAATGATCAGTTTTGATTTTGTTCAGCCTTGTTCTTGTACCTGCAACTCATCACATATATAAAAATACATAACACGTGTATATATATATAATATTATTAAATATATACAATATTATATTATATATATACACACACATTTAAATTTTACTCTAAGTCCTGACTGACTGGTAACTTTCATCAAACTAGACTCTTGCAAACAGTGAAATCCTGGGTCAGCTTTCATCTTGGGCTTGTTTCAGTTCCTACATCTTGTTTTTGCACTGGAGACCAACTAGAGGAACTTCAGCAGTTTGTTCTTCCCTTGCCTTTCTGCTGAAAGGGTTATGTATTTTAATCTCTTTTTAAATTTATCTTGTTTCTGTAGGTCCAGATTACATCATCCATACGCCTCCCAAAGCGAGTGTATCCCTTATATGATACACATATACATGGGCATATAAATATCCACACACGCGGGCACAAATCACAAATCCCTGCACTGCATATAACAAGGAGCACGGACAGCCTAACTCTACTCAGCGTCTAACTAGGACAGACTTGCCCAGCGTAGACTCCTGTTGTTCCTGTGATGTGAGAAGCAGTAGCCCAGCTGAGAGCATTTTTAAAAAGGAGGAAATTTGGAGAATTCTTTTTCTTTAGCTGCTTCAATTGTTTTTTGGGAAAAGGTGGGTGAGACAAAGCTAAAACAATATTTGGACATACATATCTGTATAAACAGGCAAAGAAGAGAAACAAGTTAATCCCCAGTGTAAGCATCAAAACCCAAATATTAGTGTAGTGGAAAACAAGCACGCTACTGCGAGATTTCCTCAAACTTATTCTCATTTAAGTCAAACCCTCAAATTTTCCAGGGGTGCGCTTCTATCAGAGGAAGACAACAGAGCTATCTAGCTCATCACCCATGACTAGAGCACAGGACTAAAAATTACTTTCTGGGAAGGGCAGACCCTTTCTGAGCAGCACAATCACATCGTACAAGCTCAGAAGTGAGTTTGCCATGCTCCGTTTTTAGAGAGGTTAAGGGCGGCGGGAGAAGAACAAAATATTATTGCTGAAAGGTTTCAGAACCTCACTCCACTTGGCTTAGTAGCTGTCTCACAATTTCCAGTCTTAAGCACGTTTTGGGGACAATAATGACATTTAGCCCTTCATCCTCTTGGGTGATTATGAAGAAGTCACATCTCTTCCAGCCTCTTTTCTTGGCTTTAAAGACCAAGCCCTCTCAGCCTTTTCCATTCCAACTGGTTATCCTAGGAGCCCTTCTTCACATTTATTTCAGTTTGTACTCATCCCTCTAAAGGGCAGGAGACTGGAGTTGGTCATAGAATCATAGAATGGTTTAGGTCAGAAGGACCTTAAAGATCATTTAGTGCCAACCCCCTTGCCATGGACAGGGACACCTCCCACTAGACCAGGTTGCTCAAAGCCCCATCCAGCCTGGCCTTGAACATCTGCAGGGATGGGGCCTCCACAACTTCTCTGGGCAACCTCTTCCAGTGCCCTCATTGTGAAAAAGTTCTTCCTGATATCTAATTTAAATCTCCCCTCATCCAGTCTGAAGCCATTCCCCCTCGTTCTGTCACTACATGCCCTTGTAAAAAGTCCCTCTTTCTTGCAGGCCTGCTTTAGATACTGGAAAGCCGCTATAAAGTCTCCCTTGAGCCTTCTCTTCTCCGGGCTGAACAGCCTCAACTCTCTCAGCCTGTCTTCATGGTCAGGTGTTCCAAGATGACTTTTAGCAATGCCTTCCAAGGAATAGTATTTCTATTTCTTCCATGTACAGAAATACATCGTCCAATAAGTTCCAGCAATTATTGTATTATTTTCACATTTTCATCAATCTCACTAGCTTTTATAATCCTCTTGTGATCAGTTAAGGCACTCAAGTTTGTTTCATTTTTCATAATGACAAACTGTTGTCACAGCAGATTTTCTTCTCGCATCTGCAGTAGCATGACCTGGCACCCTGATATTAAATTTCTCCCCATTATTTTGCCAGACTGTTCTTTCTGCACGATGTTTTCAGCTCCCTGTCTGTTTCTAATACCTCCTAATATCACAAGAGGAATCCTACTTTTTCATTGTAAATGCAAGTGTTAAAAAAAAAAAAAAAAAGTCGTAATGTAATGCTAATGTAACATTAGGCAACAGAGAGTGGTATTGCCAAGGGTTTGGGGAGGTGCAGCAGAGAGGCACCACTGCCCTGTTCAGCTTCTTTCACAATTCCTTCCTCAGCAATTGCGACCAAGACAAGTTCTATTTTGGCCATGCTATCTCAGATTAATTTTTAGGGTCTTCCTATACCAGTTACAGAAAGTATAACGCTGTCACCTTCATGCTGTCCATCACTTACGTCCTACTATGGTTATAAATCCTCCACACTTCCTCTGCAACATTTGTTTTTAAGCCCTGCACCAATATTTCTATTCCTCCTCTTCAGAGCCCAGATTCCTGACGTTAGCACACAAATATCTCAGTCCCACCAAACCAATCTGCGTTGGCAGAAACCTTTCTTGAACTCCTTACCCAGCTGACTACTGTTCTCATTGACGTTCTTGACACCCATTCTTCCACCCTTTGGCATCCTGTTTTCCTTTCCCACGTTTGCCTGAAGTCAGGGGTAGGACTACACAACTTTCATAATTCAACTCCACTTCCTAATTTAAAGACTTTATAAAATCAAAATTTGAGTAAGAACAGGGGAAAAAAGGTGTGCTGCCATCCGACTGTAGTGGGAGTTGACTGTGTATTACATCATTACATCCAAAGATCCCCCAACAGCTGACACAGGACCAGGAAACTTCTGGTGAAATAAAGCACCTGGTGTTGCTGTATTAATGTTGTATTGATATGTTTAATTTGGCACAAGGGAGACACCTTTTCTTCTATACTCCCTCCCTCGCCCTCCCCCCACCCCCCTTTTTTTTTTTTTTCACTTATTAATCCAGGCCTTTTACCTGTGGAATAACCCATGCTAATTAATGCGTTGCTATACTAAATGGAAAACAGGTGACTTAAGTTATCACACCTCAAGCTTCCAAGTATGAAGTGATCCAATACAGTTATATAGAAAGTAAGTGTGATCAGGTGAGGGTTGAGAATTACGTACTTCCCTCCACAGCCTTTGAAATAGGAGTGCTTTGGTAAAACTAACTGTATCAGTTCAGGTAAGCCGTTTTCTGTATTCAAATGATACTAATCCACAGTCCAGCTTTTGTCTCTCTATCCTTTAAGTCTCTGAGGGGAAGAGAAGTTTATTCAGTGCTCAGCTAAATGATACATGATCTTTGTTGGAACTCATAAATGACAGCATAACATATATAATAAATATCATCATCGTTGATGACATGAAAGGTAACTCTAGCAGGGGTGGGGGGCCTTGACCAAGGAAGAAGCATCTTACATTTTCCTATAAGTCTACTGCAATTTTTGCCAAGATTTCTTAAAAGCTTGGTTTTGTGCAGGAACTTTGGCAGTGGTAAAAAAAAAAAAAAATTGGAATAAAAAAATCAAGACGAAACACTGAAAATAACTAATGTCATCATGGTAGTATAATATCGGTATAAATCTTGTAAAAGAATGAAAATAAAATTCTGAAACAAAGCATTACATTGAAATGAAGCAGATTATAATTTATACAAACTACTGATCCTTTTCCTTGTTTATTCAATTGAAGAAAAATACCAAAACACAAAAAAGTTAATCCACACAAGATTGTAATTTTGTTAACATTGCATAATAGACTTCGTATATTATGAAAATGTTCCAGATTCATGTAGTCAGTATTTTTGGCACTGATTTTAAACCAAGTCTTACATTAAGCTAACATCTGTTTTCTGACCTTATAACACGCTTCATTTTATTACAATCATTTGCCTCAACTGCATCCTCCAGAATTTTGAATCAATATCAACAATGAATTAATGCACTTTGCCAGCCCTCAGGCAACCGCATCTTCCATTTCCTCAACTTTTTTTTCCACCATACCATATCTTTTGAAGATAGGGGAAAGGTCAAATAACATCTTAATTTGTCATAACAGAATAAACTTCTTCAAATTCTTCAAAAGGATCATATGAAATGGAACAGAGAAAAACTGTACCAACATGTTAACCAACGTAAAGTGTTCCCACGATACTATACAGACTTAAAAGTGTTATGCAAACAAGTAAACATGTCATTTTCTTTACTAGTAAAAAACCTCAGTAATGACAAACAGCAGCTCCATATAACCAAATCTCCATTTCCAGATGGAAATTTGGCCAAACCACTATGTTGAAGAGTATTGATCTTTTTCCCAAGTATTAGGAAGTGTCCCACTCCAGCTAGCAAACCCCAAAGACTACGTCTACATTCCAAGCTCAGTGTATCTATGACTCACATACAAGTTTTTCAGCTTTAAATTGATGCCCTCGGCCAATAATGGCAGTGTGCTGAAGTTTCAGTAGTCTAATATTTGCCCTGAGCTTTACAGATGTCCACGTCTACCAGTAGCACAAAGATCCTTCTCCCCTCCCTTTTTGATGACTAGAGCAATCACGGTGGCACAGGAAAATGAGAAACTACCCATAAAAACGACAAGGTTTTGGAGCGAGATCTGGGAGGAGGCCAAATGACGTCATCCTCATAAAAAGTGACGTGACAGAAGGACAGAAGGACAAGATTCACACAGTTTCTTTGGAGAACACAGATCTGTGATCTACCCTTCTTCACTCCCAGGAGTGCTTACCCAGCTCCCCCACCTGCCCTTCTCCTTCACAGACACACAGTTAGCCTCCCAAAACAAGGGGTAGTTGAGAGGTGGGCAACAAGGGTTTCTACGTCAGTAGGACAGTCCAAAACGCCTACTTTATACACATGCTGGTTTTACTCAGGTGTTGATTTCGACATACCCGTCAATGTACTTGAAACCAAAGGCACAGCCACACAAACAAATTACACTAACAAGTGGCCCCACATGAGCTATTTTGCAGTACCCAACATCTGCATTTACTACGTGATACATGAAAGAGAAATCACAGTTAGCTTCTCCCTGTTTCATTGAGCCTCAGAAGACAACATGGGACGGAGTGAGCAGCTTGCTAACGTTTAATGATTTGGGGGAAAATTAAGGGGTGTCTAATATCACCATCAGGCTGCACCCCAGCTCGCTCTTCAATTGAGATTTGTCGCTCTGTCCACCCCCTCCAGAAGGCGCATAGGAAGGTATACTTGCAGGTAGCAGCCGATACTCCAAACCTTCATCTCATTCAAGAAAGACAGCCCAATGCTCAACCTCCACATGCCCAGACGAATGTATTGACAGGACATTTGTTGGGGAGAATCATTAATAGCTAGTATGACTAAGAGAAGACGGTTATTTATGAACGTGGCCTTCAACTAGTTAAAGATGTTGGCAATAAAGGGTCTTTTGCAGATGTGATCTCTTGCTTTGAGATGTGCCTGTAACCCAAACCCATTGCTGTACTGTAAACAGAACTCAAAGATTATGAAATTATCACAACATCCCAATGAAAACATGATGGAGGACAGCAAATGCACAGCCAACAAGCCCTGATGAAGGTTTTGATGGAGGTCTCATAGAAAGTATACCACTTCTCCTTTGGGTTTATCTTCTGTTTTCAGTGTGTTCAATAAAAGGGGGACAGAGGGAGCAGATCATTAGCGCATATTATCTTTTGCTCTCTCAAATTCAGGTAACCATATCCCCATGGAATAAATCAATTGTTATAAACCTTACCTGGGTTTATGCCTTCTACAATCCACTTTCAACATAGATTAAGATAGTTAAGACTAAATTAGTGCAGAATGACTGCTGTGTCCATGAATCCTAACTCTGTACTATTGCCTGGCTATTTTGTTTGCACCACACTATGTTTACCATCCTCCTCCATTGGTCAGAGGCCTTCTTCATCTGCTGTCACCTCCATGTTTAAATGCTGACACATACTCATGACCAAACTTGCAACTTAAACATACCATTCTTGTTATAATCTCATCATATTATGCCTTGGGCACCTGTCTAAAGCACTGAATTTCACAAATAATTCACAAAAGAAAACCAGACTTTTTTTTTTTTTTTCCACCGTCTTCAAATGGCAGCAGGTAGTTCAGTTGCAAAAAAAAGAGTTACTTCTCCAGCAGACTGTTCTCTGTTTTATTAGCTGTTTAGCATTAAATGTACACAGAAGAACCCTGCTGAAACACAGGCCATTGTACTGGGGTATGTAATATGGATTTAAGAATGAACTCTAAGCTCAGATGAAAATTTAGGGTTAAAGCATTCATGCTGATGTGGGCTAACACTCTTACTCAGAGTCCAGTTCCTCCTGGAAGTTTGCAAACCTTGGACAAGTTTTCTTAAGTCGCAAGAGGAAGTTGCAAGAGTTCTCAAAAAAAAAAAAAAAAAAAAAAATCAGACACTGTCAAATCCGGTGCCAGTAAATTCCACTAGCAAAAATGAAGTTTTGTGCTATTTAATCTTTACAAGGACACTAGAAGAACATTCATCGCTAACTGTGTAAGTATTCCTGGGAGGGACCACTTTGTCTTGTTCTCACTGATGTAAGCAGCAGAACCTCCCTGAACTTCAAAGGTGTAAGATTGTACTTCAGGTTATGGCACTTTGCAGAGGTCTATTTAGAACTCATTTATTTTACTTAATTTTAAACTCTGTGTTAGTTATATTCCTTTGAGGGCATGAATCTAAACCATGCCATGTTCCAGTTGATTTCTCGCCCAGCTTAGTAAACTATTCTAAGCAACTGTTGCAATTTGGGATACATGTGGGGGCACCAAAGGATATTGTCTGAACCAAGAGTTTGCTCCGAATATGATAAATACAACAAAAAAAGCTACGCCATGAGCAATTTTTGGAGCTTTTCAGAAGAAGTCCTTGAGATCGGAGGTTTTGGAACACATATGAGTACACTCTGCATAAGGCCAAAAAGTCCTGAAGGACTGCAGATTGCCACTGATGCCGGTCTGAAAGCCCAGCACATAAACACAAAGGCATACTTTAACTAAAATCTTGTGAAACTATATGCTCAAGCTGGGGTGACAGTAAGAGCTTAAAAGGAAATATGGCACTGAACATGGAGTAAGAATTCACATCCAAGTTTCTAAGCATGCTTTTCGCATTTGTCGCACTCATCAGCACGAATAAGAAGTTTCTCTAAAGTTAACCAAATCAAAAATATTTTACATGACTTCTGTTTTCAGAGAGGAGTGAGAGCGGGAATCTGGAAGCCCTCTTTTGAGGAAGGGTTGTGAATTACTGCTGTGACGGTTCACTTGATTGTTCCTGCTTCAAACGTTCTAAGGAAGAACTAGAGACCTTGGATTTTAAACATGTGTACATCTTTGCAGATGATCTTTCTCAAGGGCAAGAAAGAACATGGAGTTCCCCACATTACCAAGACAGCAGCTATGCAACAATACTATCTTGATTAAAGTTCTTTTAAATTTGGGAGAAGTTATTCTACACCAAATAGAAGTTCTGAGCGGAAGACTGACTTGAAGAAGCATGTTGCATTTGCTCAATATATCAATTTATTTAATTTTCAGAAACTGATTATTACGTTGACCGCTGCTACTATTTTGACGTTGCCTTGATGTTTCTCGTTTTCTCTCTCTAAAAACAACCAACACTGCCGTATTCACAACGTATCGCTACTGGATCGCACAGCATTTAGTATTTTCTGTTGTTTCTAATCCTGCTTAACGGTCAAGAGCCTTGCAGTTGGTAGCAGATGAAGACCCAGCAGTAACAACCACAGCCAGTTCCACTGAACCAGGCTCTCAGCCCGCAAGTGACTGCGCACAACTTGCAGGAGCTCGACAGACTTTGAGACTCAGGCCAGGACTTTCTAAACAAAGGGCAGGACACGGACCTGAGTGAGTAGGACAGCATGCATGGTTCATTCTGGCAGATTTAAACTCAGGGTAAACTGGAGGTCCACGACAAGAATTATTTTCACATTCATACTGCAGACCGCAAGGATTTCACAGCACTATTATTACGGCCATACCGGCTGCACGTTGAAGTTCATAACCTTTCTAACTTCAAATATCAAATATGTAGCTCACGGGCAGGCCACGTGATTACGCTGTGCCTAAAAAAAAACATCTTCGAATGTGCAGAAGCCCCATTGTTTATATGTGACTTTAGCACTCACAGACCGTGCAGCTAACTTTCCCAACAAGAACTAAGAATAAATCAGTGTTCACAACGGTTACCTGAGTTTGTTTCAGGAGAACTGTAATGAGTCCACAATGAACGTACATTTGAATCCCATGGAATTAAGCGTTGTGCAAAGAAGACGCTTAAAAAAATGAGTAAGATTGCTTGATTGTTGGACACATACGGGAAGTTCTCAGGACAACACAAACCACATGAGAAAAGATGTAGGAGAGGAGGCTGAAATCCCTGAAAAGTCAGAATTGGGGTTGATGCTGAGAAATAAAGAGGGAAGACTGTAGAAGCAGAGAGAGAAAAGGAGAAAAAACAATCACGTAAGAACGCAGAGGGTGATAACTAGCGGGGTAGAGACAATTACAGTCCCTAGGAAAGCACATCATCTCAACCAGTATGACAAGATACAGAACACATAATAAACAAAATATAGTCCCATCACTGAAACTGTATTCTGCGCTCAAGGGACAAATTGCTTTCCCGTGTCATACTGTACCAAGCATATCGCTTTCATTGCAGGAGCAAGGAAAAGGACCTTTCACCCATCTAGACCTAGCAGAAGACTGCCATTGTACGTAGTCAAATACATTACAGAAGAGAATACTGTTCTGATCCCCAATTCAAATAAGCTATTCAAATGCTGAATTTTGCATTTTCTGGCACTTGTATCCAATGCCTTCAGACTTACTCCAATGCTCCATTGAGAGCAGAAACATCTCACCTGAAGCACCTTTTTCCCACTTGTTCACTCCACCGGCCAAATCTCCTTTCTGCTGGTGCCGGCTCTGCTGAAGTTGATTCTTCAACACTTGCAGTGCCTTCCCAAAACTAAATTTCTTAAGTTTCACTTTCTGTGCGGACAGAGCGTACGGGGCATGTCGACACCGCGGAGCACAGCACGGAAATCCTGGAACAAGAACCGTTGCCTCAGCACCACACCCTCACAACACCAAGCCTTGGTTGCTTCTTCACAGGCCAGCACACATGCCGATAAGTCCACGCTCTGCTTCGCCGACCCAGGGGGATTTACAAAGAGGGTCAATGCTGGCTCAAAAGCTTTTCACATGTGCCACTACACAGCCCAGATAAACCTCCTGCGTACAAGAGAAACAACGCTTGACCAGAGAAAGTCAAAGCAACATTGCAGAGCAGCATGCAAAGGGGTAGCAGACAATTCACGCTGACCATTTTCAAGACAGAAACGAACCTGTTTCAAGTCAGGTCATCATTTTAAATTAGATGTGGTAAACAGTGGAAGTTGGCTCTAAAGATAGATCACATCTACACGTAATACGTGTTCTAGATGGAAGAGTCTTGTTGGCCATCTTTAGAAGTATGAAGCTGCCCTTTCAGGAGGCACAGGCTTCTTAAAACACCGTGAAGACCATGTTGGTACTGTCAGGTTGGTACTCCATCAGACTTCACACCTCTTCAAGAGGCTGGGGGCACATATTTCTGGGCACATTCTCCCTGATAAGGCAGCACAAGTAGATTACAAACGAAAATTAGATTATCAAAGGTGTTGAGACTTATTTTTCTGCAAGGGGAAAAAGAAAAGTTGCTACACAGAGATCCAAATCAAGAGATGAACCGAACAACTTATACCATTGACAGTCCTGGAGACAAAGCTGGAAAGAAAGAAACAACAGAATGATGTTAGGGAAATGAACGATGGGAGAAGAAAAAAGGAAACAGCGGTAGGAAGGGGGTACTGCTACAGCAGGATAAAGATTAAAACATGGCTTTTCCCAGGAAACTAGGGAGAAAAAGCCCCAAACACAGCACGTTATTACTAACGAAGACAGCTGAAGCAGTGCGGCTCCAAGACTTTTTCAGACACACTGGTAAGCATCACGGCAGAGGGATGGGAACTGCTGCCAAGGAAATTTAGTGGAAGATTTTCAGAAGAAGCAAGCTCTCCTGGCCAGGCCTAGTGGCCATGCTGCTGTGCACCACCTGCCTAGCAGAAACCATCCATCAGGCCGTCTACATCGCAAGAGAAACAGGCTCAGCATTCACCTCAATATGGCCCGCTGCTTCACCACCCGTGCCAGGACAGCTGCTGCAATCTCTCTCGCAGCCACTGCAAAGTGCAGCTGCAAATCAGTGACAGAGCAAAGACCTCTCAAGACAGAAGAAGGAAGACAAAGTGCCACGCCAGCAGTACAGTAGGAGCGTTGCTTAAAAGGCAAGTTTTCCCACACCCCTCACGGGCTGTGATGCTTCTCTCCAGCTTTTACATAGTTTAGCAGAACTTTTGCAACGATGGGTCTGTAGTTACAAGAATGTACTTTGAATCCCATTTGCATGCTCTGCTACGCCATAACGGCACATTCAAATGACTCTTGAAATGTATTTTGAACAAGTTGAACCCCGAACATCCAACAAGAGGATTTCCTCTTTCTCCGGCCCATCCCCTTCCTGTGTGTTTACCAAAAACTTTCAGTTCCTCAGTGGCACTGACACCAGCTCTGGCGATCGCTTAACCCCGTTCTCCAGCTCTCGTCCGCTCACGCCTGGATCACAGCTACCCCAGGGCATTCAGCACTTACTGAAGGGTTTTAGAAATCCCATCGAGACACGTGGTAAGGCTGGGGTTGCCCTGGAGAAAACCATTTTCTGTCCCCTGGATCTAATGAATGTAAACCTCACGATGCTGGCAAGGGAGACTCGAGCATGCAATTTCAATAAATGCAATAGATTCACTACTACCCAGATCTTATCTTACTCAGTTGAGACTATCGGGAAATATTTTCTTTTTCTGAGCAGAGTAAAACCTAGTCATAGGTCAGACCTACTGACTTATAAACACGTTATCATTATATAGGAATTCACTCAATGTACTCTTTACCTTTTAATATTAATTTTGTTCTAAGCCCCTCGTACAGTCTTACATGGAAAGCACAAACTTGCTTAGCAGCCAAATATACTTCTGCGCTAACTCCCGTAATACCGCGTTGTTTCAGTTCATGCCCAAGAAAAAGCTTGAATAAGATTTCATCAAAAAAATGATCAAACAGTTTTGTATACACCTATCTGTACAAATTAACAAAGGAAACATGAAAAGCGAAGCAATATATTACAGAAGCCACATCAGAGCGCCCACTTGACAGACTGTGTTTTTGTTGATGAACTTCCTGAAACGACTTTCTGTTAAACCAACAAAGGAGTAGTTAAGAACACATCCCAGAGGGAGTCCATTCCCTCCAAGCTTTTATCACGTTCTGACTTCTAGTAGCCCCCTAAAACAGAGAAAACTGCAGAAAAGACCATTCCAGAAGAGCAGCTGCATCCCATACATCAACCCCTGTGGTGAGCTATCACATCTCCAGTTTAAGATCACACAATTTGCTATCACAGCCACTTTCAAGAAATGGCTTGGTCACAAGAACGTGCACATAAAAAAAGCAGGCCTTTGCAAACTGAAGTAGCAAATTCTACAGCATATCAACCAGTTTAGACAGGAAGAAGTAGCCTCACACTACACGCAGCGGAGACCATAGAGGAAGAAGGACACATTGTTCAGACTGTTTATCATTTGAGTCCTTTGAACTGAAGAAGCAAGATAGGACGCTGCGCAAACACAGGAACCAATTGTAGATACTTGAGATGCCAGCAGTTTGAAAAAGATAGGCGATGCTGACCTAAGGGATGGCAAACACTGGCCAGAATGGTGCTGGTCTCCCCTTTTTCCCCCAGAGAAATGAGATCTACCCACTCTCCCCTTCACCTTTCCCTGGTCTCCTCCTCCTTCTGTCCCCAGTACAGTGCCATCAAAATACCGTCTCTCTTCTGACGTTCGGCTGACAGAAATAACTAAACTATGTACCTCTATGCGTACTTCATTAGGGCACACAACCAATACGAGTATCTCATAAATACCTGGAGGAAATGCTTCCAACACAAGACGAATTCTGCCGTTGCATTTTGTTCCATGAACTCACATTTTCAGGAAAGATGCCGAACACAACTGTGAATGATTCAACCTCGGAAATTACAGCATTTAATGACAATGTCAACAGGAAATGTATTTGAATCAGGCAAAAATAAATATGAAAGCACAGACCTTTCCATCCTTCCCTGAAGGACAATTAAGTTTAAACTAAGAAGACTCACACTAAGGACAGTTACATTGTATTTGCCTTTTATTAGTAGAAGCTGATTTCTTTGAGAAGGTACCATTACTGTTTACAGTATGGCTGTCTCCTCCTTGTATGCTTCAGTAAAGACTGTTTTCATATGAATGTAATTTTACATTTTTTATCTACATAGTTTCCTGTGGCATGGCTCGGCAAGTCTGGAAGCCTTTTTCCCTATACCATCTCCAGCACCCCTACACTCACATGAAAAAGGGGACACAAATAAATGGGAGAAATAGGAAGCAAGAATACGGTCAGCAGGAGAAAAATCCTAATTCTCAGCTGGGCAACTGGTTCTTCTACAGAATGAAGCTGTTCTTCTTACAGATAGAAATCCTATAGGGGTAAAGTAACAATAAATACTATTTAACAGAATCACGTGGTTTGGTGGAATTATTTACACACCCAGCTCCATAGCTTCAGAAGGAAGTATCACCTACCGCACACAAAGCTCACACAACCCTCAGGTTCCCCGGCCAACGGATTCTCCTCCCATCCCTCGCATTAGCACGTGACAGCTCACATCCTTCAGGGATCACTGGTGCTGCAGAAATACATCTCTGTGTACAGCCATGCTACCAGAGCAGAGTGTTAGGAGTCCTCATCTACAACTAATGCCCACCCGGTGCCTTTTTTTTTTTTAATTTCTTTATTAAATATTTCTTTATTTATTCCTCATCTGCTTGTTTTCTGTGTTCATTCTCTTTTGCAAAGGGCTTCCTGGACCCCAAGAGCAAAACTGGCTCTGCGCTTCGCTGAACACAAGAAAAAGTCACTCAGAATATGCACGTATGGGAAGGAGGAAGACATTGTCCCCTCTCCAGATCACCGAGCCCTTTGAGAAAAATGAAAATGGGTTCATAGTCAACTTGTTTCCATCTAAAAACCTCAAAGACACCCATTAAGATTCCAAATAAGATGCAAAGTACAGATTGGAAAACATCTCCTTTTTGTGACAGAAATGGAATCACATCTGAGATTAAATACCGCAGTTCTTAAACTTTCCTGAACAGCTATAGAGAGGTCAAATGTTGCTTTCTGATGTGCAGGACAAGAAGGGCCAGATGTAGCCTCTCTGGTCTTCTGAGCCACACCGCTAAATCTCAGCTACTAAGCTTAGCCAGGAGGACCTTGGACCTTTTTCATTGCCTGATTTAGGAATTGCTTCCCACAACACCTGAAGTTCTGTGATGCCATTTATCTTACAAGAGCCAAGAAGGCCAAAGAAAGATATCTCACTTCAATTACATAGATAAAATGGGGGAAAAAGTATTATGAAAGGTTACTTATACATTCATAAATACATGCACGGAAGAATTTCACGTTTATGGAAACACTCTTCACAGGGTAGCATTAAAAACCAGAATATTAGACAACTTGAAGGCAACGGGGTTTAACTTCGCATGCAAAAGTTTCATAATTCATTGCATTGTCAGAAAAGATCATTGCCCAACTCCACTGGTGAAGGAACTACAAGGAACGTCCTAAGCCTTCCGTTGCCCTCTGTATACTTATATAGGAAAAAAACCCTTATTTACTCAACAAAAATACAGGAGAAAAGCAGAATAACTTCAAGTCAGCCAGCCACTGTGCAAAGATGATCATTCTATACCATTACAGTTAAAAAGAAATACATATCTCAACAGCACACAATTAAAATAGACCTTTATGCTATTAAATCAAGAATTCTCTTCTAACTAGTCTGTAGCTCACAAAGCTGAAATGGAGAAAGAAAGAAGCTATAAATCTCAGAAGAGATCTATAGAATGAGACATCTGTTGATCTCAAAGTTCATTACCTTTAATCCTCGCTCAAGATTTCATAACATCCTATTAACAGTATCTAACCGATTTCTAGCCTGTCACTAGTTTTTCAGAGACAATTATCGTGATTTTTTCTCATCCATACTTTCCGTGTTGTTGATGGTACCAATTATAAAGATACAAAGTCCCAACATATAAAAGATTAGTAACACCGACTCCACATTCAATACTGGGTTGGAAACAGTTCACACAAACATAATTTGACTATCCTTTCGATAAAACTGAGCTATATTTTCCCAGCATAGCTTTGCATTTTCCCAACAAAAATCTTCCTTTTTTTTTTTAAAAAAAAATAACCTTTTAGTGATACTATGATGAGCACAGACTTATCTACCTGGCACTCATACTTTACAGGTACTTACCACTAACATTAAGATATCTAAATTACTAAAGTCTTCTGTGGGATCAAGCTAGGAAACGTAATTTCCAATTTGTATTACAACATGCTAAAATACATTGATTGGACAGATTGTTTCCATTTTTCAAAGACGGGAATGAAAGGCAATAGATGAGATACTGATTTGGGGTTTCAGATGGAGTAACAGAATAAGAACTCAACCTTTGTGCTCCCCGTGTATACCCACAGTAGTATAATCTGGCTAAACAAGTTTGAAGTGTTAATCTCTTTAGTCTTTAGTGCCAACAGAGGTCAGCGAGGCGGTGAGATGAGTTCTTGCAAACCCATTCACTACAAACACATAAAAGATGCAATTTCAACAGAAACACTAACTGCTTTACTGCAGGTACGGCATCAACTAGGCAGATCTAGCTTCACTTTAAGATCCCAAATTAAAATCGGGAGGAGAAAACCCCTCAAGACCATTCCTTAGGCACACAGTACCGTTACAATATCGTCACCAAGACACATCACGCACCAAATACCATTTTCTCGTCTTTCTTCTAAGCTAACGCACATTTCAACATACAAGTTAAGAGGAAGCGGCTTTAACTTGGAAGACGCTCCAGGATTTACTCTCCTAGAAAAAAAAAGCAGCGTAAGGAGGAAGACCCAGAGGCCACAACGCCTCCCCTAAGTCGCGGCTATCGCGCCGTGCCTTGAAACACGGGCTGCCGCCGGCGGATTTCACACGCCTGCCGGCACGAAGCAGCCCGAAGGCACCCGAGCCCTCAAAGACCACCGCAGAAACGGGGCAAAGCGGCAAGAGGTAAATAAATCATGCTTTTGAGAATGATTTCCACCCTCCCCAACCACAAAAAAAAAAAAAAAAAAAAAAAAAAGAAGAAGCCGTATTTCCTTTAACACCCCATCGGCTCCTACCGGGAAGGTGAAGCGGCAGCGGCACCTCCTCCGGGAGGCAGAAGGCAAGACCCGGAAAGCACCTTCTACCCACCTTACCGTGCCGTACCCCGCCGTGCCGTGCCGTGGCGGGGCACGGAGGCAGCCCGGCCGGGCACCCGCCCGCCCCTGCCCGGTGCACACCCCGGTGGGGAGAAGCCGGGACTGCCTTCCCCCCTCTCTCCTCCCCCCCCGCCGGTACTTACTTTCCCGGGTGCGAAAGTTGAGCGGCAGCCAGTGAACTCCACGGTGACCGGCGAGGCGCCGAGCGGGGCGGGTGTCCCCGGGGCGGGCGGGAGGGGTGTCGGCGGCGGGGCCGGTATTGCGAGCGGGGCGCGGCGCGGCGCTGCTCCCCGCCGGCCGGGAGAAAGGAGGGGGGGGGGGGAAGGGGGGGGGCGGTCGGCCGGCGGAGGAACGGCGCAGGGCGGGCAGCGGTTGGCTCGCCGGCGGCGGGGCTTTACTTCCTGCTGCCGGGTTCGCCCGGCGGTGCGGGGCGGCGAGGAGGGGAGAGCGGGGGGCGAGGGAGGGAAAGGCGGGCCGGGAGGCGCAGCTCCGCCGGCCGGAGGGCGGAGGGAGGGATGGGGGGTGATGGGGGGGGGGAGCCGTGGAGCGGGGGGGGGGGGTAGCGCTGGAGGCACCTCTGCCCCACGGCACACTTCATGCGGTGGGTTGGCCTCCGTTAATGGTTATAACTGCCTAAAGCGGCCTTAGCCCGAGAGGGAAAACAGGAAAAAAAGGCTGTCTTGGTCCTCCAATAGCCTAAAAAAAAAACCATCACGAACATCTTCAAAACTCGACTACAGCAACTTCTAAGGTCCCTTGGAAGCTGGGTTGGAAGAAAACAAACAACGAGTAAGGTTATCTTTTTAATTTGTCTTTGTCCCCCCCCCCCCTTTTTTTTTAAGAATGATTTACTAGCCTGTTGAAAAGTGAAAGAAAATCTCATAGGTCAGCAAAACAGGAAATCTGAACGTGTGGACGTAACACCCGGAGGATGCAGCTGAAAAGCTCTACAAGAACGGGAGTCGAGGTGTGGTGTGTGTACTGCCACACCACCTGGATGAGTTCGGGTCATGGAGATTTCAAAGGCAGAATTTCAAAAGAAAAGTGTTTGAGCATTCCACATAAAGCATTGAAGGCAGTGGAACAAGTTTGAGGAACAGCCAAAGTGGTACTAGGTACAAGATGCAAGATTCTCAAAGGTATCTCTGTACTCTTTCTTGAAGTCCACCAATAAGGCCTAACTGAGAGTTGGAGCAGACTGGGGAGCTGGCGAGGGCTTCCAGCAGGACATCCAAATAGCTGAAAACGGCTCAGTGCAGCTCACACCCCATGGGTTTAAGAGAAGAACCTGAATCACGTCCAGGAAAGCAAACTCTGATAGTAGCACTTAACAGATCTTTGGCACTGATGTAACAGTCTGCCACACGCGGTCACATGCAGCTGGCACAATCATGTCACTGTAGTATGTGCTGCAGTCCTGTCTTGAGGCTGTGACTCCAGCACACAGGCCACTACCTTGATCCAGTAGAAGACTCAGTCTGTAGAAGCAGTCAGAGCATAATCTGTCACATTTCTAAATGAGGCCCAGGTGTCCCTGAGCATCTGTACAGCTCTGAAAAGTGGAGGGCACTAGTTGCTTGTCTTCTTTGAATTATGTCATTGATGATTAATGTCATGTAGATACTCAGACCAGCCTCTCAAAATATTGTAGGGTGAGACAGTAAGGAATTCCTTTAAGTTCTACTAAAAAGTTGGTAAATGTTTTCTCCCTTCCCCCAACTTTTTTAAAGGTGTTTTAAAACCAAAAAAAACCCAACCCCACAAAACAACGTTTTTCCCTATGAAAAGTTTATACAAAAAGGAAAGATCTGATTTAATTTACGTTGGGTTTAGGGATTTTTTTTTTTTTTGAAATTTGGATTCCAAAACTTTATGTAAAATGAGCTATTTCTGTTCAGAAGTGCTATCACAGAGGCTCAAGATAATGTACTGGTAGTGCCTCATGTTTCCATTTTCCTCTACAGGGTAAGTACCTTGATCTTGTATCTTTCTTGGAAAGGAGAAATGGTGCATAGAGCCCACATCTGTCTTGACCTCCCTCCTTTCCTCCTTATTTCTTCTTTTCATTATCAAGTATTCCGCTGGTGTTAAAAATCACCTCCTATCAAAGCATTAGTGTAAATAAAACGAAATTTAGTTTTGTAAATGCATAATAGAGTCCAGCAGTCTAGTAAAAATACAATCTCACCTATAATGTGAGTCATTTGGAAAAATAAAAAAAGAAGTGCTGAATTACCCTCAATAGGCTTCTGTGCAATGAGATTCAGGAGGCACAGCACAAACTCTTCAGTTCTGCCCCAAAAGAACTAATATGAAGAAGGGTTTGAGCAGAGTAAATATACTGTGCTTTATAAGAAGAAAAAACAAAGACAGGTTGTTAGTATCATTTGAAATAAGTCACGGCTTTAGGCATCCTCATACCCACTGGTAAGAGTAATATGTACAAAATCTACCTTGGAAAGCGTAATCAGGAAAGGAACTTTCTCTCTTACTATATATTCGCCGAGAGATAAAAAAAAACCTGGTTCCAGCCTCTCTACATCTGTAGATCTGCTGTTAGTCACATGTTTTAAAATGTGCAGATAAGAAAGTTGGGGGGTGGTGTATGGTGCACAACGGGGCAAGACAGAGGCTGCGAGGCTGCCACTGAAGTGGAAGTCCTTGTAGGAAGGACTGTGAGTTACATTATCCCGCTAGTGTTCCTGCTCAGCAATTGATTTTCCGCTTCGGGACGGCTTGACTCCCAGACTTGGTCCTTACTGCTGCATTAAGCGTGGCTGCGAGATTGTAAGGCCCCAGCACCGCGGTCAGCTGGCGCTGGAAGAGTCCATGTCCGTGTTCTTGGCATCCAGAACGTAGGGACTACACCAAAGTGGTGGTCGAACAGTCCTTGGCCCAGGTTAACTTCCAGACCAGCTCCGGAAAAATTTTGAGAGTGGTAAGTAGCCAGGGCCAGGGATCAATCCGGCAATTTGTCAGTAGACTCAGGAACGTCCAGGAAAGTTTGCTTGGGCACCGTTAATTACCAGCCCGTACGTAGCCCTATGGGCTGCAGACCAATCCAGCTACGCAGCCGTGTAGGTAGGTGCCGATCATCGTCTGGATTGCGTCTGTGAGTATGCAGTGGCACAAACTGGATCTGGGCAGTAAATCAAACTTTGTCACAGACAATGAAAACAGACGGCAGACTTCACTCTCTGGTTTTATATATTCCTTAATCTCATCGGTGCGGTGCACTTTCTCCAGTACGCTTGAACCCAAAAGCAGAGCAGTAATAGAGGAATACTTGTTAGTCACGAAAGCGTAAGTGACACAGCCAGAGCAGTAATTTGAGAGACATTCCAAGGAACACCTGGGTTCATTCAATAAAAAATAAAAAAAAAACAACAGGGAAAAGGTCAGTTTGTTCAAAAATAGGTTTACAAGGATTTAAATTCTTCACAGAAGAACAGGGAAAGAGAGAGCAAAGATACATGTAAAACTAAAACATTGAGACATCTGGCCTTTTTGAATGAGCCAGAGTTTTGGAAACTCACTTTCAATTTGTTGACAGAGTAAAATGTCTTTTCTCTAGAAATTCCAGCATTTACATGGTCACCGCCTGCATTGTTTTTCTGTATTTTATTTCTTCCTCAAGGGATTATCATTAAGTAGTTAAAGTCCAAATTGTTAACCTGCTTTGTAAAAAATGTAGCAATTTTTAAAGAAGTATTGAAGAATGGATTATGAAAAATGAGATCCAAGTCACATGCTCATTCTTCACACAATGTTGTTGGAGAAAAAAAAAAACAACACAAGAAAATAAAAGCAGGTTCTTTTGGCATTCCTTTTGCATCACTTCCTTTCTTATTGTAACCTACAATTTTAGAGAAAGCCATATTGGCCTGTGTAAGAAGAATATTTACAAATTTTGTTCTAAGAAATGTGCTTTTCATGTGATAAAGGCAGTTTGCTTTTGTTTGTTTGTTCAAAGAAAAGTAATATAGGAAATAAATGTGGCTTTCAAGTATGAAGCAACAAGTTATATGCGTGGATATTCATCAGTTCCTGTTCTTGTTTCCAGTTTGGAGCCTGGGAAAATAAGTTTTGGGACACTAAAGAGAAATGAAAACAAACAAACAAAATCTTAGTTTTTAATTGTAGTTCCACTGTGATTATTTGAAGTGTATCACACATTAATTTATAATCCTGACTAATTTATGATCCAAAGTTTTGAAATTATTTAAAAACGCTTTGGGGAATAACGTGCAGATTCCTGTATGGACTCAACCTACGTTTGACCCGTCATTCAGACTAACACTGCACATACTCAGTAGGTTAAATCGGGGAAAGCTGGCGTCTTTTCTATAGGCAGTGGTTTGCCTAATGCACAGCTGCTTACATTTTATTGCACTGACATTTTCTGCCCATAAGTCCTAAATTCATTCTTTTTTATGTCATCTTGTTAATTCTAATTCCCACGAACGAGCCATAATAATACAGCATATAGAAAAAGTGTTTGCCTTGAGATACTCTAATTCTGAAAGTTAAGAAAAAGCTGTTTCTTCTGTGCCTTTGCTGATTGTAAATACTTTATTCACCCGCCATTAACCCTTTTTATACACAGGAGTCCCTCCCATTTTGTCCCCTCTTGTTTCATGTCTGCGAGCAGAAAAATTGCTAGTTTGCAAATCAAAATGTGTCCAACACTGGAAGCCGGTCTGAGAACCAGTTGCAATGAAATAGGTTGCGTTGGTGGCTCGGCACTGGTGCTTGTTCTGATGGAGACTGAAAATGTCCTACGTGCGCTCTACAGAATACCCCGATTGCCATTCTGTAGAAATGACAGCTCAAATAAAGCATGGTCTTCGTTCTCATGAATATCATCTTACTCAGGGAGCCAAGAAAAGCAGCCGAACCGATGAGTTCTTCACAGCTCGTTCAGGTAGGCAGCAGTAAGGGTGAGCTGGCGAAGTGGTTCCAGGAGCCCTTTGCTTTCAAAGACTTGTCGCCATTTGCAGATATTCTTCTTGGTCTGAAGAGACTGCCCACGTTATTAGAGAGTGTGTTTAATTTATCTTGAATTTAGTACCCAGTTCTGTGATGACTAATATTTATTTACCTGAAAGAACAGACTTGAGCTAATTCAGGAGCAGGTGTATGATCATTTCAAATTAGCAAGATTACACAGTGGTGATATGTTTGTTTGTTTGTTTGTTTATTTGTTTGCTGCCTCATACTCCGGTCATTACGCCGAGTGTCACCAGCCTGGATGGGTGTCCAGCCTGCACCTTGCCTGTCCTGCACCACATGAATTGTTAGTTCAGAAGCAACATGGTGTTTCTGGAGGCAGTTTCCAGAGTGGGCTGCTGTCGAAGTGTAGCTTTCCCTTTCCAAGATCAGCCAGTTGCTACGGAAAATTTCCTCACGGAGAGGCACTGGACCATCATTAGCATCTTTTGAACAGCTGCAGTAGCAGTAGGAAGGCAGTCCCATTCCTGGTCACAGCCATAGAGCAGCATGAGGCGTCCCTGCATCAAGCGCAGCTTTCATTTTCCTCTGGGGCAACGTAGAGCATCAGGCAACATATGTGGACGTTGAGTTAATGAAGTCAGAGCTGGTAGCATCGATGAAAAGATTTGGTACCAATTAGAGTTACTGATGCCCTCCCCTTGTTGCACAGGGTTTGTGAGAAGTAGCTCTTCTCTGGGACAGAAGGTAGTTATCACCAGAGTGCCACTAAGCATCAAAAAGAAGGTTGCCTTGGTTATACAAAACCTGGGAGCACCTAACTTTTGCTGGTGTGTTACCCGTCACCCTGGGCTTGGGAAGGTGACAACTACCTTTGTGAGTTAGGAGGTGACACCTGCCACCCATAAAGTTCTCAGCAGGCACCCTCTGTGGACACGGAGGATGTGTTGGAAGGCTGTGCTACCTGTAACAGCAACATGGTAGGGTGATCTCTTTATTCCCTGTCTCCTGACCTGGCACAATTTTCCATCTGCAGGAACCCCAGAGAGGAGCCATCATGGATCATTACAGATACTCTCCTGCAATCAGCTCAGGCTGGCTGGTCTGGCCAGGCATATGGCACTCCCATCGTTCGTATCTCCTGCCCATCTGATGCCGTGCAGCCATGCCAAGTACAGATCTGCTGCTGAGCCCATTTGGAACGATGGAGTTGCTGAATCACCCTAATACTGGATGAGCCTGCTTACCTCATCTTGCCTTTAGCAGCAACCTAGCTGTTGCCAGAACCGCTTGCATTACCACCTCAGGTAGGGCTTCAGAATGGCCGTGCAATGTGTCTAAATGGATGCTGGAGGGCTACTAACCTGCCCTCTGAACCAGGCTCCTGTTTGCACGCTGCGTCCTTCGCAAAAACCCAGAGAGCCAAAACATGGTGGCAGGGTAGGAGTACAAGTGGAGCTACAGCCCAGTCCCTCCACCAGCTGCAGCTCTCTCATTTCCCATGAAAACTGGGAGGGTCACATTGTCAGGAACAACCTGACTAATTGTTTTCTGCTGCGTGGTTGACAGCTGTTTGCTGTAACTTGAAATCATGCATATGTCGGACATGAGCAATAAATCAGCTTTTCTCTGACTTTCCTGTTCCCAGTTGCTGTTTCCCCCTGAAGGCCTTTGTATCCCGTTCTTGGAGCCAGGCCCTACTGGCTTTGAAATCCCAGCTGCACCAGCCCATCCAGTGCAGCTCTCCAGCTCTTTGCCCCAGGCTTTGAAATGTTTGAAATTTCAACCCTTAACATCTCTGATGCCATCCAGCCCTGCTGCGAAAGCCCCCAAATGATGCTCTCAGCTGGAAACAAACGAAAAGTAGAAAGTAATTGAAACAACAAAGGCAAAAAAGAAAATAAAATCTTGAATAAAATGACACAGCAGCTATTCCTAGACATATGTGAAGTGTGGAAGGTGGGCACTGCCTGAGTTCTTGTCTGGGATCAGGTTGTAGCAAGAATCTCATACAGTGTCTCCTGCAGGCAATGCCTGCTCTATTAGGAGTTGTCCCTTAGCAGCCACTCAGCCTTGGGTAACTTATCTGGTGTGGAGGTGTTTAGGATAGGATATGAAGTGGTCAGGAAGGCTAAGTCTGAGGTACCAGGAGCTTCTGAGGGAGTAGGAATTCCTGATGCTCATTACGGCCACTACCAACCTCCTCTGAGTCTATACTAGCACTTGGGGTCTCAACAGCAGTTGTGTTTGTCACCTGGCTCCACTTTTTGGATGTCCTAGGGTACTTTATTTAGTCCAGGACAAAGTCTGTTTTTTCTTATCATCACAACCACCTCTTTCCTGCATCCACGCATTTGCTGCTGCAGAACTGCCTGGCCTCTTGGTTGTCGTGCACACCCTGTACTCGGTTCTGTTTTCTGCCACAGTCAGCAGAATTGGTTTAGTCAGAGAATAAAAGTAATCCTTGTTCTTTCCTTAGCCAGACAGGTTGTTAACATTTCCGAAGGTTATTTGAAGGTCTACACCACCAGCTTCTGCCCTGTCTGGATCAGCTCTACTATTGGCAGCTTCCACGTGCATATTCTTTGGATGGGTTGCTCCAAAGCCACGAAGGGCTGTGGATGGGAGTCAGTGAGGGATGGCAAACCTATGCTAGTGTTAGACTTGGGGGAAAGGAGACCTCCTAGCACGAGTGGAAGCATATACATTTCTGAAGGATGCATGGCATGACCTACTGCCTTTGAGATAGCTGGAAAATAACTTGCAACAAGGTGGAGGGCAGTGAAGGTAGATTTCTTCACTGGTGACACTTCTTCTTTACAGACAAGCCTATGTCTTGGTAACGTGGCAAGTTGCTTTTTCCGAGGCAGGGGACTACAGGGAATAAGAGAGCAATACTAGGACCTACTGGGCTGACAGATCTGGAAGGCTTGCAGGAGTATGACATGCAGTTCAGCCTAACACAAGGTATGGTGGTGCAGGGGTCAGAGGGACACTGTGGAAATTGGGAGGTACCATATGGCAAAAGCCTGGGACAAACCAAGGCAGAAGTCTCTGGCACAAACTTAGGGGTGTGCAAAAGTTAGGGAGCAGTGTTCCTCACATACTAGTTAGTTTGTCAGTAATGCGCTTGGGACCAGAATGAGTGCCTAAAAAATGCTAAGATAAGCCAGGAAAAAAAAAAACAAAGAAGGCCTTCCCTTCTTGGAGCATTTGGGATCACGGAATCACGGAATTTTCAGAATTGGAAAGGACTTCTAGAGATCGTCTAGTCCAACTCCCCTGCTAAAGCAGGATTGCCCAGAGCACATTACTCAGGACTGCATCCAGGCGGGTCTTGAAAATCTCCAGAGAAGGGGACTCCACAACCTCCCCGGGCAGCCTGTGCCAGTGCTCTGTCACCCTCACTGTAAAGAAGCTTTTCCGTGTATTTGAACGGAACTTCCTGTGTTCTAACTTGTGCCCATTACCCCTCGTCCTGTCACTGGGAACCATTGAAAAGAGCCTGGCTCCGTCCTCCTTCAACCCACCCTTTAGATACTTGTATGCCATAATAAGGTCTCCCCTCAGCCTTCTCTTCTCCAGGCTAAAGAGTCCCAGCTCCCTCAGCCTTTCCTCATAAGGGAGATGTTCCAATCACCCATATCTTAGTTACCCCATGCTGGACTCTCTCCAGCAGTTCCCTGTCTCTCTTGAACTGGAGAGCCCAGAACTGGACGCAGTATTCCAGTTGTGGCCTCACCAGTGCAGAGTAGAGGGGGAGATGGTGCTTTTGGCTACCAAGAGTATTTCTTTTCTTGGCTGTCTTTTCCATGTAGCCAGTTTTTTCTGCTGAAACTTGTCCTCTACCTTAAAGGGAGTGACCTCAAGTACAATGAAGGGAAACTCTAGATTCTTTGCTATGGAGTCCCTTTTCTTCTCTGAAAATATATGTATGTCCCTGCTTAGGATATGGTCCACCACGGTAATGACAGTAAACCTGTCAGCACCATTTCATCTGTCCTCTCCTTTCCACTGTTGCCCCTGACCACCTTGCAGAACTTTTCAGAGACATGCCTTTTGCCCTTAGCTTTCCCAAATCCCTTTGATGTCCCCGCTGAAGCATCCGTGGGAAATGGTGATCTGTATCTTGATATGTGTTGCCCACAAAGGTCTGCAGCATGGTGCAGCGTAAGGGGTGGTTTCTGAGGAACATGAGCTATATTTTTGGCTTGTATGGATTTATGGCTTGACTTCAGTTAACTTGGCCGTGAGTCAGTGACAGTGCTGTAGTGGCAGACCGGTTGTGTGAACGCTGAGGTAAAGGCAAGGGCTGAGGAAAATATCTGATGAAGAGATCTGATGCAAGGCAGGAATCAAAGGTAAGATCTGTGACAAAGAAGCCTGACTGGTGAGTGCCCGTTAGAGATGGCCAACAGATGTAAGATTGCACGCTGGAGGTGACATTCAAGGATCGTTATCTTTGAACAGAATGAGCGGGGCAGGGGCAAGAGAGCATTGGGGCAGACTCTTGTGAGAAAGCCACTGATTTTATACTACAGGAAAGCCATCTTAAAACTCATTGATACAAATTTAATCCATCAAAACTTTCTACTGTATGTATCAGGGCAGTTACATTAGATGGCCACTGCAGTTTTGGTCCAGCGGTATTTAGAATGAGGTTTACTGTTGTATTGGACCACAGAACTAGAGGCAAGGGTGGCACTATAAATACAACTGAAATGTCAAAATCAGTTTTAGACCGAGCTTTGGGGGAATTAGGCTAATCTTGCAGATGGCTTACGTGTTAAGAGATGTCTGATTAATTTAGTTAATTGTCATCCCTATGAAGTAAAATGGCAAACGTCCATACTGTAACATAAAACTTTACTAAAGAACTTCCATCAACAAGTCAAACCGTTCACACTACTAACACGAAGTTATTAGTGCAACCTGCAACAAGGTTCCACACGTGTACACATTGCTGTCCTCTTGCTCATAAAGGGTCAAATTTAAGTGAGCTGAGACTCAGAAGTAAGTCAAGTTTGCTCACAAAAGGAAACACTGAGGTGCACCATGTAGTCCCTCAATACATACAAATGCATACATTGCATTAGGCATGCAAATTGCCTAATGATAAGCGTAGCTAATTCGCTATTTGTGTGTATATATCAGCATTTCTTCAGGTGCAGCTGTGTGGGTGCTTGTGAAATGTGCCAGCTGAGAGATAAACTAAATGAACCCTATCTTTAACGTTCTTAACTAAAATATGTGATATGCAGTAGATTCTAATCTAATTCTAATCTACTACCTAAATTACTGTAGAGACGTTTTTTCCAACCTTATGATTTGTGCAAAATAAAGCTGGTGAAAAAAAAAAATAGGCCATAGAAAAAAATATTTTGGGCCTGAGTAATCAAAAGGACGATACATCTTTTCCAAGTCTTTCACTTCCCAGGAAGGCCACCAAATAGGGAGATACAAGGATAGTGGAGGGTATCAGAACCATGCAGAAGAAGCGTAGCTGCTAAGGGATTCGCAGAACCTTGGATATCGTTGCCAAAAGAGCTCAACTGGTTTCCATCTCTTTCAGGCTCTGAAATGGGCTCAAAAAGGACACAGCCAACCATATCTGACCCTGCATGTTTTCCTACTTCTCGGACTTCTGATTTCTTCTTCAATTGGGCATTTAGACTTAATAAGAGTATATAGAGCTATGAAGATTTTAGCTCTTCATGTAAATTTTCTAATGCTTTTTATTGATAACATTATTATTTCAGTATAGATCACTTTTGGATAATTGTTGACGTTTATTTAGATGATTAAGCAGATTGATTCATCATAAAAAGATTTAAAAAGTGGAAAAAAGCCCCACTCACGGCAGAGGCAGGTATGTGCTTCATAATTTGCAGGTATAGCTGAAAATGTAAAATATCTACTTGACCGAGTAATACTCTAAATGAGAAAAAACTATCAGACAGTCCCCAAAACCGTATACCAGATTAGATCCGGGGAGACCTTGTGTCATGGTTTAGGCCAAAATCCACTACTGGGGACCTGAGGGACCCCAGATGGGACCGACAGATGCTCCCCTCTACCCCTCTTCAAAGAGAGAGGCAGAGGAGGAAAAAGAGACTTATGAGTTTAGAAGAAACTAAACTACTTTAATGAAATATTAATAATAAAATAAAAAGAAATAATGAAATATATACAAAACTGTATCAAGCTCCCAAGATGACGATCACATCACCAGCTGGCACTGGGGCAGTCACAGGCTGGACTCAGTGACGGACGGGAACTGGATTCCAGATCTGGATTCCGGATCGGGATCACAGGCAGACAAACAGAGTCCTCCTCAGACGTCGGCCATTGAAGGAAGAGCCCGTGACCCTTTGATCCCTCAGCTTTTATACTGAGCATGAGGCAGATGGGATGGAATACCCTGTTGGTCAGTTTTGGGTCACCTGTCCTGTCTGCTTCTCCCTGCAGGTGGGACCCCACTATGCTTTTCCACTTCTGACCCTCCAACGTGGCAAATAACAAAGTTGGTTGGCCTTGGCTTTTATAGCAATGAGTATAAGCAAGAGCCTCTCTCCATACCATGCCTGGGCATCAGCTATAAACATTGGTTTTATCACTCTGACAGAGTGAACATTGTCTGCACAATATGCAGTTAATTTCAGAAGAGGCCCAGCTAAGAAGCGAAATTACTGAACAAAATTGGTTCTGTTTTACCTCAAACCAGGACACCTTGGTAGCTCTGGGGAAACCTTATTGTGGCCTTCCAGTACCTAAAGGGGGCCTACAGGAGAGCTGGGGAAGGACTTTTTACTAGGGCATGTAGTGATAGGACGAGGGGGAATGGCTTTAAACTGGAAGAGGACAGGTTCAGATTGAACATTAGGAAGAATTACCACTTTGAGGGTGGTAAGGCACTGGAACAGGTTGCCCAGAGAGGCTGTTGAGGCCCCATCCCTGGAGGTGTTCAAGGCCAGGCTGGACGTGGCCTTGGTCAACCTGGTCTAGTGGGAGGTGTCCCTGCCTATGGCAGGGGGGTTGGAACTCGATGACCTCAAGGTCCTTTCCAACCCAAACCATTCTATGATTCTGTGATTCTATGATTTGTAGATAATTAAACAAATATTTTCTCTAAAAAGGCAAATGTGCTTTTTTTAGAATGAATAACATGCACACATTTTAAAACATAGTAGCTGTTGTCCCATTGCTTGGTGACACTACTCCAAATGCCACTCTGCTTTGCCATCACCTCTGCAGAAATGTAGCGCATTGTCAGGGAGTGACATTACCAGGCCTCCAAAGTAGCTGCCTGCCCTGATGTGTCAAATCGATGCCTGCCAGCTATGGTGACGGGGTCATTAAGCAACAGTCAGTTGATCTGTCAAGCTCATGATCAGAGGAACGGTTCACAGCAGTCCCAAAGCAGTTGGAGAAATTGCTGTTACTGACAGCTACAGCCCTGATGACCATTTTGAGCAGAAACTGCCAAGTGACTCTTATGCCACTAAGCTGGAGAGGGGCTTCCAGAACATGAGGATGCTTCAAAACAAATGGGAATGTGGCTGCACAGTGAGCTCATGGCCATGACTGCTGCAATAAAGAAAATCAAGGAATCAGAGCCTGGGCATCACTGTCTGCCACCCCCGCATATCTTGTCTCAGAGTTGTCTTACGTAGACAGCTGCGTTCATGGGAGAGTAAGTCTAATGCAAAACCCTAATATCACTCACTCTTCTCAGTAACTATCTTACGTGAATAACCTCCCATTTTGTCATCTCCATAATTTATGCACACAACTGCAAAATTCATTTGATTTTTAGTAAGACATTTTGGAAAGAAATACACATCAACACTAACCTTTGAAATTAATCAGTGGAGCAACAGCTCTCAGACAAAAGCTTTGGGGCCAAATTCTTGAGATGTTCTAGTGACAGCTACTACAAGGCACAGCTGGAACTGCATGGCCACTTTCCTCATGCTATTTTTTTGCCTTCCCACCTTCCATTTTCTTTTGGATACAGTGTCCTAATTGCTCTTCTGAAGTTTTGTTGGTTTTTTTTTTCCTAATTGCTTTTGAAGGTTTTCCTCCACTTTCTCTTTCGTCTCCTATCTTTTCTCCTGTCACATTATCTTTTACCTCTTCCTCATCAGCAATCAATTTGCAAAGGGGAGCAGGTTGAGCAGACAGCCACAAAGATGATTAGAGAACTAGATCACATGATGTATGAGGAGAAGCTGAGACCTGTGTTCATCATGGAGAAGAGATGGGTTGCTGAAGGTCTAATCATAGTCTTCAGCTACTCGAAGATGTGTTATAGAGAAGAAGGTGACAGATTCCTGGAGGTATAGTGAAATGAAAAAGCAGCAAGGGTCAAAGTTACAGCAATAAAAATTCCGGATGGATCTAATGAAAAATATTTTCTCCATGAGAGCAGTTAAACCTTCAACAGGAGCCTAGAGACCCTGTAGGATCTGCATGCTTGGAGATACTTAATAGAGCCCTCAGCAACCTGATCTAACTTTGAAGCTAGCCCTGATTTGAGTGGGAAGTTGAACTCCAATGTAAACTATTCTGTGATTCTGTCTTCGAATCTCTTTGGTCTGTTAACCTCCATTTTCTTAAGGCCACCTTCTCAAGTAAGCTTCCCTTTAATCCACACCACTCAAGCCTCCTGCCCTACCCGCTCAGCCATCAGCAACACTGGCCCCAAAGTGAGACCATGCTTTTGATTCATGTGCACACTTTCCTCTCTCTGATTTTTCAACATGTTCGCCCATACCCGGTTGTCTTTGGACTGGAAGAAGTTACTTTATCTCCAAGTTGCTCTGCAGGTAGCTGCTGGAAGAAGTCTATCAAACCATAAGAAAACTGAGAGTCACACCCAGCTTGTTGCATACGAGGTTGAGCCCACCCATCCTGATTGCATCCAGATGTGGTGACCAGTGTTTGCTTAGGACAGCACTGTCTTACACTGTGTGCAGCTATTTCACTGCTTGATATTTGAAAGCCAGATTTAGAAATATGTCTCAACATCCAATTTAGTATAATGACAAGATCAGCAAAATCATGATAAAAACCCCTAAAAGATAAGAGAGGTATTAAGACATATTTGTTCTCATCCAAGTATATCAGTGAGGTAAAGTGTATGAAAAAAAAGACTAATAATTGCATAGGTTTATCCTTGCCTGCCAAAGCAAAACTTCTGTGCTCCATTTAAAGACTGAATGGTATTTAAAAATCAAAGTAGCAAATATCTGACAGCTGCGTGGTAGCTGTGGTCAGTAGTACATTGTTTCTTGAAAGGCAAGTTATGAATAGCAGTTTTGGCAAGAGTCTGGTTTTGACTGCCAAAAACGATATTAACTTGCTATTATGGCATGCAGGGCAAAGTTAAGGCTACTTGCTAACTATAAGTAGACAGAGAGACCTAACAAGCTGATGCTTCCTGAAAGAATTAGCCCATAATAGAAACTGCTTAGAATGATAAAGATATTAAATTATGGCACTTAGAAATGTTTGTTGGCCAGACAGATCCCTCAGGCATGGCAGGTAAAGTCTTCAAGGACTAAGTAGCCCATGTACTTTTGATCTTGTGTCTCATCTATGCAGCGGGGAATATGAACGAAGATAAACAGGAACCAGCACGGGCTACTTCTTTAAAAAGAGAAACACTGAAAATCTCTGTGAAGGAGTCCCACAAGACTCCCACTGCTCAAAGAAACTGTCACGTTGAATGAGACAGTCAAAGGAAAGAGGGACTCAGTGGTGTAGAGGACTTCTCCACTGAGCAGCCACACTTTGGTGGTATGTGCCAGGAGGGAGCTGACAAGGATCTCCCAAGACTTTGTGGACCCTCAGATGGGGAGCATGTGGATGTGATGAGGTCTGGGGGAACACCAGAGGCCCCAGCTACAGGGGGAAACTTCAACCACGTTCCCAAGACCACTTTCCTGGGTGTCACACACATGAGGGGGAGTATGTCTGCCACACTGTACCGTGGCAGGACGTGAAGGCAAAGGCAGAGGCAGATGTTTGTGAGGCACGAAGACGTCTATAGGACAGTCTGATGATTATCATTCAGCCGGCTGTTGAGGGGAACGGAAGGCTATGCAGAGGAGGGGTGTTCAACCCAGCCTTGGCTCCAAGGCGGTCAGGAAGCACCTGCACAGGACAGCCACATTGTGCACCTACCTCAGCCAGCAGCTGCCTACAGCCTTCTGAGGCTGAGCGTGTCAGCCGGGATCAAACTCCTGTGCAGAAGAGTTGTGTAGCATCTGCCGGAGCCTCGTGCAACCACAGGCACAGGCCATGGCTGATGGGAGGCAATACCACATCACCTCCCGAAATGCTGCCGCCCTGCAGCTCCAGGCTCCCTCACCGGGACTGTCCAACCCCAGGAGACTGGGGCAAAGCTGAGCCGTGAAAGGCCACTTTCCTTTGTTTCCTTATCATTCTCCTGCACTGCCTGTAAATACGATGTGAACCCTGAGGATGGTTTGTGCTGTATTTAAGGGGAAAGTGGTGATCTCCATATAAGCCATCCATACGTTCTCTGACGGTGATGCATTTTGGCTGGACTGAAGTAGGATAGATATGGACAGTAGGTGGAGAATTACACAGTCTCTCCAGCAAAAAAACCAGCATGCCACTTTGGAACATGCCATTGCCTAGGCTTTGTGAGTATTATGCTTCTTGACATTATCCAGTATGTAGGTTACGTTGAAACAGGCTTTATAAAAATAAGCAAACACAATGATAAATTAAAAACTAACAGCAGCCTAACACAAACTCTCTTTCCCTTCCCAGCTTCACTGTTTATTTTCTGTAATAATTTAAAAAAAAAAAAAACACTTTTCAATTAACAAGTCAGAAAATACTGACTATTTTTGTGAACTGGGTCCTCTGTGTCAGTCATCAAAGATAAAGGAAAAAAGTACAACCCTAAAATGGCGTCCTAGGTGTGCTCTGAACTACGAAGAGAAGTAGAGGATTACAGTGATTACACCAGACTGGGTGATGAGAACTTGACAGAAGATTGGTACCATAAACACCACCACCAAACACTGAAAGCAGGTTAGTAGGTAAACTAACAAGAGCTCCCAGCTATTACAGAAATAAAAATACTATCTGGAACAAAGCGACACTTTCCTCTGGCATTTTTCATAGCACGTTTTACTAAGCCAGCTAAATCAAAAGGTTTAGAAAACAATTGTGTGAGAAGAATTAGGAGAGGAAGGTAAGGCTCAGGTAATATTTGAAGGAAAGCAGGGGAAAACCGAATTATTCAGGAAGGCTATCGCAATTAAAAGGGAGAAAAAGAAAAGGCTCTATACTTCTAGTCTCAAACAGCCTCAAGAGAGGCTACAGAGCCTGAAGCTGCAAGAAAGAAGAGCTCAAAGGTTAGAAGGGCCATGAAGAAATTGATAGTAACTTTTATCTTTTGGTCAAGGCCAGAAAGCAGTGTTTCAGCTGGTTCCTGGAATTAATAGGTTAAAGCTTTTTCACCCACACCAGCATTAGTTACCGTAACAGGACCTCGGGGCTGAGAGCTGGGGCTTTTTGAGGATAACTAAACATACATACATACATACATGCCAATCCCGAGACAGTCCCTGCCCCAGAGTCTTCCCAGTCTAGACGTAAGGCGTGAATCCTGATGTGGAGAGCAGATAGGGAGCAGAAGATGTTTTGTTGACAAAACCAGTTGTGAAATAGATGGCACTGGGAGAGGGCAGGAGAACTGGTGACTGAAAAGTGGAAAAAAACAGTTTGCCAATATAAAGGCAAAAAACCAAACAAACAAACCCACAACTTGCTGCCAATATACCTGTGACCAGATCAGGGAAAGACTCAAAGAATGAGGGAGTGGGAGAAGTGTGCATGAGAGGTGTGTAAAAGCACTACAGGGAACTTCTCTCCCTGGAGAAAATGTTGATGTAAATAGCAAATGAAACCACATCTTTATTGTTGCGCCTCCTGAGGCTGTATCTGTATGGGAGAGAAAGGAAGAACAGTGCCAGAATTAAACATGCGTGATAGCAGTTAGACACTGACTTTTCCTCATTTCACTGTCAAATCAGATCATGAAGTTGTGAGACTTATTTATTGACAGGTTTTGTTCCTGGTAATTATTAATGGGGTTTATTAAACCACCACCACAACCGAAGAGCGCTGTGCTATGTACTGCGTAAACACAGAAAGGCATTTCCTGGCACTAAGTAAAGGGCAATAACAATAATAAATATAGTAAGTGGCAATGAAAAACAAAATAAAATCCTCTGTACCTCAGTGACACATCACCATTCAATTTTCATCAGCTAACTGCTTCTGAGTGTCACAGTAGGGACGAGTCTTGAAAAGGGATTTTGAGGAGGAAGATGAATTTCAGGAGATTCCAGCTATTTAATGTGAAGCCATGCCTCTGAAATTCAGTCAGGAATTATTACTGAAAGTTAGGCTTTATTCATTTGCTATCTCTCCACTAATTCCCTTTCACTTGGTCTGTCATCATAAATCTGTCTGTTTAATTTTTGGTGATTATGTATGTATACACACACACATGCAAACTGTCTCTCAGGCTTACTCTAAGATTTCTGACTAGATGTTTATCTATCTGATATCAGAATTTTTTTTCCCAAGGCCTTGGGTAAGATCAGATTGACTTTTGACAGATCTAAGGTTCAAAGCTCTGTCTGTACTTGCAGATAGAGTAGAAAGAGGAAAGCTTTTTTTTTTTTTTTTTTGCCACTTTTTCCTTCTTTCTCTGTTACCTTTAAATATGCCAATTCTATGACAAGATTTATTATGTTCTGGTTTATTTTCTTTTCTTGGGAGCAGGATTTGTTTGACTTCAGTTATGCCACTCTTCCTGGTGTTCTGGTCAGCTGTACCCCTTTATCCAGAAGAAAGAAGCGAAATCTCTTAGAAATTCTTCTACTGGCATGCAAGAACTAAAAATATGTTTGGGGAACATTAGTCTCAAAACTGTGGGTGAGAGAAAGGACTGCTGCCACAGGAACCCCCCTTCCAGGTCTTTTCCAGCAGAGCTCCGATGAAGACTCATAGCTACTCCCTGTGATGCTAGGAACTCCTGAAACTCCTCCACGAAGCAAAAGGCTCTGGAAAATACCATCAGCTTCTCTAACGTCCCTCAGGAGGCTTTCCCTTTGAATTCCCTGCTGCTGGCCAGGAGGAGGCCACAGTCTATCTGCCTGTCTCAGTACCGAGGTGGGTAATCGCCCCAAGAGGTGACTTGTGACTTCCCTCTCCTGATGCGGGAGAGGATCCAAGCACAGAGGAGTACCACACAGGACTCCCCTGCCACTTTCTTCCCTACTTCACTATTTATGTTGTAGGGAAAAAAAAAGTAGAAGTTAAAGAAACTGCACAACGGTTACAGGATGTCCTGTTGCATTTATCTAGCAATGCAGGCGAATGACTCACCCAAAATATTTGATGATCGGAAACTATTATGTTTTTCTTTCTTTCTCACATTTCTTCCTGAAAATATAAAGCATTCAAACTCTGAAACATGGTTAATGGCGACATCTTAAACCTGTATGAGTTCAAGGAAAGAATAAGGAAACTAAGTCTGTCTTTGAAAGCTTATCATAGTCCAGAAAAAATCACGTGACAAAAACATGCCTGCCCACCTCTGAGAGCTGCGTTACAAGAAAGCAAATGATATCATCCAGATCACTGGAAAAAGTCCTGACCAGAGCATGTTCTTTGACATGGATTATACCGAATTTATTATCCTGATTTTTTTTTTTTTTTTTTTTTTTTAATAGAGAGGTGTCCATGAATGGTTAATCGTGCCGCCCAGCCTTAACAACCTTAAACCGTTCCCAGTTTGTGTTTTATGGAACCCAGTGCAAGGTTACTCACCTATGAGTGTCCCGGCTGTATTTTGCTGGCGTGCGGCCCGTGCACAGCTGCGGGGACGCTTGGCGTCTGCTTCCTCCCTTTGTCACATCTCCTCGGGACCAGCCTGGGAGGGGGGAAACCTGAATCCCAGCCCCTGCTCCAAGAGACAGATAAAGTAAATGGAAATGGGTTATAAAGCCTGGTTGTGCGTGGCTCTGTGTGTACCTGTCCAAAAGAGTCGGCAGTCCGACACAGACAAGGAGAGGAAATACAATTATCCGTATTTTGTACAGAAAAAAAAAAAAAGGAACGGTAACAGTGGCTTTCCCAAAGCCGTGCGGGGAGTCTGTGAGAATGGAGCCTATTTCCATTGAGTGGTGGTGTAATAGCCTGAGCACTCGGTGTTTCAGCAAGAACAGCCTACGAGCCCTTTATTAAAGGTACAGAGAGAACATGCCGTCTGTAAGTTGTGAGAATATCCAACGCACGTTGCTGTAGGATGACTATCAGCACACGCTTTTGGAGCTGTAAAGGAAAGAAAAAATCATAAACGTGGCTGACTGGGGATGAGAGCAAAGACATGTTAGAGGATACTTCACTAGGAACCAGTTTTTTGGTTTGGTTATACTGAAGAAGCAGCCAAGAAGCATTAGGCACGTTAACCCAGGAGGAGTGAACAAAGGGTCAGGATGACCATCAGATGATTTTATTTACCTTCAGGATTTAAGAGTGTCTTGCTTCATATTTTCTCAGTAACCACAAAGGCAGAAATTTACATGTGCTTTTTTCATTGTGTTAATGAAGTCAAGATTATCATGTGGTTCCTCGATTACCATCAGTCAGAGAATTAAGAAAACATCAGATCCCATGACATTCACGAGATTGTGAGAGTCGATAGGACCAGCTCTAAGCACAAAGAATTATCTCTACATGCTAAGCTTATTTTTGGTACCAAGCGGTCGGCTATTTCTGGGTAAACTTTCTACTTCTCTCTCACTTATAAGAAGGAATTTTTCAGTGCTGTGTAATAGAGAAACAGATAGGAAATGGCAGTTCCTGTCTCAGGGACAAGGCAGAAAAAAAGGTGGGAGGCAGAAGAAGAACAATTTAAGCAGCTCAGCAGCTTGGCCAGACACTGAGCTCTGTTCCGACTTCCAATTCAGAGCTTTGGACCCCAGCACCGTTTACTTAGAAGATATTGTTTCATAAAAGTCCACTGGGTTATGCAAAGCAAGGCATAACTAAAGGCAGTCTAAGAATATCATACTTAAAACTCACAAAGTCCGTGTCTTAAAAAGTCCTTTTATGGGCCCTTTCCAAAATAATAGCTCCCTCAGGCTCAAATGCCTCATACCCAAGTAAAGATTTTGTTTAATTCATAAAGGAGTTGATTTGTCTGCTAGATTGTTTCCCATGGATCAGCCTGCTTGCAAACACAAAACATACCGGCATCCAGCTGGGTGTTACTGCTGCCAATTTCAAGACAATAAATGGTTCAGTACAGAGCAAAATTCAAAACTTTTATTCCACAGAGCAATAAAAGCAGTAGACATTGCCTACTGACACACTGCCAGAGTAAATATTACCTACTGTATAAGTTTCCATCCAGAGCTTTCATCAGGTCAAAGTACAACCACAGACATTATCGAGCTTTACACCGCATTCAAAGAGTTTTCATGAATGATTGAAAAACCATTTTAATTACATTTTCAAACATGTTACTCATTGCATCTTAACGAGCTACAATCTCCCTCAGCAGCAGTGTATAATGGGTTGGCGCTGCTCTCCTGAAGATGGGGGGAGGGTTATGGGGTGAAGCCTTCAGGGAAAAGTTAAATGGCTTCCGTGGCATTTCTGGCACCCCAAGACAGGTGTCCTCAGCACATCAAAAACAAGGGGAATTGTCCGAGTTCAGCACATCGACAGCATGGCCCCTGTCAGCAGCCAAGCCATGAGCAGGGTTTTGAGGTCACCGTTCTTATTTGGTTGTTGTTTATTAACACACATAACTGCTACAGAAAGGAGGGGGTGTTGGTTGTACGCAGTAAGTGGACCACTGGTAAGTTAGGTTAGGGAGCTGTCTCCTAGTGTTGGTGGAAACACTACAAATAGACTTACTGGAGATCAAATAAAAGTGCTAGAAACAGGAGCATTTGTATATTTTTTCCTTAGAAATAAACCCAGTATGTCCTAACCTTGTCACATTTAACAAAAGGCCAGGTTGGCTCTTTCTGCACCTTCAGGAAAGCCGCACACTAGTTCACAGCTTCATCTTGCAGTCGGAGTGAGATGTTCTGTGTGCAAACGCACCCAGGCAGCGATCAACAGACCTTCTTCTGTCCCGAGCTCCAGTATGGCCATTTCATCTCTGCCCACGCTGGGAATTAAATGGAGGATGCATTCGCTATTTGAGTAATTTCAGCTATTGGACAGATAGAAAACCCCATATCAGCTGTGAGAAAAACCCAGGTTTCGTAGTAAGCCTGGAAGGACATGATGGCAAACCAAGGTGTGAAGTGAATTTCAAACCTGATGACTTGTCATAATGAATATCTGCCAGCAGCTCCGTTACTTTCATGCTGTAAGAAAACCAGCTGAGATGCTTCATCTGGCAATAGAGGAGCAGCAAACTTGTGGTAAATGGGTTGTAGCTTCTGAATGACACGCATGTGTGGTCTGGTGAGGAGGACAACAGTTTACCTGATGAAATACAGTTGACTGTACCACAGTTTGAGGTATCTCCAATCATTACAAAGGCAGATTTTGATTGTCTCCGTGAAAATTATATTCCCCAGCCAGGAGATGGAGCATAAAATGCATATGGAGCCTCCTAACAAGGCTTTAAAATAAATTAATTTGGTTGCTTCTATTAGATAATCTGCTCTCTTTTCCTCGGTTCAATGCAAGTCCTTGTGGCCCATCTTCCAAGGTTTCAGCTCGTCTGGATTTTGTGTTTTCTTTCTTTGGTTTGTTCTTCCTTTGAAACGTCCCTTTAGAGCCTTCTCCAGTGAAATGCCATAAATTTTTCAGGAAAATATTTTTCTGGTTTAATAACACACTTCAAGCTGTTGCTGCATCCAGCAGTGCCACACTACCAAACCCTCCCCTCTCTTTGCTTTTATTGACTTGTTCCGCTACTTTGCCTCTTTTTAGGTCAGACTTAGATTTTTTTTATTTTTTTTTTAAGGCGGTTTTGTAAAAGCGAGGCTTTGCTCTGCTCTGCCCACTGCTCACCAGCTTTGTGTTCGGCTCGATGGGCACGCACGGCGTTTTCAGGCTGCTCCGTGCTGTAGCCTGGCAATGATCTGAAGCGTCCCCTCCCAGGGCTGGGGAATGCGTGCACAATTGGTAGGAAACCGAAGAGCAGCCCAGGAGGGGGCTAATAAATGTGCTCTGGGATGGGAATTGCTTAGGGACTGCATTTTTATTTCGGTCAAAAAGAGGCACTCCTTCGCAAGGCATATCATTTGGTGGGAGAGATACTCTAAAGAAACGAGAGGAATGAGCCACAGAAGAGACAGAAGCAGGAAGGGTGGTCTTTGGGACACCAAGAGTTAAAACTAGGAGGTTGTAGTCTATTTATGGAAAAGAGCTAAGAGCTTTGTCTATGTGGTAACCAGTCGCAGCTCTTGGAGCCATCGAGGTGGCAGAATCAAACTCAGAATGCTAATTACTGTAACTGAAGAATGAGTATGCTTATTATCTGATATAAAGCAATTTTAGAAACACCCACAGTTTTAAAATAATAGTAATAACAGTAATTGAAAACATGAACTGACAAGTCACTAACAACCCATTATATCACAGCAGCGTGGAAGAGCCTCGTACCTTTACAAAGCACCTTCTGTCAATCCCTGACAAACACCGCCCCCCCACCCCCCAAAGTGGTCTAAGGAGCTGCTGCACAGAACATGTTAAAATGTGTCACAGCCCAACACCCAAATCATGGTGTTTCTGCTAGGTCTTTTTGTTACTGAAGTAAGGTGGAACTCAAAAAACCCCCTATCAGTAGCTGGCTTCAAAAAGACATACCGGTTTGTCCAAACAGGTTCGTCCCTGGATGTAAATCAAATTAACTTTTCTGACCTACCTGCTTTCACTTGGACCCAGACAGGGGTCCCAGACTTCTCTTATTTGGGCTCATAGGGGATAAGAATAAAACTTAAGGACACCAGAAGCTAAAAGACCGGCCCTATTTATCACACAGATGAGCGATTCAGAAAGCGTCTTCCATAGAGACTTGGTGCTTGAGCCAGAAGTCCCAGGTAAGCACCCTCTCCCCAAGCACCTCCAGCTTGGCTTTGCCTGCACGTCCCCTGGGACAAGGCAGGAGAGGCGAGGGAGGAGGACACAAGTCCCATGTTGCTCTGTTTCCTCAGCCTGCCTTGAAAGGGGAAAAAGACAAAAAGTTTTGCAAAGAAGCAAGAAACTTAGTGAAATACAGACCGGACGCGGTAGGAGAAGGGGGCGGAGGGGGGGAAAGCTTCCTTTTCTTCCAGCAATTCTTGTCTTCATTTCATGGAATTCAATTTTTGGAAGTAGTAGTGTAACACAACTGAGAAAACAGCTACATAAAAATTCCCCCTCCCTGTTCCACATTGGCATTCAGCAGCTCGAGGATACCTTACCCTGTGGCTGCCCGTGGAGAGTGATGAGCAAAGGAAGCGGGAGGAGGAAGAGGGAACATATTTGCATTCCTTGTACTTTCTGATTTTGGAATTTTAATCTGATATAATCTACAGGAGGATCCAGTCTCTAATTATCCCCAGAGCTAATGAGCTGCAAGAGCGCTGTAAGTCAGCTTGTCTTCCTACAGCCCTTCTGCGTGCCCGGCACCAAGAGGAGCTCAGCCCCATCCAGGCTTGCAATTTCCTCCAGATTTGTACAACCTTAGAAGATGAGATGGATCCGGCCCCTTGTTCCTGATTTTTCAGTGATGCAGAAGAGGCTGGGGATTGGGGCCTGACTTTGTCAGCGTTTTCCTGTGAGCTCGCACTGGGGCTGTGATTTGCGGGTCTCCATCCGCGGACAGACCCAACCTGTTTACTGCCACGCACAACGCGGTTACGCTCCGCTCTCTCCTTGTGTCTTTCCGGATTTCTGCCATCTGGCAGACCCCGCTCACACTTACAGTGCTCTCCGAAGAGGGTGACGGATTTGCTTGCCACCAGCCGCACAAACACACACATTGTATGGGGCTGGCTGCGTGCCTGGCTTCTCCCAGCTACAGCGCAGCCCACCCGTCCTGTACATCGCAACCCGGATGCATAATCAGCTTAGTATACAATAATAATTCATTCTTATTTCAAAACGATCTTGCCCTACTTGCTACCACTTCATTAATTTCTTAGGCTGAGTTGCATCATTTCTTTTCTGGGTTACACCCAGCAGCTCCACTCCTGCGCCGCGGCTCCAGAGCTGTCCGGTCCCCAGCACCCGCGGGCGTAAGGACGGAGAGCATCCCTGCGCGCCGGGTGCCTCACAGGATTGAGGCGAACGGGAAAGAGGTGGAGGTAGGGTGTGAGATAACCTATCTAGATAACTGTGGTGTTTACATGGCAGCATCTGATATTTTAGGAAAACCCACGGTGGATATATAATTAACAGAATAATATTTATTGTTAAATTAACCTCTGAGCCAACACCTGTAAGGGTGCAGCTCTCACATGAGGTGACATGTAATTTTAGTCCATAGAAAACGCCACGGAAGGGAAAGAATGAGAATTTTTGGAGAGGCAGCCAGGATTTGTGTGTTCCCTGTCCCATGCTGTGCCAGCGATGCTCTGGTTCCCCGCCGCCTTTTGCTGCTTCGAACCAGCCCTGGCGGCTCGGTGGAGGAACAGCCCCGTGCCCCCCACGTTCGCAGGGACCTTGCCCGCAGCTGGCGGGCACGGCTTTCACCGTCCCAGCTGGGACTGCTGTTCCCTAGAGAATGAGACACTGGTCGTTTGCCAGCCCGCCGGAAATCACTCAGCTCAAACTGAAATGAATTTTAAGTGAAGGCAAAGCGAAATTGTATTGACATGCAAAGTAGAAGCGTTCGGTTGCTGTCTGTAGAGACAGACAGACATAGAAATAAGGAGAAGAATCACAGATGGCTAGCAGTGATTTTTTTTTTATTTTTTTTTGAGCTCCAGTTAGCCTTCTAGTTCTTCCAGCTAGAGAACATCGGGATGCTGAGCTGGAGTTCAGTCCCAGTGTAAGGCTCCGGTTATCCCATTATCTCTAGGTATCTCTAGACCAGTAGTTAAATTTGGATCCAGAACACATCTGTTTGTTAAACTAATTTTATGGTTGCCCCCCACTTCCTGTGGCTCACGTTGTGGCGTAGTCTCGGAGTGTGCAAGCTGCATTCCTGCCAGCAGAAATGTAGCCAGAAGACCACTTTGACCACTGATGTGCACTCAGCCCACAGGACTGGGTTAGAGCTGCTCTGCGATAAAATCCCAGCGACGTGTGCTGCACGGGCCTTCTGCGCCGGCTGTCCTCCTCTGCAGCTCCCTTCCTAGGGTGCTGCATTGCCCATGTGGACCCAGCCGTAGTAACCTCCCCTGCACGGCTGGACACTGATTTTGGGACTGCAATCTGGGTTGCCCTGGTAAGAAGGTGACATGACAGTAAGAAACCTGAGAATCTCTCTTTGGCTTCAAGGAAGGGATTTCGGGCTCACGCCATCTGTGGTACCAAGCGAGCGTTCAGCTAGAATAACCAGGCATCAGCAAGAAGTCATGACTTCAAAACTTCTACTGTATACCCTTACATGTATTGTTGATTCACAGCTCTTTGTGTTAACCCCCGATGGTCTTAGCAAATACGTTTTGTAGTGCGAGCAGCAAACCGCAGCATTGCTATTTTCTCTTACGACCTAGCGGTTGTCACACCTCAGCAACTGTGCCACTGCCTCAGGCCACTGCCTCATTTTGACCTGTTTTTAATGAAAAACTAACGAGGAAAGGACAGCACAGGTGCTAGCCTGCACAGATGGGGGCTGCCCACTGGCTGCACTAACTCCTTCCCCCAGCTTTCTTCAGGGACCCATGGGGAGCTTGAGATGTTTCAGATGCTGTGAAGAGGGTACCTGGTACCGCCCTGCTGCCCATTCGGGTCACATTGGCCGGTTATTCTTTACCACCAGCACAGGACAGCTGGCTGCCAGGCCTACCAGCTGAAGCATCCGCGGTATTTTTCCCTAAAATCCGGTTTGCCTGGTGTGCTACAGCGCTTGGGAGTCCTGCTGCGGCCAGCACAGAGCAGCTTGCGTATTTGCTTCCTCTGCGGTAAACCGTGGAAAACGATACTGCTGGTGGGGGTCCCAGCATTGCCGCCCGGCGTGGAGTCTCCAAATCACGACTTGACACCTGTCACCAAGGCCATCTTAAATGAAAAATAAAGTGCCCTGCACGGCCCAAAAGGCAATACAAAACTTGTGTTGCAAATGAAGAGAGGAAGGAAGAGGCGGTGTTTGCTTAACACAACCTGGACTCCAGCAGGAATTTGATCTTTTCTTAATATTCCTTTATCTAAGCTACTGCGAATTGCCATGGATTTTTGCCATTCCTCTTTGCTCGTGATGGCCCTGCTGTGCACGGCAGCAGCATCTTTAGCAGCAGCAGCAGCAAACCTGTGCAGTAGTCCAGGTCCGCTCCCGGGCACTCCCTCAAACACCTGCACGAGCCTGAGCACCGCCATCTGCTTTTTCTTTCTCTCTTAAAACTCATGCAAGACCGGATACCTATAAACCATGATCTATAAATTCTGGCTCTTTTTATTTCTCACCCAAGGAGTTGACTTCCGAGCTGAGACCTGCTGCTCCTTGGAATTTCTTCTCCTGGCATTTTCCCCAGGTCCCTAATCCTGACTGCTCGTCATGTCTGCCCACGGGCTCTGAGCTGGGCGAATACTCAGGTTCACTTCTCTCGTGGCTCATAGCTGTCAAACAGCTGCTCATCACTGATTCCTCCTCTGGGCTGAGTCGAGATCATGGATCTTCTAGGTTTTTCTGAGTCTTCTGTGCTGGCATAGCTCATTTTTTTTTTAGCTGACCGGACAGCGTTAATTTTGCCACATCAGCCAAATTGGATTTCTTCTTGGCAGACCTTGATTCTGCAGCCATCGCATCTGTTTGTGAACTGGCTTTCTACTTGCCAAGATATTAAATGATTTCTCCACTTTGAATTTTTATAACAAGTGACAATAATTTTGTATTAGGTCATTCTTCTCATTAACAGAGAAAATAAACATTCAAGAAGTCAGACTGTTTCCTACTTCAGCTTATTTATAATAAATGCCCCCAGTTCTTTAAACAAAGCTGATAAATCAGAGCAGCAGCAGAGACAAGCAGCATGGTTAGTCCCAAATACTGAAAAATCATGTCAGCCTTTCTTCATCTCTGTGCCTCAGGCCAAAACATGAAGCGGACCTGCCTACAAAGCAATTGCGAAATAGTTATATTTTGGACATTCTTATTTGATTTCTGAACTATTATAATGCATCCAGGTCTTGTTTTTGTGTCAGCTGGTTTTGTTGTGTTTTGTTTATTTATTTTTTTTTTTTAACTGCAAGGACTACAGATTTATTTTTAGATGAAAGCTTTTTTTTTTTCCAGACAATGCTCTTTACAAGCTGCATTAAAAAAAAAAATCAAAAGACTGATGGTAAAATCACAAAACTTGGCAGCAAGAACAAAAGTGGACACAAAGTGTCTCTTGCAGAAGCTGCAATGCAGACACCACAGCATTCAGCTCTGCAGCCAGAACACGGCTCCGTTGGCCCTGGGCTCTGTCCTGGTCCCACTACTCAGCTCGTTCTTGAGCCATCAGCAGCACTTGCTTGTAGGAGACATCCCATGACCACAAAGGTTATTCTTAAACCTGATTCTTAACAGCACCTCTTCTAGACAGGGTTAATGAATACCCTGGCTGGTAGTTTCTGTACTAGGTGAAGAACCTCCATGAGAGTTGCTTTTCTTGGGAGAACTGGGCTTCTCTTTTGAGCCAGCAGTGTGCCCAGGTGGCCAAGGCGGCCAACGGCATCCTGGCCTGCATCAGGAATAGTGGAGCCAGCAGAACCAGAGAAGTGATTAACCTACTGTACTCGGCACTGGTGAGGCCGCACCTTGAGTACTGTGTTCAACTTTGGGTGCCACGGTATAAGAAGGACATTGAGCTGCTGGAGAGGGCCCAGAGAAGGGCAACAAAGCTGGTGAAGGGTCTTGGGAATAAGTCTTATGAGGAGTGGCTGAGGGACTCGGGGTTGTTTAGTCTGAAGAAAAGGAGGCTGAGCGGATACCTTATTGCTCTCTACAGCTACCTGAAAGGAGGTTGTAGCGAAGTGGGTGTTGGTCTCTTCTCACAAGGTACAACCTATAGGACAAGAGGAAATGGCATCAAGTTGCGCCAGAGGAGGTTTAGGTTAGACATTAGGTAAAACTTCTACACTGAAAGGGTTACCGAAGACTGGAACAGGCTGCCCAGTGAAGTGGTTGAATTGCCATCCTTGGATGTATTTAAAAGCTGTCTCGATACGGCGCTCAGGGACATGGTTTAGAAGTGGGCCCAGTAGAGTTAGATAATGGTTGGACCCGATGATCTTAAAGGTCTTTTCCAGACATAACAGTTCTATGATTCTACGATTCTCAGTGTCAAAACCCAGGACTAAAAGCACTTCCCAGAGATTGGTTTCTCCCACAGCCTGGGGGTTCTCCCCACAGCCGCTTCCTGGGGAACTCCAGCTTCCCGTTTGGGGACCCTCACTTTCCAGAAGCACAGGTCTGATCCTGAGCTGCAGATATAACATTGCGTCTGCTGGGAACAACCAGACGCTCTGAGGTCTGAGGGAGCCCCTTGGGTAAGCCCAGCGGCAACCTGCATCCACAGAAATCATTCCCGTACCTGCACGGGCGTTTGGCACGGGCAGTCCCCTCCCCGAGCGACCCTCCGGGGCGATGGGCTCTGCCAGTCTGGAGTTCTCTTGAGCAAAACTGTCCGTGTTTAACCTTCCCAGGCAGACTTTCAGATTAAGTTCGTGTATACCAGGAAAGCAGAGCATACAATTTGCTCCCCTGTTTGACATAATCATAGGCTGTCCCAGCGCCTGGAACAATTTAATGAATACCTTAGGACAGGTTTTGCTGTCAGATCATAATACCGCCTTTCACGAAAGCTCTTGCCACTGTCACCATTGCTGTGTCTGACGCTGTGACAATGTGAAGATCCCCCAGAGCTCTAGGTAGCGGTGCACTGATATGATAAATGTATTTATTCAACCTGTTTCAACCTGCAATGACTATGCAGAGGAATATCCTCTCTGGTGGCCCGTTCTTTAGCCACATTTTTAGGATAAAAGATTGGGCAAAGGTATTTCATTACTCCCAACACAGCCAAGGCACACTGTCAGCATCTTCACTCATGTTTATGCAGTGCTAAAGCTCTGGTGATGCCATTGCGCTCCTCTAATAAACCACAGGGGTTTCACAAGAAGGTTGCAGCACAGCCCTGAGAAAAAGGAAGAAAATGAGCCAGAGAGAGAGCCAGGACGGACTGTGCTGTCAACAAGCCCAGACTGCCTCCAACAGCGCTTTTTTCTCCCCTCAGTGGTCTGAGAACCCAGAAACCTGGAGTGACGTTTCGGGGTTTCAGTGGAGTCCGTGCTGCTGGAAAGTGGTTTGAAACTCGCTCCGGTTCTGGAACTTCTTGAGGTGACAGGCCAAGACCTCAGAGACATGCCGAAAGGAAATGCTGAGAAAATGCATTTGCATGAGACTTTAAGAAGGGTACATGAGGGGCTGATGGCAAAACTACGCTCCCTGACACCCTGAGATAACCCTGTCGTGACTCACGCTAAAAAGACACTGATCCTTGGGTCTTTATATGGAGAGATCTGGGGCTGACTCTAAGGTCAGTAGAAGGAGAAGGTAAATGGTGAGACCCTGCTGTACGTTGCAGGGGGTGGGTGTTTGGCAGAGCTGTGCGGGCAGCCAGGCCGGGGAATTCCCCGGCACAGGGAAATCCTCGAGCAGAGCCTGTTTTGTTTCCGAGATGGGCTGCTGCCCTCCCTACCTCTGCCTCGGGCAACAGCCCTGCTCATGGCATCCCTCAGGCACTACCAAAGCCTCGGGCACCTCTACGAGACACCACAGGACCACGCTGAGCAGAGGTGGACACCAAACCCTGGGGTGGACAAGCCCTGTTAGCAGACTCGGCCTTTTCTCCTTCCTCCTCCCTGCGTGGTTGCAGCTGGGGTTTTCACTGCTTGGGTCCATCTCCATCCCCACTAGATGCAATCACTCCAGCTGGTTTTAGCCATTCCTGGTGCTTCCTTACAGCTAGCGACGACTTCTGCAGCCTCCCAACTAACAAGCTGCTTATTTATTTATTTAGGTATGAATGATTTGGGGCATTCGAGGGACTTCACTTAACTGAATCGACACAGCATCGCTCTTACAAGTACTTCCCCGGAGTGCGTACGTGGGTAATACCCTGCCCTGATGGAGCAGGCTGGAGCGCTTGGCAGCTCCACCGTCTGGCAACCAAAACAGGAGAGGGTCCAAATCGCTTTCAAGCCTGGTTTTAAAGCATTTATTCCTTCGCCGCTGCACCACACGCTTGCCAAAATATCCCTGTTCTGTTTTCATATAGAAATCTAAAAACTTCCTCGCCACTGAAAATCAGGTGTTTTTTTAGGTACTGTGGACCGCACCAAGATGGTGCAGTGGCATGAACACCAAGATTTTTGTGTTGGAACAGCTAAATTAGCACTGCTAAATTAGTTCATGCTGTGTGTTAGGACTAAACTCCTTCCTTGGTATTTGGAGGTGGGAAGATTCATGTGTGAGGGGAAGACGTTTAAAGCAAACAGTGAGTATGAGGCACATGAAAGCAGAAAGTAAAGTGAAAATGACCCGATTTTCTACTGATTTATTCAATGAGTTACTGCAAGTAATTTTTCCCTTGTGCTATTTATGGGGTTTCCCTCTTCTAAATGTTACCATGGTCACTGTGGTGTAACATTAATTTGTTTATATAACCCCTGAGTTGCGCATATAGACCCAGATGTTATTTCAGAACCACTACACTTGGGGAAGATTTTGCTAAAACCTGTACATTAAAACTTCATGGAAGAGTGATTTTTTACCATAACACTAATGGGGCCTCCTTCAGAGAAGGGCACAATGTTAACTGCCCTACCATGAAGAGATGGTTGCTCAGCCCCGCTGATGCTCTGCTCTGGTCCCCTTGAACCTACAATTAGGCTTTAGCCTTGTAACGCGCTTGTTTGAACTGTTCCATCACTTCTCTTCATACCATGCACCAGAAACTGATGGGCTTGGTTTAATACTGGATTTAATTAAGATAAACCTAAGAGAGAAGCTCAAGAGCACAGTGGAAAGTATAAAGCAGCATGCATTTATTGCATTTAGTCCAAATATTAGTTACCCCCCCCCCCCCAAAAAAAAAAAAATAAAAAAAATCTGCCTTTTCCCTATAGCTTATTTTGTGGCTTAAAATCAGTAAGACACCAAACCACTATGAGTAGTTACTTTACAGTAGCAACACAACTTCTTTGTAGCCTAATATATTATATGCAAAATACTACTTGAGTCTCAACAGGGTATTAAAACTCTGGGCATGAGATGTCCAGAAATTCAACTTTTTTTTTTCTAGAATATAAAGCAGAATAATGCTTTACAGACACTCATACCAAGAATGAAGCTGTCCTCCATGAAGTGTTTGTTGGTTGAAATTACTGACAATGAAGTAAAACTACTCATCGATGTATTTTAGGCTTAACAGATTGACCGATTCATAGCCCTGTGGACCTTCACCTGTTCTGTGCGAGAGGGAAGCTAAGGGCAAACATTTATCCCAACTGAGCTGAGTGTATTCTGACTTCAAGTTGTATTTTTTAAAAAAAAAAAAAAAAATTAAAAAAAGACCTTTTGTACTTGTTGGTTACAGAGAGGAACAGCCACGAACAAGGATATTCTTCCACTTTTGGTGCTTCATGTGCTTGCAAAGCTCAGCAGAGACCTCTGATGAATTGTTCCTTTTTACCAGTAAGTGCGTTACATTGGAAGTAAACATTAAAACAGTAAATGTACCTTTTATGTCAGACTTCAGCTTCTCCATTTTACATACTGGGCACTAAAACAAATCTGACTGCTTTCCTGAAGGTACAAGTAAATTCACTGGTATTTCCCCCATAGAGCTTCCTTTTACAGAAGCTGCATCCGCGAGATCTCAAAATGCTGCTACAGCTGCTCCTTAACTTTAGGGAGTAAAAGACGACCAAAGAATAAGATGCGGTATTCCTGTAAGCACCAATGAGCCCAATATAGTCAAATTTTAGTGTACAGAGTACTGACATACACAGTATAAATTAATTTATTCTTCATTTGACCTTATGACTCTTTCCTGGATTTTTTTTGTAGCTTGTAGCGAACATTTAACAGCATCATTCCACTGAAGCGCCACTGCTACAGTAGGTTTGGACCTCCTGTAATACGAGCACTCTTGCCAAGCTCACCTGCCTCCTCGTAGCAAACTTCTGAGGGATAGATAATTTCTTCCCTTCACAACGACCTTTAAATATTGACACACAGGCTGGCACTATCACACCACTTCTTCCTTGCTGTAGTACAGGGGCCAACTGCAGCGATGCAAATTAGTCAAATTATCTTCAAAGCAATCTAGAATACCTTACATGATACATGGGTGTAACAGTCATTAACAGTTTAGCACTTGTCTGGTAGTGGATGGACAGCATAGTTAGAAGAAAAAAAGATCTCCCAAGTGCTTTTTTAGCACAAACTTGCACTGAGTCACGTTGCACACGTGTTTTTTGACATCCCATACACACACAAACACTTTGGTCTCCTAACTGATTTGAAGAGTTGGATTTTATTCCTTACAGGGAAAAACAAATCCTCTTATTTGGTTATTCTACAGTTATTCTATAGAGTTTTGTTTGTCAGCACCTAATGCGTGGTTTATTGCTTAAGTCTCTGCTGCCTTCAGCATCCTGCTGCACTCCAACCACTGGAGAAACAGCACTAATTTATTGTCTTAGAAACTATTTTCCTACATTTTTACCACACAAACAGGCTCAAAATTGATCTTGGGTACTTACTGTAAGTGCATTTCAGTGAGAAGGCTGTATCCATGCCCCAGACACTTCTTGCCTGCCTCCTTTTCTGCTTGGAGAAGTGCCCAAAAGCCACTCTTCCCCCCCAAAGCCCGAGTGGGAGCGCAGAGCCCTCGCCAGGGAGAGCTGGGCTCCCCCTGCCCTCCCCAAAGCCTGTGCAAGGATCCAAAGGGCCTCAAAACAAGGGGGAATGCATACTCCCCTCGTTACTGAGACAAGCCTCCAGTCAGGAGGTTACTTCAAAATATTTTTGTAATGAAGAGAGCTGGCAAGGAGGAAAAATAGAAAATAAACAAAAAACCAGAGGGTAGAACCCTGCCGCCAGCAACAAACGCACCCTGCTCTCTCCCTGTGCTGCAAGAAGCCAGAGTACTCACTCTAAGAGATGTGTGGACCTTCATCCTACAAAGGAAAGCTGGAAAGGCTTAACCTCTGGTGGCGTACCTGACCATCTAGTTCCACCTAACGTTCAGATACTTTAGTTTCTCAAGCACAGACAGTAGTTCTGGACAAACGGCGACTTTCAGGCTATTCTTTTCGACCCCCTGAACGCTCAAAACCCGAGCAAGTACAGGAGTAGCACATGTGAGAGTGGCAAAGAAAGCCTGAACTCCCCTTCAACTGGTTGGACTTGAACCTTACAAGGCCGCATTTTATAAAGATTTTTTTTCTCCTATATTCACAGCTCCTCTATGTTTACAATCTTGTGAAAATTATTATAAAACATTTATTGACAGTAGCAATAAACACAACAAATTTCTGTAAACAGAAATTAAAGCGGAAAATGGCTTTAAGTCATTTTTGACCAGCCAGCTGTAAAAAAGCTTAAGCAAAGCAGCAGTCAGGGAGGTTGGGTTTGGAAGAATCCACAGTGAGTTCAGGCGATGTCATGCCTTATTAGATCACCAAAATAAGCTGTTATCGTCTTCAGTTTGTTATTGAGAAAATTTTGTTCTATTTCAACTTTCCCTCCTGGCCCTGCTAATGAAGCCACCTGAAAAACAAAGAACAAAAGGCAAATCAGTCAATACACAGGAAAAGAGGTGAACCCCCAAACCTTTCATTCACATGAAATATCACATAAAACACATCTTTGCTCTGTTAATGCTGGTGACAATGTTGTTTGGCACCTAATGCCTCTGGTCCTCTTTCCGTGTCTGCTCTTACTCACAGAAGTGGTTTGTGGCTTTCTTGTGACTGAAAAATCCCCCTCACCCCAAGCCATGAAAATAAAGAGGACTTCAGAACTAAAGATAATACTCATTGTTTCACATGCCGTGCTGAGGGGAGAGATGCTAGTCTCCGGTTTGCAGGGAACTTGGCGTTCGAGACACCCAGTTGCAGCAAAAATCAAGCTGTGCTTTAAAGGTGTGAAAATCCCAAGTTTTGGGGGAAGACTAAAACCAAATCCTGGAATTAGGAAGCATAAAGGTTTCACTGAAGGGGGGGGGGGAGGGGGGGGGAAACAACCCAAAACAAAACAACCCCAAAACCCCAAACTGGCAGAGAACCTCACAAAAAAGAGTTACTGTTGCAACAACAACAACATGCTGTTGTGTGCACGGGAGTCTCGGGCAGTGTTGAGGACACGGCTGCAGGCAGCCGAGTAACTGCAGGCAGGGAGAGCCCATCAGGCAGCGCTGGTCCCAGCTCTCGTGTTTACAATCACTGGAGTGAGAATTTCACCGTTCACGCTCTGTTGACTGCTGCACACCTTTAATGCTTCATGATTACAGACCGACAACATTTTGCAGCAGACTTTGCATTTTGAACTAGAGCGCACAATGCTCTCTCCTCTCCTGGTTCCTAATCACAGCACCCAGTACGACCCCTTTGAGGGACGGCAGCCCTACAGGCTACTGATTTCTCACCAGGACAGACTGCACAGCCAGAAGGAAGAGAACACCACCAAAGCTGAGCGTTGCCTGCTTTTCTCCCCACATCGTGGGCCCCGAGGACCTGTCCTGTGGTGGGTGTCCCTGCTCCACAGCCAGTTGTGCTCCCTGCTGCTGTTTTCCCTGCCTGCTGCAGGAAAACTATCCCTATAGCTCCCAGACAAAGCAATCAAGGTCTACAAGCCTGCAGTAGACTTTAACTGATCTTTAAACCAAGAAGTCCGTGACGTTAGCAGCTGAAACTTAAAGTTCAGGTTGCATTATTAACACTTCTGAACTCCTTTGAGACTTGACTCTGTAGCGCAGGTTTATATTTAAACATGCTGAACTTCCTTTATTTTACTGTAAGTAAAAAACCAGCCTACTATCAGAGGAAATAACAGATTAATCTAAATTATACTTTGAACTTTTATTGACTTGCCCAGAAAATTACCACACTTATCTAAACCAGGCGTTTACTTTTCTGTTTTGGTTTTTTTTTTTTTCTCCCTTTTCATTTTTTTGTTTCTGCAGACAAAAACAAAAGCATGAGCAGTTTCTTCATCCTTCAATTTAATGGTAATCAGAAAAAAAGTCTCCACCTTCTCGTCAAGGAGGAACCTGCCACTTAAGTAAAAAAACAGAAGCTGGCTGACTTATAAATAGCACAAGAATCTGAAATTGGCAAGTGATCAGGAATGTTAATTTCCCAATTTATCTTTCCTTACTTGAAATCCTAAAAGCAGTTAACATTGTCAAGCAATATGTATTTTTTCTCTAGGAAGACGCTGTTTGTACTTTTAATTTACTATGAGCAAAAGCTGGAATGTCCCTTCCAAAAAGCTTTAAAGGCTTTGCACTTTATAGCTAATGTTGCTTAAGTATTCCGGAATATTAATTGAATCAGTCAACTTAATATAAGAATATTGAAATTACTGTCTCGAAGTTACGCACTCCTGCTTTCAGGGCATGATTTGTGTCACTAACATATTTAAGTATGACTAATGCATTGATATTTAATGCAAGTGTTTAGTAAATATTTCTCTTAGAAGACCAAGTAAAGAAAATGCTTCATCGGTAACACAGGCAAATGTTCCTCCGCTGAGGGGTGGCATCTACTGAAGGACATCCGAGAAGTTACATATGCTGTGTCTAGTCTCTAAGTGTTAAATCCAGAATAACTAAGGCTAATTTCAAATGACTACTAAGAGTATTTGATAAACCCAACGATGACAAAAATCTAATGAGCACATAGGCGTAAGCTCCACAGGGATGGATCCAGCGCCGCACTCCTCAATCCCACCCGATATTCAGAGGAGCAAAATGCAGATCCTCTGCAAGGATGCTCATTTGTAAATTGCTGAATGTCGCAAATTTAATTACGTAGGAGTTGCCAAGTTTTCCTCAGAAGGGTTCAGTCAACCCTGACAGCTTAACAAGGGAAAGCTGCCACACACCAAGCTCCAGGAAGGTGCCAGCTTGGCAGAAGGATGCTCTCTAAAAGTTGGAAAGGATTGAGGAGCGACGTTTTGAGAAAAACAAAGATGCTCACCTATTTTTAGAAACACCGACATGCATCTCTTTAAGTGAACTACAACGGTGAGTATGGCAAGACTTAGTTTTTTTAAAAAACTGGACAAGTCCAAAATTCATTTATTTTGTGTTTTCCTGTGCAAACACAATGATTCCCTGCTGGCAGTTCTCCTCATCCTAGTTTGTTCTTTAGCCCACACCCATGTATGGGGGGGCAGATACTGCCTCCTTTGCGGCACGTGCCACACACTTCCCTGCACAGAGGCAAAGGATGCAGCTTCAGCTGACGTCTCCCCGCATCCCTCTCACCTGGATGCTCCATCCTTCAGTTCAGTGACTGCAGATGGGAATAGTCCCCAGCTACAGGCAAAGAGCATTCAAAACACATCCAGCTGCTTTGGTCTCAAGTTTAAAAGAGGGGACATCAGAAAAGAAATATGAAAAGGGAAACAAACATGGAAGATCACTTTAGGAGCACAAATTGCTTAAGGTGCAAACTTGTTTTATATTGTTCAGGTTTATTTTTTAATTCAAAGGTTTTCCTGCTGTCCTCGCGGGGTTTGTTTTTTTAATCATACTGAAATTCCTTTAGTAAAATAACTTCCTATCTGTTCCAGCCACCAATTAAGGTTACTGTGGATAAAAAGCTCTATTGCCATGTTTTCCATCCTCCAAAAAACTTTTGTAAGGCATAAGAAATATAAGCTTCTTGGCTTAACAGGCAGTCACACAAGGACACTATGATTCATTTCATTTTATAGAACACTAGCAAAAGGAGGGCACTCCCCACGCCCCAACCAACCTAAAGGCTACGGGGGAAAAAAAAAAATCCCAAGCCACTTTGAGACAAAAAAAAAAAAAAAAAAAAAAAAAAAGGCAGCAGTGGTATTCTTTACATTGAACATAATAAAACAAAATGCTCTCGGGCAGCATTTTTATATCTGCAGGTGAATTATGAATTATGCCACTGCCACGGTGGTGCTGCCACCCTTTGACAGGCAAGAGATATATATATTTCCTCTTTTTTTTTTTTTTTTTTAAACTTGAGGTGGACAAACTACAATTTAGTATTCAAGTGCTACGAGCTTTAGGAATACTGAGGTCCAGAAGCACCACTCTGGCTTGGTGTATGCTGGGGGTATCTTCTGGCTTTATTTTTCATCACGGACAGATAACGAATGTGAGTTTAAAGCAGCCTGCTTAAAAGCTGCTGGTATTAACATGATAGTCACTGCTGAAGGGTACGCAATTACATTCACTTAGAAATGATCAGCCTGCAAAACATATCGACTCTTTTACCTGCCAACTGCTCTAATACACAGGCAAATGAAGTAAATATACAATCAAATTAATCTGAGTTCATCTCTTGGCCTCTCCCTCCCTGCTTTGCTCATTGCTGTATTTACTCCTAAATAAACATGACATTGCTCAGCAGGTCCCATTTGACTAGGTCTTCAGTTTAAAAATCACAGAAAGGGGCCAGTGGTAGTTTTACTAGTCAGCCTCCCACCAAATTTCTTAATTTGCAGAGGTTACCACATATTCTTTTATTAAACTGATCTCTCTGGTATGATTTTCTGTTCTCTGAATTACACCAGATAGAATTAAAATAAATAAAAAAAAAATGAGTTTTCCCCATCTTTACACTCCCTTCATTGACCGGTCATTTGTAACAACTGGACTTTCAAGAACAGAAGAAACACAGCAAACATCTTCCCATCCAAACACTAGACTTGCAGACAGAACGAGGCTTCGGTGTCCAACTCTAGATTCTCTCAAAATGGATGACGCAGATGAAATATTCGGAACAAAAGCAAGAAAAAAAGAAAACTACCTGCATGATGTGTATTGATGTGTATTCTTTGTATGGCTACCAGGGTCAAGAGCACCTTGCTTAACTCTGGGCTCAGGGAATCACTCTACACACTAGACAAGGAACAAAAGGTAATTTGTATCCTCTGACAGTATTTGAAAGGTAAACCAGGTCTGAAGCACCAACATTTAGGACAGCAAAAGCTCCAACAACAGTGAAATTTCACTAAATTAGGCATGGCTATCACAAACAACAAAAAAACAAAACACCCACCTCCAAAAACCAAAACACACCAAACCCAGGAATCTACGCAATTTATAAAGTTTTGTGGCAGTCATCAAATCTTCAAAAAGATGCACACAAAGTTTTCAATACAAAGCCAGGAAGAGGTCTGAAAAGCGACTGGTTAAAAAAAAAAAGTGCATAAAGACTAACGTAAACCTTTCCCTGCTTCTTACCCTGTTTTTAAAAACACAGTGTCTTAAGTGAATAAATGCAGCCTGTAAGATCTTCCTAGTGGGGACTTTGTTACAAACCTATACAACACCAAGCAGACTGCTGGTAGGTCAGCTCGTAATGGATGGAACTATAACTAGCTGGTAACAAATAAATCACTAGCTAGTTTAAGTGGTGAGAGCCTGCCAATTAGCATTCTGATCCCAGTTTATATAGTTCCAGTCAATCAGTAGGAAACACGTGGGAGAATACCATAAATAATACAGCTAAAAGAGCACATGCCCGTGAACACCTTTGCTAGCGCACAGCATTTATCACTTCCCACCGCATCTCCCACACGTCTGAAATGTCACACCATGTCCACCACACAGCTCCTCTCATGCAGCGCATCCTCCCAGTGCCACTGGCCCTTGGATAGACCAACACTTTTCTAACTCAAAAAGCTAGCCCTCAAGTTGAATAATAATCAGGCATTTTCCTCTCAGAATCATCTTCAATTAGCAAAGTCACTCGTATTCTGTTTGAAGAGCAGACCAATATTATTCTAATAGATTTGCTTGCTCTGCTATAAGGGTCATAAAGATTGAAATGTTATCTGAAAATTGGCCTCAATTATCCTGCTGGTTTGATATATTAAGGCACAACAGAAAAATTAAAGCTTGCACTGCTATATGCTAAATATAGCTAAATATAGTTAAATATGCAACATTTCCAGCAGCTAAAAAATCAGAAAGACTTAAAGATAATCCCATGGTAAACATATATCCATAAGATTGTCTTTTTGTTAAAGGAGAGAAATCTGTTTCTGAATTAAACCACCATCTGTAAATTTGTACAATATGACTGTCTTCAAAGAACAGTGAAGAAGTTTAGGATAATCACTAAAGCACGATACAGTATCTGAGCAGTTAACCATCCACAGTCAGGATAAGTAATGAACTCTCGATTCCTCAGTACTCTGTCTCTCAAACTTGACGAGGCTGGTAAGGATGCTGATGTCATCACCTGTCTCACAACATACCAGGTCACCAACATTTTAGGCTCATCTGTTTACTGGGGGGAGCCATCATGCAGCCTGACTCCATTCTGACCACCAGGGAGAGAACAGTAAATACCTCTAAAGCAGCACTCACACGGCTTACCAGAAGAGTCAGGAGCATCACTACGTTAGTATGTGAACACTCAGGAGGGTGTATTTTGGTATCTTATGTAGCTGAGCACGTCTTCTGCAATGAGGTGAAAAGAAGCTATCCCATCATTAGGGAGAAGGTCCTACAGCAACAAATCCCAGGTTCCTCCTCCTTTGCTACGAAGATACAGAAGTATTATCTGGTACAGTAAACAGCCCATGCAAGAGACTGGGCTACTTGGGATGAGTCCTGGTCCCTGAGGTGAGTACACACTTCCCATTCCGCACAATAAAGCGGAGCACAGCTTGCTGAACACTTCAGAGACATTTAACCATTCTGTCTCAACAAGCTTGCTTCTTAAGTCACTCATGGAGGTCTCTGTTACATTTTGATGGAGTATTAAGACCTAAATGTAGGATCACTTGCAGATATCACCTGTTTCCCCCTTGATCTGGTGGAAATGAACCCACCAAGAAAGGGATGGATGTTGGGGAAGGTTCCCTGCTGCCAATCAACAGCACAGAGGGGAGGGAGGAAATTTATTTTCATCTGAATTTTGCCAAGGCATGTATATTCTTGCTCTCTTTTTTTTTTTTTTTTTAATATAAATAACATCAGCTTAAATTAGTACCATTAATTCTTCTCATAGAAGGCAAGAACAGCTTTCAACTACCCAAGTATTTATCAGGTGTTTTCACTTCATTTTGCTGGGGCATAATTTTGATTTAAATATGCAAGCCTATTTGACACAGTGATTTCTAATTCCTTCCTACTTTGTGGGAATTTTAAGTAGGTCAAACTTTTTGTTTTGCTTTTCAAAAACACCACTGGCAGCCAAATACAAGTTCAGCCCCCCAGAACTGAAGCAGTATTAATATACTTCTGACTGGTAGTCTCCCCCCCCTCCCTTTTTTATTTTTTTTAGGGATGTGAAAAAAACTTAAAGAAAAAAAAAAGGGTCAGATGTAAAGATGCTGCAAAGAGATGGGTATTGCAAGGGTGTCACACATGAACTACATAATAGGCATTATAAAAAAAAATTGTTTTATTAATGTATGTGCACACACACATATATATAATAATCCCTGATTATTCCTCAACTAGAAAGAATATTTTGCAAGGTTGATTCGACCTAAGAATGGACCTGTATATATTACAAATTTTGTAACAAGTCCATGGTTGTAAACAAGATTTGATGCAATTAAGGGAAACGTTTCACATTTCTTGTAAGCTCACCAACCATATTCCACTGGTTCGCTGCTCCCTCTCGAGGCAGAAATACAGAAGTTCATTTCTCCTCTTCCACCTAAACTCTGTGACTTTTGTAATGGAGTTCAAGGAACCCCATCTGCCTCTACAAGACTAATTCTACACAGAAAAGGCCATGCCTGCAGACATAATAAGCACTGTTTTTGCAATAAAATCATGTGGAATAAGGTTGGATGTCCTGTCTACCAATAAGGCAATGAACTCCGAGTCCTCCGACACAGCTAGGTCGAGGTCAGCTACCATGTACTTTCACACCAGCAGCAGGATCCCTATTCTATGTTAGCTATCTAACAGTAAAAAGCAGCACGTATTTTCCACCTTACTAATTTACACCACCTTAACTAGAGGTTTTTATTGTAAAGTCGCTTCTAATTGCTGGACATCTATTTCCATTTCTGCCCGAGATCCACTGTCAGACAAGCAAACTTGCGCTGATACACTGCCTTACAGTCAGTTTAAACATCCTCATGGAAGTTCGCAATGGCAATTAAGTCCTCTTTATAAAATCAATTTTAATTGACAAATCACACAAGCACACCTTGATTGTAGTTTCAAGCCAGTCAATGAGACACAAAAGGCAGGGTACTTAAGTTTTAACAACTGCCATCTTACATGTTAAGCATGTTAGGCCACCTATTCTAGGAGCTAAGCCATATCTGAAAGCCTTATATAAGTGTACGAGCATACAGAGTTAACTTTTGAGGACACAGAAGAGGCAAACTTTATATGCCTGAGCAATGTTATCACAAATTAAACTTAGGTTTTTAAGTTTCCACTCAAATCTAAGGCATCGGATAATCCGTTCAGCAAATACTGCCTTATCCAAGTTACTCAGTTGTCAGGTATTAATCTCCTGCAAAAAAAGTGTAAGATTCATCAAGCTTTTATAGGCCCCTAGAGTTTATGGACTACATTCACAAGCCAAGCTACATAACTACACCCTAGCAGTGGTGTCCACAGGCCCTCGTCAAGGCAGTTGTTGCAGCAGAGGCCATCCTATCTGTTCCATGAGAAAAGTAAGATGGATGAGGATTGTGGGCAAAACCATGAGCAAACTGAGAAGACAACCATCTACACAAACCATTAAGGAACTTCAATGATAAATCTGGTTTTCTGGAGATTCACAGCCCAGGAAGCGTAGTGGCAGTAAATTCAGAAACTTTGTTTTTAAAATACAGCCAGAGTGATGGCAACCAAACCCATAACCAGTTTCCTCTGGACTAAAGTATCCACCAAGGTCATGTTTGGGTCTGTCATGTTTGACACACCTCTGTCCACACAGGATTAAGACTACATTTCCTGAAACAGCGGGCTATTCACATTCTCTTTCCCCACTCTCAGATGATCAACCTTTAGGGTTTTTTTCTTATACTCTCTAACTCACAATCTCTACAGAAAGGTATGAGGAGCTGATTGCTTTTCCAGAGAGCAGCCCACAGCCTGGACGACTGAACTGAACCCAGGCCTCCAGTCATGTGCTTTTAATAACTGAGCCATGCCCACAAAGCCATGTTTTTGAGCAACAGCAGTTACTCTTCAGCCATTTGTGCGAAGGCGAACCCATGGAAGTACCTCAAGGAACACAAATCACATCAACAACACCCAGAGCCAACAAGATCAAGATATAAAGGCAGCAAGACACCTAACCTGAACTCTTCTGTAGGCATAGATGCAGGCCTGTGGATAGTACTCTTAGATGCTTTTGTGGGAACATAAGTGAAATGTAGATGCCTTTGCCCATTTACAAATCCAGTAAAAAGTGCTCATAAGCAGAGCAGAAACCTGGTAAGGTCATTCTTCGTCATAGGAATGAAACATTTGATAAAATGCAGCAGTTAGAAGTTGAAACTAGAGAAACTCCGCCTAAAATTAAGGTCCCTGTTCAAAGATTCATAAGTCACTTTGACATTTCACCAGCATGAAATGCAAAATGCAACTGAATCATCACCTGCTGTACAAATGGTGCTGTGCATAGCACAGCCTCATAGTATGCTAATACTCAGGCCATGTGAATTTCAGCCTGTTTCTCAAGCCAGCCGTTTGCCACCAATAATTCTGCAAGCCACTATGTGGCTTGAGACCTTGCCTGCTCTAAGTCAGACACAGCTTTTGGAAAAGCAGGAAATAATCCTGGGAAGTTCTGCAGCGTGTTGCAGGTGAGAACATCTCACTTCTCCCTTCTTTTCAAAAAGCTACAAGACATGATTAACATAGAAAATACACAGAGGAAACTAAACCAGACACTCAGGGGAATTGTTAACAGTCATCTAATTACTTTAAAAAAATTCTAACAAAAATCTCTAATACAAAAAACCACATATCAGTAAAACAAATTGTGTGCTAATCAAGTCAGCGATTTATCTAACTATTTAATCACTGCAATGAAAGCAGCCCATATGGAACCACACATTTGTGTGGACAGCATCAGTACCACCTCTGGTAGCATGACATTTGTCTCTGATCTACGTCCTTCATAAACTGAAAGTCATGAAAGTTTAGGACTCAGCAACTTACCAGAGAGTAAGAGCTGGTTAAAATTTTTTCTTTTATAATGATGTATCTGTCTGGCACTCAAGAAATGTACTGGCTTGGGAACTTCTATAAGAACCTCAATCTGTTGCTTTATGAAGGAACAGTATCAAAATCATGGAAGTAATCTACTATTTTCATTTCTAAATATATCAGAAGTACTGCAAAACCAGAAATCACCTAACATAAGGTTCAAATTGAAAACAAAAACACCTCCCACATTCAGCTGAACAAACCTTAAAAGTTTAAAGTTTGTGCTTATAATACTTTGGTTTTAAGCCAGCTGAACTTTCTGTAATTACCAAGCCCTTATCCAGTAACACACCTGGTCAATGTCAGCATTCCGAGGTAGAAAATACACAATATTGTTGGTGATCTTCTTAGAGAGCCTGAAAATTTCAAATGTAGAAGCCAGTAAAGGAAGAAACAAGAATGGGGAAGGAGAAGTTGCTTTATACTCATTCATTTTGAAAGTATGTCCCAAATTGAGCTATAATGCAACTAAATTATAGTTAGTCTTCTGGGTTTATGAGTTAGAGTTTCTGCATTTGAGAGGAGTATCTATTTCACCACTATTGCCCTAGAAAGTATGAAAAAAAAAAAAACCAACCCCAAACCTAAGCCACCTCACTTTTTAAGAAAACTTAACTGAACTACAAAGAAGTATGAGAAATTTGAATGTAGTTTATAACTAGTACATTGGTTTCATATTTGTTTTTTAATGCATTTCATGGAATCTCTCTTGCACATCCATATAAAGATTTTCTTACTCTTACAAATATGGCTACATTTTAGCCAAAAAGGAAACAACTGAGGGGGGAAACAACCTAGGGGGGAAAAAAACCCCACCACACTTCATGTTTGATGAAACTATTGTGCTAATATCTTCCCAGATGAACAAGTGCTCAACACCAATGTTAGTCAGTTAGTACAGAATTTTATACATTAAAAGCATTAATATTTTGCTTGCACTCTTCTGTGATTTCCCAAATCATAGGAAGATGATTGAGAATAGTTTGAGTAAGATATTCTAAACAAGATATACCTTCTATCAATCAACTAAAAAGTGGAATTGATGACAAAGTCATAGCTCACATAACTATTACGTATATACAAACACCACATGGCTATCTGATTACTTCAGGGTATTTTAATAAAATAATATAAAGGAGTTAAAACTGCTGAATGAATGTTTTAAGTTAAGAAGCTACTACAATTCGCTAGAGGATTTTTTACTTTTAAAAATAAATAAATAAAAAAAATACTTAATTTTAGGTAGTCAAAGTCACATAACGAGAACTAAACAAATGCAGCACATCTGGGACTTCAGCTGCTGGTCACATCATCCCCAGTCAGCCAATTGGATATGCAAAGCCCATGTCAAAAGAGGGAGGAGAAGAAAGAGAAGGCCTCTCATAAATGACTGAAAGTCACAACAATGCGTAACTTTGAAAGGATATCCGTCTGGGCAAATCATGGTTTGGATATCGAAGATTTCGGCAGTGGCGTAGTCAGGGCCCCCCCAGGGTGGGCTGAGGAACACAACATCTGCTTTCAGATCGGCAGCCAGCACCATGAAGTCTCCGCACACAAATTCTATTTGGTCCGCCACACCGTACACCTCAGCATTGTTGCGCGCAAGACTGAGCTTCTCAGGATCAATATCAATAGCAATCACTGCAAGTGAAAGAGAGAGCAAATGCACAGGTTAACGTGAACTGTGAATGCCACCTGACCACCAGAAGGACATTTCAGAAGGAAGGTGTTCTGCAGCCACCAGATACAAGTCACATCTATCATCTACTGTTGTGTGGTGACTACTTCAGTTTTATAGGTCATGGTAGACATGAAGCTATGGCTCCTCAGAGGGGAATGACCTGCACTTGTGTGGCAGAAGCAGAGGTTCCACCAAGAGCAGAACCGCTGTATTCACAAACCAGCAAGAGAAGCCACACAACCAAGGCTGGGAAGGCTCAGCTGCTGTAGCAAAGCTGGGAAGCTTTAGCTTTTGGCAGTCGTACATCTACTACCATGACGATCCTCCATCTCAGCTCCAGTAGTGGACAGGTAAGGCTGTCCGCCTAAGAGAGGAAATCCTCCTCAGTTCAAACTTGGCAGAAGCCTGACAGCTTAAAGGATGTCAATTAGAAACTTACTCTTCTCCTTTGTGATGGATAAGCATTTATCTGTGGCTGATCATATTGTACTGAAAATTGAGCTTAAAAAAACCTACCCAACAACACAGCACAAGAGAGATGATACAAGGGCAGTACATAATCATAGAAATAAAAATTTAGCCAGGAAATACAAAAAGTTAAGTGAAATTTAAAAAAAATATTTACAGAATGGATCATAGCCTACCAAATTTAATGCAGCAGAAGCTACCATTGTCTTGCTCAGAAATTACTCAGAAGTGTTAGATGAGTAGAAGACTATCAGGTAGTCAATGTATTTTTACAGAAAGCACTCTCAATGTTTCACTGCAATTTCATTAGCTGGCAACAGGAACTTAGACTAATATTACGTTATCATCACTTTTCTGTATTTGATTCTGCTGTACCTGCAGGTGATCCCATTCAAGTGTTTTAAGTACTATTCACATGTAAACTGCTTTTGAGTACACAGACTTGGCGTAACAAGTGGGAAAAGCAGCAGCTTTTTGGCATCTCTGCAGGTCAGCACTGCAAACAAAACTCAACCTTTACCAGCAGTCTTCAGAGCTAGACAGACTAGTTATTATACCACGTAAAAATAACTTTGACTAGTACAACACAAATCCAACTATGACTTAAAATCAAAAAGTAGTTTTATAGGTCCTTTTTGAAATCAAAAAGCTCATATTGTGAGTCTGATGAAGCAAAAAAGCTTCTGTCGCTTCAGAAGCACTGAAAAAAATAAGTATCAGCAAACAAAGCGCATACCCAAACTTTAAGGGTAAAAGGTTTAAGAAACAAAATAATGCGCTATATACAACACCTGCTTACCTCTTTTTGATGTCAATGCAAACTGAATAGCATTTCCTCCAACCCCACAGAACGCATCCACTATGATATCGCAGTTGAATGACTGGCTGACGCGGACAGCAATATGCTCAGCTATTTTCTCAGGAGTAACAGAAAACCATCCCTCTGCAAAGGAAAGAGAAGTGTATTTTCGCCTCCTATTTCAAGGTCACCTAAAATAAAAACAGCCAACCAACACCCCCCCTACCCAACTGAAGGTTTAGCATTAATCCCAACAATTTTGGCTTAGCGCATTCAACCACGAAATCTAGGCTTTGAAGATGATAAACTCTGGTCAGTCCAGTGACTTGCTAAGCAAACAAAGTCTCACTGAAGCAAACAGATATGCCTGAATTTCAGTAAATGTTTTGTTGAACTTGGTGCTGAGGATTCTGGCTTATCAAGGACAAGCCCACTGAGACAGGTATGAAAAACTTTATACATCACAATTACACTCAGTAACAAATAAAACCAGAAATATATTCTTTCTTATCTGATGTTGTTTTCTTTATAGCAATGTCTGGTCTGCAAAATAATCTACATGTTTATGTGGGAGAGCATTAGAAGTGAAAGGCTTACAAAACTAACAAAGCCAAGATACAAAAAAGCAGTAATCCTCATTCCTCCTTTACTTATAAATTTATGATTTGGAAGTGGATTCCACATAAACAAAGAAAAAAAGTAACTTTGAAAGTGACTGCTGAAAGTAAGAATAAAACGAAACAAAACTAGATCCACCAGCATATTTGGAAGTTTCACAGAATTATTTTATAAGGTATAGAAATATGTCATCGAGTTTCTGAAAAAGTCCTGACTGCGCATAATTTGGGTACAGTATGATCTTCAGCAATCATCAGGACTAACACAAACAGGGGTGTCCCATGCTAGAAGCTCTACTGAAGTCCAAGACTTCTGTTCACCTGCCATGGAATTTATCCAGAGGTGCAAACACACTCTCAGTAATGCTCCTCTTATGAGACAATCAGTAATAAATTCCAAGAAGGGCCACAGGTTTGGATACATCTTGTACCACCAAGGACTAAACACACCTCTGTCTAGTTTAATTCCCTCGTCAAACCGAGAGAAGAGTCGGTAGCGTTGTGCCCAGTACTTGACCAGCTCTGGATCAGCAGCAATCTCAGCAGGTATAGCTCCCAGTGCAATTTTATTCCTTCTCCTCCTTTTTTTCTCCTTCTTCTTTGTGGTAATATTTTCATCTACAGCTGGAAGACACTGCAAAAGTTAACAATCACTGTTCTTGTAGGCTAGGAATGTAATTGGTAGGTTGGTGAGAGTTAAGATGTAAGATGCTCATGTTTAACAACACTGCTAAACGTCCTTTAGGAACATTTGCCAGACTATGCAGATTAGTTGTTTAAATTAAAAATAGAGCATCCTATATTTAATGGGAATAGTGTTACCTGACAAGTAACAGTCACAGTCCTAAAAATCGTAACACTTCACCCATTATTTAAGAGCCTTAACAGGCTAGCCATTATCTTCAACTGATGGCAATAAACTCTACATAGTGAACAAGCAAGTGGATCAGAGACCAATTTAATGCCCTTATATAAATAAGGAATAAGAACCAATCTAGACTACAGTTTTACAGTAGAAATCTAACATAACTGAATTACTGCAGGAAGGATTAAACTATATGTGGAAACCTGAATAATCCTGTTTTCCTTTGTTCACTGTTAAAATAGAAAAGCTCATGATATAATTCCTTCCCCCCCCCCCCCCGAAAATAATTTTAACAACATGTGCTCCCCAAAGCTCAGCAATGTGCATCTGAGAACCCAAAACCTGATGGTCTGTGTACCTACCTGAAGTTAATTACCCTCATCCTTACCGGGGAAAAAGGGTGTGAATTGGAGACCTGTTAGATCACATCTAGGATTAACAATGACTGTTTAAAGAAATACTGCCAATGTTAAAGACAAAATCTGGGATTGTGGAACTCCAGGAATAAGCTACTTCCACTAGCACAGCTCTCAGTCAGCCTCATCACCCCTAGGACCTAACGAGTCTCTCTGAATAAACAGAATAAATAAATACCACACAACGCTGTAATTTGGGAAGGCAGTATTAAGTCTACTGCCAACTCATTTCCAGTTTGCGGGAAACTGATGTACCTTGGCTGACGTCCTCTGTCTCTGCCCGGAGATAATCGGGAATATCCAGAGAGACTAGCTGCCGCTCACAACCACGCTCCTGCTTCCCCGCACCCTGGCCATTGGAGCCGCTCACTGCCACATCCTGCACTTCCTCCTCAAGGTTACTCCCTCCAGGTTCTGTGAAGGCTGTGCTGGAAGACGGTGGCTCTTGGTTTTCAGCATTCAGTGTTGCAGTCTGTGCAGCAGTAACACCTTCCTGATCCTCCAAGTCGCTGCTCTCAGGTGATGCCTCCGCTTTACCCTGAAGGGAGGCTGGCTGAGATGTGGCTTCCTCCCCAGGCTTATTAACCCGCTTTAGGAACTCCTCCACCTGCGATTGTCAAATATCATGGATGATTAGACTGTTAACCAGCTTACTTTTGAACTGTAAGGCTAGTTTAAAAGCATCAGAGTTCAAAGGCACCATGACACTCTCAACCATGTGTATTTTGAAAAAAGTAAGATATCCACAGTCAAAAAATTCAGAAAAATACACAAGTCCTTAACTCTGCTCCCTTTTTACAACATTTTAAAAACAAGCTTTCTTTGGGAACTAGATATCAACTACCTGCAAAAAAGAAATCACATAAAATCAACTGTAAATACCATAAATGATTCTCAAGTAATATCTGAAACATAAATAGTCAAACCAACCAAAGCTATTACTTTTTAATTAACTCCCTTGTCTTTGATCCACATTCAAAGAAGCGATCGTAGAGAGAATTCTGTCTTCCAGGTTTAGATAAACAGGTAAAATTAACTTCACACACTAGTTGCATCAGCTCCAAAATGTACAAAACAGTGCACATGCCAAAGACTTCTGCTGCACAGTAGAAAACTCAACATTACATCCTAACCAACTTTCAGATGCTAGTCCAAACGCTTCAAAGGCACACACAGATGCTCACCTTTACGTTACAATTGCTCTGAGTGGCACTAGGTCTGGGGAAGTTCTTTAACAGAAAGTCTGAGGAAATTTATATTTTTTTTTGCTTCACGTAATTAAAGTTGCCCTCGAACTACACTGGCCTCAGGTGCAAGATGATCGAGGCTTTGATCAAAAGTTATAGCAATGGGGCTGGAGTTCAATAAAACATGTGCTGTCACCACCAGAAAACACTGTTTTGTGCTTGGGTGTGCAAAGGAGGAGAAGGCCAAGCATCCCTGAAGGCAGAAAAGTAACATCGAAAATCCGAGGTAACAGATTTTAAAGAGACTCAACTAAGAAAAACCTACAGTGAACAAGTTTTTCTACTCCTTACTAATTTCTGAGCTAAAAAAATAAAAAGCATGAAGTTATAGGTGAAAATAAATGCAAGTAGAGGAGTAAGCAAAAATGTTGATACACATTACTAAGAACATGGAGTTACATGAAATCCACTGAACCCATAGAAACATTTTTCTCTCACTGCTGACGTGGCAGCACTGACAAATGCCCTCACATGCATTTTAAAATCAGAGATGCTTTTAGTAACTACAGAAACCTACACACCCCTCTCAAGGAACAATGTACCCAGATGTTAGAAATGACTTTCACAGAACTTGACCATTAAGCTCACATTCCTCTTGACAGACTGGCAAGAGTCCACCAATACCTTTCCATATCCACCCTAAACTAACCACTTTTCATCTAAGCAAGGAAATTAAAAAAAAGAAAAAAGAAAGAGCAGTGGACTGACATTTAGAAAAGGCCACCTACTCTGGGCAATTTATATTTTTTTTCACTTTTGTAATTCAACAACAGGTAAGGGAGCAGGTAAATCTATGAATCACAGTAACACTAACAATTAAATCTACCTTCTTCAAAGTTTTATTTTTTTTGCAAGACGTTTCAGATTCCTCTGTAAAGAAGATGTGTGTGTTTTTGCTCTTCCTTGGTTTACGCATATCCAAGAATTTGGACCTGAGTTTTGCTTTTCTCTCCAAGTACTGCACGCTTCGGTGGGTGAAATCTGGAATTCCACCATACCTGAAATTTAAAAAGAAAAAAAAAAAAAAAAAAAAAAAAAAAAGGACTTGGCTAATTTCCAATCTGGAAGCTTTACCACAAATGTTGATATCTACAGGTCTACAGAAAATTATTTAGACTAAATTATTTCTTTATGAGACATTTGCTCCACTTTTAAACTATATGTCACTGAATGTAGCTGCAAAACAATTTACCTTCATGAAAACTTTTAAATATTTTTACTTGAAAGTGTTTACCCAAATTGGTTTTAGATTTTTAAATTTTTTTTTTTTTACTTAATAGGTGGATAACTTGAGGTGGAAACAATTTCCCAGACCAGCCTGAAGAATAGGAAATGAAAAAATATCTTAAAACAGTAGAATAAAACGTCTTTTCGGTGGCTCACAAGAACCTCCCAAAACAGCTACTTTTGTCTCCTAGCAAATGCAATTAAAAAAAAAAAAAGGAAATACAGACAATTCACTCAATTTTTATAAAGTAGAAAGAACAGAGATTGTCAACTACAAGTACAAAACATACTCGTCTTTGAAACATATATATACACATGTACTAAACAACTTGCATCCTGCAGAAATGCTAGGGCTAAGCTACAGTCCACCAGTGCCCTATGATGTTACTTCTACAGCACTGACCCACCATACCTTTAGATTGTACCACCAAAAATGAAATTTCACTGGTCAACACCCTGGCAACTCTTTATAAGTATAGCAACATTTTATTAGTATGAAGCAACCTCATTCTAATATGAAACAGCTATAAATTATGAGCTAAGCTCACAGGACTCCAAACTTAGAGGAGCATTCATTGTCAGAGCCTTTAAGCTCTAATTTAAGTAGCTGACCAGCCATTTAACACTTACACAACTGCAAGTATGTTACAAATTACACTTCTGCCTCAAAGCACTTTTTCTGTTCTTTAATTAGTATCTGTAACTTTGCATCTCTCTCTCTAGCCAAAGGATGACAGTTTTATTAAGAGCAGAGACTAACTCTGGGAATCATCTTCAAAAGTTTAACAAAATGGGAGTGGAGATGAATGGTCTATTTGAATAATAACAAGAGAGCTGACTTATGAACACTCCCCCCCCCCCCCCCCCCCCAAGTTCCTCATAAGCAATTACTTTTGTCCTGTGCCACACTTGAAGCCCAAAACAGAGCAGGTTTCCTCAGGATCTTCCACTGGGTTTTCATCCACGTCCAGTTCATGGCTAGGAAAACACACAGATGACAAAATTACTTACTGTAAAAAACACTCAGATTTTTTACAGATATAACACAAACTCAGGTATTGAAAACATTTAAATGTGGGCTTCAGTAAGTTCTTCCACCCACTGCTAAAACCAAGCAAGGCAGATAACATCAGCCTATTCATATGCATGAGCACATACTCTTTTCTTTTTTACCCAATTCTAGGGACGTATGTCCTTCTATTGGGGTTATAATATTCCAACTATTCCAAATGACCTCTTAAAATATTTACTATTAAGACTTACATGGTCTTAATAGTAAATGACGAAGATGGTATTTGTTCACCCTATTTCCAAATTACCTTCATCATCTATTATGTTATCTATATTATTATCTATTATTAATGCTACGGCAACAGCAAAATATTAGAACAAACCCAAAGCTACACGATCAGCAGATAGTAATTCCATCCATCCCTTCACCTTTGAGTTTGGAAATTTATTAGAGAGGAAGAACCATCTCATCATCTTTAAGGCTATAAATTTTTAGAGGAGAAAGAAAGAGACTGACAAGGCAGAGATTAGCTATTTTATGATTGCCATAGGACTGAGCACTTTACTGGCAGTGTATTATTCAATTAAATGACACAAGTTATTTACTATCATTCTTGTATCATCTACACTAATTAGACCTAGATAAGCGAGTTGTCCTACCCAGTTTAACAATCTTGTATACCTCAGTCACACAAGAATAGTAGTGTCACCTTGCACAGTCATTGAGACCGTACATTGTTTTCATAAAGCAATGGAAAAGAAGAAATATCCATCGCCTGTTGCCAGGCAAAGTGGCAAGCAGTGATGGAAGACTATGTGGTTTTGTACTGAAGTTTTAACTCACAACCTCAATCAAACAAATAGTTACTATAAATCAGGAGGCTTCTGGAGAAAAAAAGCTCATCTAAATTTCATGACTTGCCTTCTCTTGACTTTGGCATGTCTGTATTCAGGAGGCTCTTCATCCTCATCTTCATCTTGGTCATGAAGAAGCAATTGTTCTTTGTCATTTGAATTCGAGCTACATGACCCCTGTGAACCTGAAAAAAAATACATGAGATCATATTTTCATTCTGCATAAATAAATTTCTGTGCCCAAAGTATGCCAGCAGCTACAGTTAGGTTGTCGGACATACCTGAATCTGACAAATAAGGTGCAAGTGCCAAACACACAGAGCTTTACCTGTCTTTCTTTGAGGGACAACATACCAATATGAGCTTCCAGTATGAGCTACGTGGTAGTCAATAACCTTAAGCAGGACCAACTTCAAATGATCTCAGCTCTCCACGAAAAACAAAATGCCTACAAAGTACAAACTCAAAACAGTTTCTTCCTTGTGCATAAATTTTGTTTCTATTTCACTAGCTATGCAAAGATACTCACATACATTTAATAAGAGAGGATTCCAACACTCCTCATTTCGCGTTGGAAAGATTTTCCTTTCACCTCTACCAGTTCAACTATGCTATAGGGTCAAGATGGGACCACACCTGCTTCTTCCCTCCTTAGAAAGTCACTAGCAGCGGACTCAGAGGTTTCCCACCAAACTGAAGCCCCAAGCTGCTGACGCTTAACTCACGTGCTTTGTCCCTCCTTTTCAGCAGGAGAAACCATACAACAGTCAGCAAAGACGTCACACTGCTGCTTGCAGTGAATGCTGGCAGGAAGAACTGGCAGGCAACCAAGATGGCGCTCTCCTTTCTCTGTACAATGAACTAGCTGGCAAAAACGTCTCCAGCCCAGTCTTGTACCTCCCTCACAGAAGCTCTGCCAGTACTATAAGGCACAGCCACTGGCTTTCACCATACCACTACATTACCTGGCACTTTAACTTGTTAGCACTAGCTGTTGAACGTACGAATTTGGGGTTGTAAAGATGACTACAGCTCAGTGACTAATTAATAACTTAATGCTGGAAAGGACCTCTGGAAGACATCTGGTCCACAGTAACACAGTGCAACAAAACAAGAATTTATTTTCAAGTATGGCATTTTTAGACAGAAGGCAAAATAAAACCCACTAACCCCAGAAATACAGAACTATTTTTTTTCCCCTCAAAAAGCTGTTCTTAAAATTTGTCAGATTCATGAGAACATCAACCTGAGTTTTCATTCATTTTAGACAATCAATGAGAAAAGACACATCAGCTGAATGACACAGCTGCAATACCAATAGTAAGGTAAATAAACAAATAAGCACTAACAGTGCTTTCTCACCACCTTCTGTAGTACGTTTGAAGATTTATGAAGTATATGTTCTACTAAAATCACTTCTGGCTGAAGAACACATTCAACATATAGGTTAGAGAGAAGAGAAACTGTCCAGACAAGCAGAAGGAAGAAAAAGGAATCAAGTATGCAATCACTCCACGAAATACTTGATCAACCTTTTAAAAATGGCATAATACAGACATACCCTTGTTTCTTATATGTAACCACCTAGAGAAATTCTGGTAGAATCAATTTTAGCTGATTTTTTATTACCTGACTGGTTAATACTTTTATTTTCACAAGATGCACTCCTTTTCCTGTTTCCTCCATCACAGGGCTCCTTCTGGCTTTCACTGTCAGATGAACTATGCTCTTGAGCAGCTTGGTAGGCTACTGTTAGAGCTGCACTGCTCTGCTCCACTTCCTCCAAATTCAGATTTAAATTACAAATCCCAGAGATTATTTCACTGTGGGGCTCAGCACCTGGAGGGAGTGTTTCCTCACTTCTGGTGACAGAGGGAGACAGCTCCAAGCTCAGCACTTCACCGCATTCAGCCCCTGGGCTAACCAAGTCCATTTTTCCCGAAAAACCTGTCCCCTGGGTAACCCCATTATCTGTCACGTTGTCACCATGTGAGCTCTCAGTAGTCCATCCTTGACTTGTCCAGTACTGAAACTGCTCCCAGTAATACCAGTACAGTTCGCTATAATGCTGCTCCCACTCTTCCTTGGTGTCTGGACTATTCCAAGGCTCAGAAGCTGTGGTGGCCTCAGACGATGAGACCTCTTGATGCTTCTCGAGCCAACTTTGCCAAAGAAGGCCCTCTCCGTACTCACTCCAGTACTTCTCCCATTTTTCTTTAAGTTCGCTGGGTAAAGCCTCATTTGCAAGACTTTCTGAACTTTCACAGTTCCCTTCACATACAGCCTGGGGTTTGCTGCTCTTCTCATATTGCTCTGTAGCTATGTCCAGCTCACCAGAAATGGGTTGGATATGACCACCACAAACTCGATCCTGGCATTCCTGCCCCATTTTATCCTCATGTTTTTGTTGCAAGTCTTTTTGCTTCTTCTTTTTCTTTTTCATAATCTTCATGTTACTTCTCTTTCTATAACTTTCTGTTGCCTAAAATATAATGGAAAAACATACTTAGAATCCACAACATATACGCAGTCTTGTCCTCTCTCCAAGCACATTTCTATTTCCGTTATAACCCCCCCTCTCACTGTAACTCTGCTGTTAGCTTGCTCCCCACAAAAGGTTGTAGGGTTTATGGGTCTGATAGGGCCCTGCTGCATAACCTTGGCTGACATTTCTGAGGAAGTTGTGAGAAAGTCTACAGAAAGACACATACACAAAAAGGCAGAATTACAGATGGAAGTGGGGCTGCTGAGAGGGAAGTCATTAGCAGCTCAAGAATTCAGAAGGAAAGACATCAACATGAAACACCGTAAAATCCTAAAGGGAGACTGATCAGGAATTGAGGGGTCACTGGGCTAAGCTCAACAGTAAAACAGTATCTCAGTATCATCAAGGGCCTGTTTCAGGTGGCCATGGAGGCTGACCCTTACTGTTGCCTGGTATCTACCCGGCAAACACTGTTAAGATGTCTTATTAGGGTAATGAACATATAATGCTCAGCCTAATAGACTGTTAAATCCGTGCCATCTTTGGATGCTTTAAACAAAAAGGCATCGCTTTATACTTGTAAACTCCGTAAATATTGCAGCCAAATCTCTGTGTACCTGAAGAGGTACAAACTCAGACTACTACAGTTGTCTAGTGGCGCAGAAGACAGAAACCTGTTACCGAAAGGAAACACTAAGGTAACTTGTTGGTTTCATCAAATACAACTCCACTTGTTTCAGTGGGGCTTCCTGTGCTTACAGATATATACAAGATAAAAACATCTACGAAAAACACATTGTTCAAGTCTGATAATTTTTTCATAAACTGCCAAACTAAGTTTGGCAGGTAAAAAGGCGGCGGTGATGGGGACTACAACACACATGGGCAAAAGACTGCAAATGTACAGGTATCACTCCAAATGTCCCATCAGCTGCAATCCATAGTTCCATTGCATTGACAAATGCATAAGGTGGACTATAAAGAAGTAAAAACATGCATTATTTTCTTGTTGAACTTATTTGCAGTATTGTTAGCAACACAAATCATGCATGTACCTTATCCTTGAAGTTGGATGCCTGTAAGGTCTATTTATATGCCATCAATTAAAATCATGTACAACTTTCTCCTATTTATTTACAAATTAATCAGGTCGGAACCACAGAGTGCTCTGCACAAAAGTACTCTTTCACTGCCAGGGCGGTCTGTATGCTACAAAGTGGACAGTGCGGATATCCCACTGTCTTTTTCTCATCTGTGCACAGCTTCAGTCTTCACCTAAAGTCCAACCACTCTCTACGGGAAGTCCATATCCAAGCCTCACTCCTGCCCTTTGGAACAGCCCGTCTCTAGCAGCTGCAAGGGGGATTTAAGGAACTAGCTTTTTATATTAGTATCTAAAGCCAAATGGTTAAAGCAGACAGTATGAATACAGGTGCTCAGTTTGGAGTGTACTAGTTGTTCTGAAGCAGAGCATCAACATTACCATGGCTGTTTTAAACTAGCTCTCTCTAGTAATAAGAGCAATATAGATATGGAAGGAAAAAGCACAGCCTGGCCCCGTTTAGTCAAATTGGCAGGTGGATTTTACAAACTGCACAGAGCACAGTGTTGTTACAAGTACATGAGGCAAGCAGCTTAAAGCCAGCTCAGACGCATTTCCATGAACGGCAGTCTTAAAAACAGCTAAGGAGCAGACATGCACCTAGGTCTGGAAACACAAGGTAAACAGAAGAAATAAAGCAAATAAAGATTTACCACAAAGTCCCTGTGGGCTGACTGCCCACCAAACTGAAGAGGCAATCCCATACTCTTCATAAGCTCGGCCTCCGAGTCTAGTTCAACTTCTTCCAGGTCAAGAGCATGATTAATATCCACCTTTAATGTTGCATTGGGACAATGGTTCTCCTCCTCGGATGCTTGTTCCTCCCCTATGAACAAATTATATTAAGTGAATATAAGCTGGTTCTGATACCACAATACAACAGCATGGCCTACAAAAATTCAGAACTGCTTCTTAAACTTCCTCTCCCATTCAAAATTTTCATCATAAGCATCTTATTTGCTGTATAACTATCAGTAGGAATCAAAATCTAACTTTGACAGCCAAAACATTGCACTGGGTCTGGCTGGGATGGAGTTAACTTCCCTCATAGCAGCCCGAGTAGCGCTGTGTTTGGATCTGTGGCTAAAACAATGTAGATAACACAGGGAGGTTTTGACTATCGCTGGGCAGTGCTTGCACAGCATCATAACTTTCTCTTTTCTCCAGCGAGTAGGCTGGGGTGGGCAAGAGACTGGGAGGGGACACAGCTGGGACTGCTAACCCAAACTGTCTGAAGGGGTAGTCAAAACCATATAATGTGATGCTTAGCAATAAAAACTGGGGTAGAGGGCGTGGGTGCTTGGGGTCAACCCACCACAGTCAGTCAACTCAATAACTTGCAGAGCAAGCTACAGTAACGCCCAGCAAACAACAGAAAAATTAGTATTAGGAAAAGAAAATGCTTTACAGCAGTTCTTTTGGCATGTATCCGAGCAAGCTGAAAATACAAGAAACTGATGGCTTTGTTTCAAATCTTTCAAAGAAACACACTAAGAAAGATAATATGATTTTACAAAAATGTAATGTGTGAACTAGAGAATATAATTATCTCAGGAATAACTGATCAACTATCGAAACACTGCTTGCACATCTACCAGATTTTTAAGTAACATCATATGTATATAAAATGACAGGTGCCACTCACAAAGTAGGAACTGTATATTGATAAAACTTATGAAATACAAAAGCTCTTGACACAGTTGATAAAACTGAAAAATTTAAGATTTTTTTTGGTCAGGGTATATTTACTGCAAAATTATCACACAGTGCAAGACTCTTCTGTTTTTAACCGATTACTCTCACCACAGTTCAGTCATACATGCACAAAACCATAGTTTACATTCTCCTTCACTCCACTCACATTGCTTCCATCTAAGCTGTGCTATTCATTCTCAGCTTCTACGGACATTCCTTTCTGTTCATAATCCTTCCTTTCAAATCAAGCTATTATTTGATGCTGCGGCTAGCAAGACAGCAATGTAAAAATCAGAGAGCAAAGCAATTATATTCAGATAGGCATGTGTGGGGAACTCAGGAGGATGGAGCGAGGGACTGGTGTTGAAACTGGCAGAGCATGCACCATGATTACTCCTAAAATACAAGCAAGCAGGGAGAGACTTAATGCCTCTAGTCCTCCGCATATGATTCCTTGTGTACATGCAAATCATAATTTCCCCCATCAGGGCTATTGCTTCTTCTCTACTTCTGGCCCAGCAGATTAATCAGCACCAGCTAATGCCCTAGGCCGGGGTAGAGGCAGCAGGACAGTATTACTCCCAAGCAAACATCTAGGATTTGCAGACCCTCCATTATATAATTAATTTTGAGCTAGGGAAGTTGAAATTATGATTTGAAAGCAGGTCAGGCACTTATGAGCAAACCTGCTCTGTGCACCAGGTAGAGATCGTGTGAGCTTAGCTGCTAAGTCTGTGCAAACAGGAATAAGCATCGCACCTGGTTTGACACAAACTTCCACATCAAGATTACAGGAACTTGAAAGTTATGCAAGTGCTAAGTTATTATCCACATTGATCCCCATAACAAAAGTACTGAAAAACAAGCCAGAAATAAGAACAAAACTACAGGTTAGCAGTTATACAGTCCTACCGTACCTTAAATAACCACACATAATTCCCTTTAACAGCACATCACATTGCACAGTACATTTTATTACCTTACCTGTACTGTCATTATCATCTTTGACATAAAATCCTTTTAATCCCAGTTTATATAATTTTCGATCTCTGTAAAAATGAAGAGTGACATTGACGCAGAAGATCATCATTAAAACGATTTTTTTTTTTTTTTTTTTTTTACAGTAAAAATAATCATTCGGTGGAACAACCTCCCAGGGGGATGCGGCAGAGCCTCCCATCGCTGGAGGTTTCCCGATGCGATGGGACAGGGTGCTAGATAACCTCATCTAAGCTCCCTTTCCCACCAAACGCAGGCCCTCGTGACCTTTCGGGTCCCTTCCCCCCCGTGCTGCTCTGTGATTTTAAACACGCGAAGCGAAGAAAAATAAGGAAAAGGCGGCACTTTAAAGCCTAGCGTGAACAGTCTACACGAGGGGTCTTGAGAAAACGCTGCCGCTCCACAGAATACCCGGGAATTAAATTTCGGGCCCACAAAACATTCCGCTTAAGCGGCGGGAATTTAGTGTCCTCAGCCCCAAAACCGCAAATATTTCGGCCACCACCCAACGCTGCGGGCACCTCAGCTCCGCAAGCGCCTCAGCTGCGTTTACCACCAACAGCTCATCTCCCAAACCACCCGCCTGCCACAGACAGCCCCTCAGCAGCATCCCTCTCCCCCCGCACCCCGACAGACTCGCTCCTCCTCAGCCCCGGGGAGCCTCCAGCTTCCCCCGCGCCCGTCCGGGGAAGGAAGGAAGGAGGGGACGGCGGCAGAGCCCCGGCCCCGCACAGCCCCTGACCCCGCCAGGAAGAGCGCGGCCCGTCCTCCCCGGGAGGCGAGCGGGCCCCGACCGGCGGAACCGCGGCTGCCCGCCGGGCCGGGCCGGGCCCGCTCCTACAAGGCGCCCCACTCCCTCCCGCAGCCAGTATCGCTTGGTCAACACAACCTATAGGAATCCTTTTGCGCACCTTCCCCCTGCTTGCAGCCGCCACGGCCGCGGCAGCAGGGCCCTTCCCCGCGCCCCCCGCCCCGCGGAAACCTCCCCCCGGCCACTGGGGACGCGGACACGCGGGGCCGGCCGGCCCGCCCCCCTCCCGCCCGGGTGGCGGCGGCGGCGGCGAGGCCGCTACTCACTCGACGAAGGCGCGGGAGCAGAGGCAGAGGATGCCGCGGGCCGCCCCCGCCCGCAGCAGCAGCTCGGCCACCAGCCGCCCCCACGGGTCCTGCACCATGCCTGCGGGAAAACACACGCCGCTGCCTGGACCCACCGCCGCTGCCTTCCGCCGGAACTGCCCCTGGGCGCCGGGCCCGCCCCGGCCCCCCCCCAGGCTGCGGCCGAGGGGGCGGGCCGAGCCGAGCGGAGCCGAAGGGAGCCGAACGAAGCCGAGCCGAGCCGCCTGCTGAGGGGTGGGGAGGGGTGCGCCCTCCGCTGAAGGAGCGTCCGCTGCACCCGAATTGAGGGTTCAGCTGTTAGCACCCCGCTTTGTTTGACCCCCGTCAGGCGGCTGCAGAGTAGCCGGGCTTGTGGGAGCTGCAGCTGGGGGTGCCTGTGCCAGAGCAGCCGTGGTTCCGGCACTTCGTGTGCTTCCAGTGGCTCCCTGCGAGGGCTGTTCGCGTCGGGATGGTGTGCGGAGTCGGGAGGAAGGAGGGGAGGAAAGGGCACCGCAACAAAAATCTGCAACAAGAGACATTGCAGCAAAAAAAATGCGTATGTGCGCCTTCCCCTCCTCCCCCCCCCCAGCTGTAAGCAGGGAGAGAGGCACTAAAGGGTCTCTACAGGTTGTGTTGGCCAAGTGATACCGCCGGAGGAGGGGGACGACGACGACAGGAAAGGGGGGGAGCCACCGACAGAAATGCTGTCCTGTGAAGACGGGCTGAGAGAGTTGGGGCTGTTCAGCCTGGAGAAGAGAAGGCTTCGGGGAGAACTTATAGCAGCTTTCCAGTACCTAAAAGGGTTACAGGAGAGCTGGGGAGGGGCTCTTTATCAGAGAGTGTAGTGATAGGACAAGGTGGAATGGTTTTAAACTGAAAAAGGGTAGATATAGATTAGATATTAGGAAGAAATTCTTTACTGTGAGGGTGGTGAGGCACTGGAACAGGCTGCCCAGAGAAGTTGTGGAAGCTCCATCCCTGGAGGTGTTCAAGGCCAGGCTGGATGTGGCCTTGGGCAACCTGGTCTAGTGGAAGGTGTCCCTGCCCATGGCAGGGAGGTTGGAACTAGATGATCTTTAAGGTCCCTTCCAACCTAAACCATTCTATTATTCTATAAAAATCTGGCAAAACTGGGAGTGGGAAGCAGGAGTGGAAAGCCTGAGCAAAGCATATTGGACTAGTGACTGGAGCAGAAGTAACGGGAGAGCTTAAAATGAAGAGAGAATGGGACAGGGCGGACAGAGGGAGTCGAAATGAAAACAAAGCCTGGTGAGCAAAGGGGCCTGGGAGAAGGTCGGCCTGGAAGGGGCAAGGTTGGAGTGCGGTGCTGGAGGCAGGGTTTGGGTGGGGACAGAAAACAGCGTTGGGAAGCAGCAATGTGTGATACTGTACAGTGACACAGGTGTCACAGTGTTTTGTTCCTAGATCTCTTTCCTGTGGAATCCTGCTTCAGGCACAGGATCAGATATAACCTGGGAAAATATTGTTGTGAAGGGAAGGAGACTGGTTTATTTGGGAGACCTGCTGGCCTGTTGTGAGAGTTGGAGGGTGTGTGAAACCAGAGGGTGGTAAGAGAAGGGAAGGTGCGATGTTGAGCAGACCATGGGATGCTGCCCTGTAGAATTAGATTTTATCCTTGCCTCTACCGCAGAGACTTTATATGATGGTGCACAAGGTTTGAGAGATCTACGTAAAACACTGAACGATGGACTATTCAGCTCTACTTAGATTATTCAGAGCTTGTCTAAAATGCATGAAATCCAGGTCTCTCTGAAGAGTATTACAAAGCCTTCCTAGGCATCAGTGGGCCAGCATTTCTCAGATAATAATTACAGACTTTGTGATCTCTTCTTACCTGCTAGGGTGCCTACTGGACACTGGGAGAGTATTAGAAAGAAGTGTATCCTACATGCCTGCGCTGCTTTTAGGTCCTCTGCAAGGTGTTTGTGCTTGTGACAAGCTGGGGTACTGGGCTTTACATTAGCTACATTCAACACGTGATGTGCTGTGCGGTTTGTCTGTTGTGCTGTGCTCATTCCCTTTGCATCAGCACATTTTGGGTAACAAGGCTATACAGCCTCACGAGGATGCAAGATGCCCTCAGGATTTTTAAGATGTTTCATGTAGGAAATATTCAAAGAGGAGTTGGAAGCAGAAGTTCAGGTGGCAGTAGCACAAATACCATCCAACAACAAATTCCACCCACTTACAAAAAAAATCTTAAAATTAATTGTATCCTGAATCACACACCATCTTACATCTGATATAACCAAAAATATTAAATGCCGTCATTAGTCGGGACTTGTATATATCTATCACTGCAGTAATTAAATACTTCAGAAATACAGGGAAAGATTACACCACTTCTAGCACTCGTATGGGTATAACTGCATCTGCAATTAGGATGCTACATCACCTTCATATTTCAAAACTGAAAAGCAGTAAAATAAAAATCTTTCAACACAAATTGTTTAGCAACAGCCAAATGCTGAGTGTATAAAAGTTGAATTGTGAAATATTTTGGAAATTATTATACTCCTCTTCTTAAGGAAACAGTACAACATTTCAAGTGAAATGCAGAGAATACTTTTGTATCAGAACAAGATGGTTGTTCTTTTATAATATCCAAGCCTGACATCCTGCAGCCCCCAGGAGCAGCCACCAGTAGGTAAGGCTAGACATAGGGCCACAAAGATGATCCGAGGGCTGGAGCACCTCTCCTATGAAGACAGGCTGAGACAGTTGGGGTTGTTCAGCCTGGAGAAGAGAAGGCTCCAGGGAGACCTTATTGTGGCCTTCCAGTACCTAAAGGGGGCCTACAGGAGAGCTGGGGAAGGACTTTTTACAAGGGCATGTAGTGATAGGATGAGGGGGAATGGCTTCAAACTGGAAGAGGGGGCACTTAGATTAGATATTAGGAAGAAATATTTCACTCTCAGGGTGGTAAGGCACTGGAACAGGTTGCCCAGAGAAGTTGTTGAAGCCCCATCCCTGGAGGTGTTCAAGGCCAGGCTGGATGGGGCTGTGAGCAACCTGGTCTAGTGGGAGGTGTCCCTGCCCATGGCAGGGGGGTTGGAACTCGATGATCTTCAAGGTCCCTTCCAATTCAAACCATTCTATGATTCTATGATGATATGTGGGAATGCCTCCTAATACTCTCCCATTCCCAGCCATCTACAGCTGATGGCATATGGTTTCTGCCTGTTTAGTAAGACAGTGGATTTCTCCACATCGTACTTGTCCAGTACAGCCAAAGCGGGCAGCAGCTCTGTTGCCTGCTCCCCGGGCTGCTGCCCTCCTCTGCCCGCCTGTGCTTCCCTCTGGCAGGTCCTGTTCTGAAACTCATCCTTCTCCGCTTGCCTCGCCTGTGTCCTGCTCCTTGCTCTCACACACCGTCTTGGGCCTCAGCTTCAAAGCCCTTCTTGGACCTACCTGTTGCTATTTTTTTAATGTATCTTAGGTGATAGTGAAGACCTCCTCTTCCCAGTGATCCTGGCTTGTCTGCTTTCATCTGCGCTTCTCAGAAGGTGACCTTGCCTCCCAGCTAACTTTAAAGCTCTTCATTATTTCCTCCTTTATAAATCCCTTTTCAAGGCTTCCATGACAGATACTGACCAAACAATGATAAGCTGAGGGCTGCTGAGAATAGCATCCTTAGCTATTAAAAATAAAACAAAAGCAAATACGTGCAATGTCCATAAAATAGAAGATATTCTTGCAGTAACTCTAACCTGCTCATGTAATTCTGAGCTCCAGCCTTAGGTGCACGTCTCCCTTACCATGTATGAGAAGTGCTGTAGAAATAAGGCAAATATTTCAGAGTCAAGCTGGGATTTATTATATGTTTATGTAAGAACTTACAGAAAAGAACCTTCACTGTTGTCTTGGAGGAAATTATCGGATTATGTATGTATCTGAATATAATAAAAAAACCAAGTCATTTATCAATGTTTTGGTTTATAAGCAGATGATAAGATTAAAAACAGTATTTAAACAGAGTAAAATTTTCTAAGTTAGGTGTTACAAAAGCCAAGTAATTCTATCATCTTTCTGTAGTGGATAAGCTGAGAGAAATGTTTGAGTGTACTGTATTCTGTCTCAGCAGGAAGGGATGTGTAGACCTGAATGCCATACATGAGAATCTCTAATCTCTGCAATTTATATATTGGAAGAATTGATTCAGCTGAAGTATCTGGATGACTTTCTGCAATTTGTACCCCGGTGCTGACTGATCCAAATGCCTGTTATAATGCTCTTTGTACCTGAGGTTTTTCTGCCTGGTGTTCTGTACCTTTTCGGTCTTTTGCTTCACATTTACAAAAGAAAGGATGGCTTAAAGGGACATTAATCCAATGAACGTGGGACAGAAGGCAGCGAATGGTGACATATCTGTGGAACTTGTATGGACAATTATGGCATGGTAAGTGAGGGTTTTTCCTTTTAGCTTGAAAATAGACTGTAATAAAGAGGAAGAACTGGAGGAGATGTCACTTTTCCAATTGCAGATGTACATGGAAGGACATACAATTGACTTAAGCTTCAGAGACCCTCTGATCCCCTAAAAACCTATTTGCCAGTGTGTAAATGACCAGATACTCAAATATTATTCATGACTTGCAGAATTAGAGGTCTCTCAGTATTATCTCCTTTTCACGTTTTTTTTTTTTAAAGACTGGAGTCCACTGATCAAATGCAAATCACAAGGTCAAGGTAGGTTGACATTGTTTTGTGACCATCTGTGGGACACTTAGGTATGAGTGATCTGGCACATAAGAAAATAATTTTATGTGGCAGCATTGTCTCAGTGAGAATTAAGCTCTTATAGTCCCCAAAACCTTGCACTTCTAATTCTGTTCAGCATATAAAATTTTTTTTTATTTTATTTTGAAATACATGAAGCCATCCCAGCTAGATTCCGAATTTCCTTTAAATAGTTGATAAGCCAAGCAAATGTTTAAAAGGACGCAAAGCAAACATGGTATCCAGGTATTTAGGCCTGTTAGTTACTATATGGTGCATTTTTGATCCCTTAATTGCCTTCTTAAAGACACCTTAAGTCTTAGCCTTTTAGTAATGGGCAGAATCCTCTAATTATGCTGTAACTGTACTCAGATTGTGTCATTAGACGAATCTGTGGGAGATGCAGGTTCTTGTAATCATTGTGGTTGCCTTAGCTGTTATGTTTTTTTCGTCATTTGCAATTACAGTGAAATAACAACACAGTTAAACAGTAATTAATTAACTTTCACAGAAGTGAAGCAAAAGTGTTCAAGAGAAAGTCTATTGGAAAACAAAATAAAGGGGTGCTTCAGTTACAGCTCCATGTCCTTTGATTCCAGGACAGAATATGAATTTTAATTGCTCTTATTTTTATACAGTGAAGGTCTCTGGGGCTTTTTTGTTGTTGTTTTGTTTTCTTTTGGTTTGTTTTCTTTTTTTTTGTGTGTGTGCGCGTGTTTTTGTGGGAATTTTTTTGGTGGTGGCGGTGCTGTCTTTTCTGTTTCTTTTTCTGTATAAACCAGGCCAAATAAGTGTATGTGACATTTCACCAGAGTGGAGAATAGATAACTGGTTTGTTGCAGCACTGGGTAGTCCCATCACTTATTGCTGGTACCTTTAATTCCTACATAAAGAATCTTCTAGCTCACACTTGGAGGCAAAAGCCAGAAAGACTAGAAAAATAACGGATAACTTTTATAATGCTTGTACCATGGATTCGATTGTCCCTGGTTCCATATGTCTTCACAGCCCAAACGAATGCTGTCAGTGCCTGCTGTCTTCAAAGCACCTTTGAATCCTGTGGGAACGATAATTAATTTGAACAGTACCTGTTTGGTCTTGCCAGTTATCAGACACTGTTAACCTAATACTTCTGTTTCTGCCCATTGTACTCTTTAACTTTTTATATTCCTTTTTTTTTTTTTTTGCACAGTAGTACATGCAGGGAACTGGTATCCAGTTACAGAGGCCTAGATAATGGGCCAGAGTATTTATTTTACGAGCGGCCACTATTCATTTGCACCTTTGGAAGTGCTGCTGATGTAGTTTAAGCCAGAGGAGACCACTTCCTAAAACTGTGAACACATCGGGGGCATCTTAAAAAATTAGTTTGAAGATGTGTAGCTTTAATTCTTCTTTACCATCAAGTATATATCTCTTTGAATTGGGTTAGTTTTATAGGCGCAGCCTTCTGTGACTATTCCTGTAAGGAAGTTTTATAGTGCTTCATTACAGCTCTGTTTTTCAATGTAGCTCTGAATATAACAACTTTCTTAACAACATGTTTCTCTGTTGCTTATTAATTTGTACTTGCAAGTTTGTGGACTTTTTGGCATTGTGTAAGAACCCTAATCATATACCCGTTATATTAAATATTAAGTACATACTGAGTGAAAAGGTTGTTTCTAATCTGCAGAGTGGGGTTGCAACTTTGCATAAAGAATGCAAGACTTTTAAAGAATGCTTTCAGGCCAAAAAGCGATGTGAAAGAAAGACAAATCGAAGGACATGGCCATAGGCAAGAGCTTATGGAAGCAATTAATTTTTCACCTCAACAGCCACCGCTGACCACAAAACTAGATCCCACTGGTTTAAGTAACTGCAGGGTAACGAAACTAATCTAACCGATCCAGCCTCCCAAGAAACAGGGTGGCAAATCAGGGACATGCCCTTGCCTAGCTGCAGTAAGGCAGTTTAATGTTAGTGCTTCCATAATAAAGAGGAGGTCTTCCATACAGGGGTTTTCCTCTGACACCAACCTTGTTCCTGCCGAGGTCCTGATCTGCAGATGCAAGGATGCCCTCGCTTGCAACTAAACATCTGAAGTCGGGGCACGCTGTAGCAGTAGAAGGCTGGCCACTTGCTAGAGCTTCATTTTATGTTAAAACTTGTTAAAACTAATGTTAACTTTATCATTTTCTTTCTGTTAAATTCATAACAACTATATGTGTATTTCTTTCACGCTACATTTGTATTATATGTTTTAAATTTATTTGCTGTGTTTCATGATCAGTATTTTCAGTAAAATTCTTGGGGATATGTTGTGTCTTGCTTCCCAGTTCATATTTGAGGATCCAAAAGCTTTAGCTGCATTTTTCTTTTCAATGTTTTTGCTGAATGGGAAACTTTTATTTCATTCTGCTCTTCCTGCACTTTCTTAACCCATCAAGTATTTTAAATTTCCTTAGTTATAGCATATGACTATGAAAAACAATAGACAGTGTGTTCATCTGGGAGGTATTTCCCCAAATTCAATGGTTCGGCTGCCAATAACATTGATGTATTTGAGGAGAGACTACCTACTGAAATATAATTTACAATTAAGAAATTTCTATGCTCTATTACAAGCTCATATTAAAGGGTGTCCCCATATAGAGAGGAATGGCACAGGAATGCACCAAACCAGCAACCTTCTTTGAGATGAAGAGCGATATAATTAGAGGATCAAGAAGCAGCTTGTTAGTTTCTAACTACATTTATGCTAGGAAATGAAATAGTCAATCATCTGAATTAAAGAACTATTGTAACTTGAGTGTGATTCAGGGGTACTTAAGCTAATTGCTCACTGTTTTTTTAATAGCATAGGACTTTTTTAACACAAGGGAGTGTGGCAGGGAAGACTTGCTTGACTTGCATGGTTTAACTCAAATTAGGATCAAAGTGGTTTCCTGATTTATTAATGACACGTAATTAGCCAGCAGTCAGTGAGCTTCACATTCTGGGTCAGTATCAGCAGGTTAACAGATAAACCAGAGTGCAAAACACTTGCAAGGTGTTAAAAAGCACCTACAAGTTTCTAAACACCCTAATCCCCTCCATTTCTAACCCCACAGGAGCACGCTCACATGTGCGCACCCCTTTCTAACAGGACAGTGGCAAGCGCCCCCCCCCATCTTTTGGCCACACAGGTTCTCCCGCTGTCCTCGGTGTTGCTCTGCCTTTGTGTGTGCCGGTGCAGGTCCCCGCCACCTGCTAGTCTGCGCTCTGGCAAGTGAGTTCCCGCATGCACCCCGAAATGTGGGTCCTTCTGCTGCTGCAGCCCATACTGTCAGCCCTGCTCTCTGCCTCGGACGGGGAGGATGCCATGGCGGACCGAGACGGGGGTGACTCCTGGCAGCATCCCGGGCAGGGGGATGACCGCTGCGCTGAGGGCCTTCCCACTCCCGCGTCTCACCCCACAGTCACGAGTTTCCTTCCATCTTTTATGCTTCTCCTCAACCGGACTCTTTTCTCAGGAGCCTCTTGGTAATCCCCTGATTGCTGCTTAATCCAACGGATGCCTATGGTAAACAAATGCTGTTGTTATTCGTTTCCTCATTTCATTCTGTTTTGGGGTAACCTCCTCACAGACCAGGCAATTTTGGGTGTTGTGTCCTCACAGGCTGTTTCCACTCACACTCCTGCCATACCACCAGTTACTATCCAGGCCATGTTACCAAGGCAGGTCCATCAGGAGGCTTTGTTACCTCAAAACTCAGCCGGTATAAAATTACTATTATAGCATTTTTTTTATTCTTGACAGGAGAGGAGCTTTGTGGGGTGGAAGAAATGCCAGATGGACCATCACTCACCATGGAGCCATCCCTGGTGACTCCTTGTACTTCACTGCTGGCTTATGCAGAGGCACAGGCTCAGCCACTCCGTAGCTGGTCATTTCACTTTTAAAATGCCGGGCAAATATTCTCGATGTATGAGAGAATGCTAAGTAAGGAATATTTTAAATTAAATTATTTTGATGAAACTCACAGATAAATATGTTCTTACAGTAATTCTGGTAAGAAAAGAACAACATAAAGAGACAAACCAAAGGGTCTGTTATCCCAGTCTCTTCAGCCGTGGCCAGCTGTAGCTAACCAAGGCTAAGGAAATAAATAAGAATAAGCCATGTATGCTATGGCAGTTCCCCAGATAAATTTGAGTTACATATATTCTGTTTTTTTTTTCTATTTATTTTCGTGTAATTGCCATTGTAATTTGATTTGCCGTTGACCATATTTGAGCATGGGACTCAGGAATAACATTTTGACAGAAATATCTATTAAAAATTTTGGATCTCTTTCCCAAGTGACTCTCGCAGCCTATCCCAAACTGAGCTTATTTGTCACTACAGAAATGGCGTAACTTCTAATGTCTTAGGAAATCTGTGGTGTCCTATTGCTCACAATTGCTAACAGAGCATAGCTTTCCAGAAGCCATTCATACTGCGTTATTAACATAAAGCATAGCAGTAGTAGTGCCCTTTCTCCAGCTCTGTGTCTCGTTATTAACATTATATATTATCTAAGGTATATCCAAGAAATTGCCTTTCCATCCTCTTTCCACGCACCTTGATTGTTCAGTGCTTCTAAAATACTGGTGCCCTGATCCAGTTCTGAGCACAGTTTCTCTTTGTCAAAAGCAAAGATGCATGTGATAGGGACAGGGGAGTGAGGTCTGGGGACTTACTGAACCCGGTTTGCCACCAGAGAAAACTTGATGTTGGATGACATCCTAGAAATAATGTAAGTTAAATAATGTATTGTCAAATTGTTTTTTATTCTTGACTCTCAAGCTATAAAATAAAGCTCTTCTAGCTGTGGCCAGGTGAGGACTTAGCAAGGGGACGAGGCAATGAAGGATGTTACTGTGCTCACCGGTTTAGTGACGCTCCCCAGCTGGGAATTACCATCCCCGCAGCTCTGCTTAGGAGGGAGAGCATTTGTGACTCTTCGGTTCATCGGAGACAAAATGAGCTGGGTTAGTCTAATAAGTGAATCAGTAGGGTGAACCAAACAGGCTGATTTAGTTCGAAACAGGCCAGGAGCGTCCACACGAGCTATTTCACCGGCCAGGCTGCGAGAGCAGCAGCTTCTGGCAGAAAGGCAGCACCAGCTGCCAGGGCAGAAGGTTTTCCTTTGGGTCCTTGGGATGCAGGAAAGCCTTCCAAAAAAACCTAGTTTCCTGTTCTGCAAGACCTCTTGCCTTCAGTAGGAACCCAGCGAAGAGGTAGAAGCGAAACTTTTATTGAAAATGATATTTTTTTCATTTATATAGTCAAAGGAAAAAAATGAATTATCGATAAACAGATATTCTTTTATGGTCTGATGCGCATCATGCTGTTCATGCTGTGAAACAGCCTCTAACTGCTTTTTGCTTGCAGCTATGAAAGTGCGGAATATTCCTTTTATTTTGCTGAACACTTCAGAGACGTATTTATTCCTCCCTCTTCAGGTTTTCTTTCCTTGTCTCCCGGTACTTCATATTTGCTGCATTTCCAATGTCTCCTAATTAACTATTCCATATCTCTTGCTGCTTTTATGATACAGGGAAGATTTCACATACATAACCATAATAGAAAGTGAACTGGATATAAACACGGGTCCTATTCAAGCTCCATACGGGCAGACTTCTTCAGAGGATTTAAGCTATTGTCAAATATACAGTAACATGTCTGTAGCTAGAAGTTAAATTCTTCAAAAGAAGTTTCTTGGGGGAGGTCCCTCCAAACGTTGCTTGTACAACTACATTTTAGAAAATAAATTCTAAAGCTTTTTAGATGATGTATTTTACCTGTGTATGATGTCACGAATATAAAGACTGAAGTTCCTGCTACTTCCAGATGTGTTTGGTTTTCTTTTTTTCATTTCTTAACAGGCAAAACTTGCAGTTTAGACTCTAAGAGACAGACATGATAAACCACCAGGAAACACGCTGAGAGCATAAGAAAGGTCTCACAAACATCAGAAAGTTGACTAACATGTTATGTTATATGTTGAAATATTTTATGCTAAGAAGTCTTCAAACTAATGAATTCCTAGAGCCTGTGATATTTTAAGGCAGAAGTTTTAATTCTTTAATAGATTTATTTAAATGTATTTGTTTTTAAAGTCAAAGTCACTGTATTCATAGTAGTTTTTCTTCTGTCTATAAAATGTCTTGAGGTATATTCTCTATTCCAGATAAGTTTGTACCTTCCTTGACCTCTAGTTGCCACAGACTTTAAGTAGCAGGTGAAAGCATTTGGTCTGGGTCTGGAGAAATTCTATTCTACCTTATTTTTATTTCTCTTGCCCTCTTGAGGCCGCTTCTAGATAGGACAAGAGATGAGATGACCTTCTTTTGGGGTGGGAATGTAACAGTAAAATCACAGGGAGTGAAATTTTGAGGTTTTTTGTTGAACTGTTTTTCCATTTAACATCACAAGGGTTTGCTGTATGGACAGTTTCTGTCTATTTTATCTAAACTTACTAGCTGTTTTCCAAACAAGAGATACAGAATCAAGCAATCTGAATCACAGAAAGAGTTTATCACAAAAAAACTAAGTTTAGAAAGAGAGTTTGAGGCAGCATTTGGTAGGCCATTACTCTCACCCCTCTATTGTTCCATTAGTGTTATTTTAATGTCTGTTATTACTACATTGTTGGGTTTGTTATCCACATTTTTACCTTAGCGTGAATTTATATTTCATAACGTGCTTGATTTTAGCAGTGGTGTCAGCAAAAGTTACCAATATCATAAAATAACATGGAGAGAAATTATCCTTTGTGTTGCTACTATATGGGGATTAACAAACAAAAGGATAGTGTATTTTTACTAGTTTAATCTGTAGGTTTTTTTTGATGAGACAAACTCAATGGATTTGTTTTAGTTAATGGAGTTTGGAGGTTGGCTTTTTTTTTTTTTTAATTCTCAGTAGCATAATAAATACCAATGTTGCAGGAGGTTTAATGTGTACATTTGGGGCTTTTGTTAATTGAAAGGTTGAGAAGTTCTTTTGATATGGCTTTACACAGGTCCAAACAAAACTCATCATTCTGCCATATCAGGTTTTTAATTAGTGTGATTGTGGCAGCATCAGACAGTAGTGAAGTTTCCATATGTGCCCTATCAGATGCCCTGTAAGCCTGTATTTCGTCGATCTGGATCAGGCACGGTCACTCATTTCTTCTGAATTAGAAAAAGGGAGAGGAGGGGAGGGGAGAGGAAGTCCTTTTTCCAGGGCCATTTCTCTAAAGCCTTCTCTAAGTCCTTCTAGGACTTGCCATCCAGAGGGACCTGGACAGGCTCGAGAGGTGGGCCTGTGCAAACCTCATGAAGTTCAATACGGCCAAGTGCAGGGTCCTGCACTTGGGCTGGGACAATCCCAAGCACAAACACAGGCTGGGTGTAGAATGGATTGAGAGCAGCCCTGAGGAGAAGGGCTTGGGGCTGTTGGTGGATGAGAAGCTCAACATGAGCCGGCAACGTGCACTCGCAGCCCAGAAGGCCAACCATATCTTGGGCTGCATCAAAAGAAGTGTGGCCAGCAGGTTGAGGGAGGGGATTCTGCCCCTCTGCTCTTGTAAGAGCCACCTGGAATATTGCATCCAGCTCTGGACCCCCCAACATAAGGAGGACTTTGGCACATGAGTGCAATTCCAGACACAAGACAGGGCTCACTGGGAAGTCTGGACAGGGTGTCACGGCAGGTCCTACCACAGTGATTAGAAAAGCTGTTTCTACTGGAGACCCACATTGATGATTTGTTTTTTCTAATTGTTATGTTAAATCTTACTTAAATGGTAGATTTAGTCTCTGCACTTCATCTAAGATGAATTACTATATTCCCCAAAACAAAGGTAAATGCAAAACCATAATGATATGTCCAACTTCTTTTGGGGGCAGTACTTTGTTTGAGAAGTGGCACGTGGGGATGGGTGAGATGTGGCATTCAACAGAGGGAAGGATGTTTTAGTACCTCCTAGCAGCAGTGGCTTGTAACCCTGAGAGATGCCTGGGGGAATGTGTTTTTGGATCATGGTGCTGGATGAAAAGGTTTTGAATTGTGAGGAGCAAAGAATTCCCCAGTTGCTTGAGTCTTCCAGTATTTGGAAAAACAAAACTCTGTACTGTACGATAAAATTGTTCACAGTTGTGTGATTTTAGCAGCAATTTCTTTTCACTTATTAGTCCCTAAACATTTGGCCTAAACCAAGTCTATGAAAAGAAAAAGCTTTTGAAGCTCAAGGCAGATATTCTAGATCTGAAGACAATTCCTCTCTCATCAGCTCCATGCCAGGGTAATAACCTGTCCTGGTTATGCTATAGCAAATATACAGTAGCTATAGAAAGATGGATAGGATTTCGTATTAAAACATGAATAGAATATGAAATATATGGTAGTGTGTTGTTTGGGTTTTTATTTTTTTCCCAGGCTTGTATCTGGAAAGTCCACAGAAACCAGAAAAATAGATGAAAAGACTGTCTGGGCAGCTGCCATCTGTGTTGCTGCCAGTTCTCCGGGTTGTCTCAGCACTGACCCTACTGTGTCTCTGGTGGTTTTTTCCAGTGTTACTGATGTATAAGGTTGGGGTCTCGAACACTTTGCAAAACCACAGGAAGAAAATTCAGCATTCAGACTTGTTTTTATGGTGGTTTGGCTCAGTGGCTAAGTTCTGCCAGGTTTACTGCAAAATAGCCCAAACACATTTGGCCTAATGTAATGATTTCAAAAGGAAACAGTACAAGTTGTAAGTGTGAATGACTCTTTTGCCTACAAGTTGAAGCTCTTGTTTGTTTGTGGAATTAATTCTGTCATTGGAGTACCTAAGAAATAGGAATAAATAAGAACAAGAAATAATAACTAGAGGTAGCACAGTTAGCACAGAGAAAATAATTTGTAGTCACACAAGAATGTTATTCCTGACAATAAAATGTAAATATAGGAAAATAAAGTGGTTTGATGCATGAAATAAAATCCTCATTTTATTAGGTGATGTCTGGATGAGACAGTCACAGATCAGAAAAGACATATACCTGGAACTTCTGCCTCGCTTCATGTTTGGGAAGAAATATCGGAAGAAAGCTCTGGAAAATAAAACTCATTAAAGAAGAAAGTAGAACATAAATCAGCTTAGGTTTGCAATGACAAAGTAAACAAATCAGGTTTGTACCTCTGATGTGAAAAGGATACAGAAAGTAGCATCGTGGTGAATCATACGTATTCAACCAGTTTCTGTTTTCATGCCGATACCTCTGTGGGTAGCAGCAGTGGATAATACCAGCCCCCAGGTAAACAAGATGTAAGCCTAACTCCAGAGATTTTATCTTGTCCGTATTAAATGTCTCAGCTGCAGCTTGAAGCCCAGGGCTCCAGGACGATATGCATTATTTGATAGGGGCTCCCAGAAATATCACCCTGCAGCTGTGCACAGTGAGCCCTGGGCAGCTCTGCTCCTTTGGACAGTCCTGGTGTCACCTCCACCATGGGACACCTTGCCTGCTGGGGAGGTGTAGGATGTGGGATGTAGGATCCCATTCTCTTTTCCCTCGGGCTGCCTTCTCCATGGACAGGCACATTTCTCAGAATGTTTAGAAAACAAAATACATAATGAAGTTAAAGAAGAAAAACTCTGTGGTAAAGCAAAGTACAAAATAAAACCAAATCTGACAAGCACACAGAAACTCGGAAGAGAGGTCAGAGCACATTTACAAGACAGAAAAAGTATAAGTATAAAACAGAGTGATATACCGGCCAGGAGGAATAAGACAACACTGGCTATGGATATCAAATATGGATGGAGATACAGATATATAAAAGGGAGAAACAGACATTACAGTTTTTGTCAGACTAGAGAAAAAGGAGGTACTAGAGATAATATTATGAGGATTTTTTTAGGAAAGAGGAGAAGGGGTACTCTGTTTAAGCTGTGGTATTTAATTATTCTGGAACCTCAAGAGTACAACAAGGAATGATAAATTATGTCTAAATAATAAAATAACTTATTCCTTAGAGATATACGATGTATAAACAGCTTTTAAGGGAACTAAGAAAGCATGACAGTAATTTTCAGAGTCATTTCAAGTCATTCTTTGGGTGATTAGGAGAGTTTATGAGTAGGTGATACTACAGAATTTTGAAAGAAACTACAGACCTCTTACTTGTAAATTAATTTATCAACAACATTTTAAAGAAATAAGTTAAAAAATGTGTGTCCCATTCTTTTGCTTATTCTGTCCATATTTACACAAGGTGATTCTGGAAAATAGAAGGATGTGTGGATGATACCCTTTTGGATGATCAGAAGCACTCCCCATCAGGGCACTGGAAACAAAAGGAAAATAGTTGGCTGCACTGTGGTTTCAGTTTGTGGCCACGAAGGAAACAAAACAGTGGCTGAAGAGTCGAATTAAGAACAGGAGACAATATTTGTCCTAACACGAGAGGCTCTTTAACTGAGTGAAGTGATGGTTCATTGAGCAACCAACATACCAAGTCCGTACTGTTCCCCCTGGCAGGCTGCTTTTCATAGCTCAGAACACCGGAGCTGATGCAAACAAAACCCATGTTTCTTTGAGCAGAGAAAATGCCCTCTGAAAGCAAGAGGAAGCGCATCGTGAGCGCCGCGCTTCATTGTTTCACAATGAATTGCATTAAAATTGGCTGTGGGTTTCACTTCATCCAATGCTAGGCACAGCACAGAACTGACAACGTAACTGTAAAACCACATGAGATACCAGGAATAGGTCCTCTCACTCGGTTCAGCCGCGGGCGTTGTGGGAAGATAGGTCTTGCAGGCAGCCCAGCATGCTACTAGAGCCAGGAGTTTCAGTCGCCTTGTGGAAGATGCTGTGGCAACAGTTCCACTGCAGCTTGACTGACTCCCCGCTGCCTGTTACAGCAAACAGTCTGAGCTTTCCACCCACCTGACATTCTCCCTGGGAGCAGTGAACAGAAAGACAGCAACTACTGCCAGGTGAAGGGTTTGGAGTCCTCAGAGCAGGCATCATGTTTGGGGAAGGAAGGCTGGATGGGGCTCAGAAGGTCATTCAGTTCGGACTTTTGAATGTGAATCCAGGAGCATTGTGTTGGGGACTTTTGATGTCACTGTAGTTTCTGCAGAAGTACCGTGCAGGAATACATACTGATGACCTGCACAGTGGCTTTTAGTCCAGTCTAATCTGTATGTCAAAAAGGGGTGGGTTTCTGTAGGACCATTATAACGATGGTCTAGGTAGCTCAGTAAGCTCCCTTTACTGCTTCTTCAGCCCCCTGGCTGAGCAGAAGCTGAAGGAACTGGAGAGAAGTGCAATACAGTAGTGTTGACGAGGAAGAAGAGTTACTACAGAGGGAAGGAAGATGACAAACCAGAGCTGGATGTGAAGATGGGCACAACCAGCTGCCCAGACCTTGCTTCCTCCTACCTCTCCTTTAGACACCCTTCCGACCACACAAACCTCCTGATGGCAGCCATTCAGCATGTTGCTCGGGTGACATTAGATGTTAGTTTGCAGGTCTTCCTCTGCTGGGAGAGGAAGGATGGTAGTGTGAAACCCGGGGCCAGGAGAGAGGTGGCTGTGCTGGAGCTGAAATCAGGCCACCACCAGGGAGACAGGCTGGGCAGGGAGGTCCCAGCAGGCTCCCCGGCGATGCTTCACGTGATGCTGCTCTCCTGAGCCTTGGGGCAGATGGTGGAAGAGGCTGGAGTTGAGGCTGGAAGGGTCCGAACAGAAATACGCTCAACGCAGGGTAATACCAGCCTTGAAGGGGGAGCAGCTTCTCCAACCTAAGGCCTAGCCTCTTGGCCTCTCCCTCCCTTCTGAGGCTCGGTTTGAGGGTACGAGAGGGCCCTGACACAGTGACAAGCACAGGGGAATTTTCTGTCGGCTAAGTAGGAAGGAAGTGGTTGGGGCAGCGGGTGGAAAAAAGAGGGGCCATGGCACTTGGGCATGTGCAGACGGCTTCAAAAGCATGAATAGGGGACCTCAAAGGAGAGGAAAGATCTGAGATGAAAGCAGGATCTTTCACACAACATGCAAGTACCATGGGATGCTCTGGGCAAGGTATCAATTGAATCTGTGGTATCAGATAAAGTGAGGGACTTCTTTATGAATCTGGGAAACGTCGGCTGTGCAATAGCTGATATAAAAGCCCGCAAGTGACATCCTGCTGATCTTCAGGCATTCGTGTGTAAGTGATGAGAGATTAGACTACCAAACTGATTTCTAGAATGAAAATAAATCTGACATGAGCAGACTATTCTGGAAGCACCATCCTTACGGCATTTCAATAGATTTTGCAAGAATTCCCGTAGTGTCCAGGCCAGACTCAGAGGAGATATAAAGCCAGACACCAGCTGCACAGTGTAGCAGTTTGTGAATTTATGTTTCCTTTGGAAGCAGTTCTGTGCATAGAGGTGCTTCACTTTTAGCACTTAAAGAAAAATCCCAGTTTTTCACTGCGGAGCTCCCTCAACTCCCTTGCTGTTGTCGGCGGGATTCGGGCTGCCTGTACCACAGCATGGGTAGCTCGTGGGTCTCCGCAAGCAGGAGGTGTTTTGCCAGTGGCTTTCAAAGATCTTTGCTGATAGAGGCATAATATCGGGTATTACTACAGTGACTGAAGGGAAATGATTATAGTTTCTGCTGCTTATCTGTTCCCTGTAGGATTCATTTACCCCAGCTCCTTTTAGCTGTCAAGCCTTAGCCGTGTTCTTTTATTGCCTCTTGCTTTCTTTTTTCCTCTAACACGTCTTCATCCCCGCTCCTTAGCACAGTAAATACTGCTATTTATGAATGACATTCTTAGTTGTAATCTGTGTTAGCAGTCCCGGGCTCCTTCCCAGACTACTTTCGGCTTCACTCATTTTGGAACAGCACTTGGAGGACAACTGTGCAGCTTTGAACTTGGTGTTCAGAAGTTAAAAACAGAGAGCTTACAGTGCACTGGGAGAACCTGCTTCAGAAAACCCTTTTGATTTTGTTAGTAGAGTGCTTTTAAAGTAATTTTGACTTGAGATTTCCAAATTAAATTTCTTGGAGGTTTATGGTGACATATATTTTGCTACTTACTTTAAACTACAGCCAGTGAGAAAATAGGCCTTCATTTCTACCATTTACTTTTAATTTTATTTTAATTTTATAATTTTTTTTCTCCCCATTTAGGGACAAACATTTAAAAAGTACAGTCTTTTGCTGAAAGGGAAGTCCATGATATGTCATTTCAAAAACTCAAATAGACCAAGGTGTTTTCAAAGCCAAATATACTCCTGAACTCTCTAGCAGCCCAGATTAATGAAAAGCATGCCTAATAGCGTGTCCAAAACAAACCAAAACTAAACAAGTTTTCTGTAATCTAGGAAACAAGGAAGATTTCTTCTAAAATTATCTCAAATTTCCAAGAGAATACTCTTGTCTTTTAGAACTTTCGTTTTCTGAACAACGTTGGAAATGTTCTTTCAAATCACCACTATTTAAAATGTGAAACAATAGGTAATGAGTGACTACAACTTCTTTTAAAATAGCTTTGTTTATTTAAAAATAAAAAAAAATCCTGGTCTTTACGGATGGTTTTTATGAGGAATTAGATATAAGAGTTGTTCTCTGGCAACAGACTTTTTTCTATAGAAGGGACTGTGCAGTATCATCTAGTTATTATATCTTCTTCCAAGGGAAACATCTATTAGGTATTTTCCTGGAAAAGGTATTTCTTTGAGCTGGCAGAGGCCTCTGCATCTGCTGAATATTGCTAAAATGTCACCAAATCCAACAGAATGTAAAGCCTGTACCTGCTCAGACTTCTTTGTAGACTTTAGAAGATGCTGCAGGAAGTCTGTAACAGTTCTTGATTTTTGAGCTGAAAATGGAAGTGCAATATCACATGAGGCTTTCAGAATGCAGGAAATGAAAGTCCCAGTGCTACCTAGAAAACAAACAAAAGGACTTTCCATAGATAGATTGCCTTTCTTTACCAATTTTTCTTTTTTTAAAAATAATTTTGTGTGTGTCTTTTGCCCTTTTTATTAGGAGTCTTCCTTTGCTTCTACATTTCTGAACTAAGTGTAAATTTCTTTGGTCACCTTCCTCTTTGGACGTGCATGTGTAATGCTTGCTTCTTCTTAATCACAATGACCAGAGAAGTTAAATGTGAATTTTATTATCTCTAGTACGAAGTAGCTGCCTGCTCTTGGTTATATTGTATGCATAAATACCATCTTGTGCATAGCCCAAGAGAAAAATAAAATCTCAGGCGCAGAGTTCTTAAGCAGCTTCTTTGCAAAGTGAAATTAAAAGTTTGATCAAAAAAATGGGGGACTTTTTATCATTAGGACATTCTCTTGTGATCAGCCATGTGATGATTTCGTATTCATCTTGTCAATTTTCTAACTTCAAAATTATTCTTACTTCTTTCATGTACTCATTTATTTTGGTGTTATTTTTATGTGTGAATTTAAATTTCAAATGATAACACGATACATATATATTCATGTATTCATAAGTTACACAAACTGGTGCTAAAAAAGCTGTTATTGAATTGACTTGTAATAACCACACAAGTGTCATAGAATCAATATAATTAACAAATTTTAGACCTCTGTAATAAAATGAGCACTACACAAGCAAAGCATGCCATATGCTATGCTTTTGGGTTGTCTTCACAGCATTTTGACCGTACTGGCATTCTGAAATGTTTGACTGCCAAGACTCAATGATAAGTGCTGAAATATTTAATTCTTGACTGCTCACTGAATATTGACTAATGTGTACTTTCATGTACTGTGTCCTCAGCGTGCTGTAAGGAGTTACACCGTCGGATGCCTTGCCTGAAGCTATTATTGGAAGTGTTGCATTCTGAGCACCAGACCATTTATGAACAGCACGACGAAGAAACCGTACTGGAAGGACCTTTGTTTATTGCTTATTACCACGATGCTGTTCTTATAGATTACAGTTGATTTCTGCATTAACACAGGTTGGCTCTACCACTCAGCAACTAATCACTTCATCAGCAGGATACCAGGTAAATACTTCTGTGGTAAATAAGATGTTTAGAGCCTAAATTTGTAATCTAAATTCAGACACCAGCCTCCATACCACAATATACAGAATGGATTTTCCATTTTTCTGTTCAGTATTTCACTTAATGCTCGGTTCAGACACAGCTGCTGTCAGCTGGAAGAATTAATTACTTAATTATTTTTACAAGCATTTGATGTCAGAGTTGCCAGCAAAAGTATGAAAATTTTAAACAACCTTTTACATCAGCATAACAAATGGATTTCATATACAGTAATTAAATCATGCCACATTGCTGTGTACGAGCAGAAAAGGCAAATACAAGGTGCTAAGAACTGTGCAAAAGGAAAAGGGGACAGGGTAGCTTTGGCAGAAGCAAGAAGAGTCCAGAATGAACTTACTCAGAATGACCCAGGCAGGAGATGTAGTCCGGCCCAAGGATTCAGAATCAGCTCTCTGTGACCTAGAGTCTAGTTTGGTGCGTCACATCTGCAGCTTAGAGCTTTGAGAAGATTGGTGTTGAGCTGTGAGACAGTACCTGAGCTACAGTCATGTAAGATAAGTAATAACACAGGCAAAGTGCAATTATTGAGGTGGTAATTGCTAGTAAATGAAGGAGAGAAAATAGCAAGGAAAAAAATAGAGAACTGGAAGACAATGGTGAGCATACTTAAGCATGCTAAGCATGCTTAGCTTAGTTGCATGTTAGTCCCAGCTACTTATCCTTTGTGTTAGCCAATACATAATTGCTGAGTACTCTTGAGCTATGTATATACTGCTCGTAAAATCTCTCTGTGAGTGACGAAATATGACCAAACCTGTAGAGTGAGAGTTATTGAGGGTCTCTCTATAATCTGCTATACGTGTACGAGACAGACTCTCATCCATCCAAGTGGCTGAATCGGTTAGAAAGCTGCGTGGGTTCTGCCTTCTGCCTTGTGATTCCCTGAGAGAGCAAAATGGACTTCTTTTTTACAGTATGAGCATATGTCTCAATGACATATGTATTTTCCTTTTGCAAACAGATGCCAGCTTAGAAACGTGCCATGCTTCTGCATGAAATAACCTGTGGGTTTAAAATCCTGTGATCCTACTTTTCTGTAGAATTACAGGGACTTCTTTATTTATGCAGGTGAACCAAGTTCACATTGCACATGTTTGGCACCGTGCTACTAATCTGCATATATTTTGTATGTTTGATTCTTCTGTCAGTCTGCTTATCAGATATGTGATTGTATTGCTATTTCAGGACGAGGCATAGATAATCTAGCAAGAATTAATTTTGTATGCATCTTCGTCTTGGGTTATTAGAATTGACACATCCATCATTTCTACAGTTCTGCCGTAGGACCTGTTTTTATTTGAACCTTTATCCCTTCTTTATCCATTCTTCTATGAATATATCCCACATAATTTAATATATTATCCTTATAGTATATAGCCTTCAAGTATAGATCATTTACTTATATAATATTATATTATAGATTCATTCAGTTTCAGTCGATATCAGTAAAAAGTAGACCAATCAATTTGTATTACCTTAGACACAAAGATGTTCTTTCATACCAGGAAGGGGTATTGTATTTATTAACATCAAGGAGGTGCATCTAGAACAAGGCACAAACAAAATGTTTTTTCTTGAGAATATAAGACATGCAGTACTACAACAGACCAGTGATTCCAGTTAGCCCAATACGTTATAAGAGAGGCAATAGGAGATGCTATTCAGGAAGACCACGTGAGCCTGGCCGTTTTCTGCAGTCTTTTACCTGTGTATTTCCGTAGCATGCAGAACTGTGTTAGGAGTGTTGGAGGTACATTTCTGCCTGTCCTTTTTTGCACCTCTTTAAGGACTCATGACTTTGTCTAATCCTTTTTGAACCTATTGACACCCTCTGCCTTTATGAGCTTCTTGGTAGCAAATACCAGAAGTCCGCTGTCTGCTGTGTAATCAAACATTTCCTTTTATCTTTATTTAAAGCAATCTCCTCCTAGTTTCCTTGAGTGTGCCGTAGTTCTAGCGTTACGGGAGTTTACGGACAGTTCTCTGTTCACTTTTCCTGCTGCCTTCGTGACAGGATGAACCCCAACCACATTGCCCTCAGCCTTCTCCTCTGGAAACTGAGGACTCAGGGGGTTTTGTCTACTCAAAAGACAGCTGTTTCTTTTTTTTTTTTTTTTTTCATCATTTTAGTTGCCTTTCTCTATACCCTTTCTTGACTATGCCCTTGTGAGATACGGCTACGCAAACTACACAAATTACTCAAGCTTTGGGTGCACCGCATTTTTGTATGGTCACAAAATTACACCCTCTGTCTCGTTTTTTGACTGCCACTAAACGTTCAGCTAATGATTTCAAACAACTGCCAATGGTAATGGCAGGATCTCTTCTTTGAGTTGTGACTCAAATGTAACTCTTCAAAAAGCACTTTGCAACTACTCACAAACGAACAGCTTTCAGTCATTGCAGTGTATGAGTAAAATGCGCTGTGTGATTACTCAGGCTCTGTGAATTACACAAGAAACTGGCTCTAGAACTGATTTTGAACTACTTACATTGAAAATATCAATCACATAATACAGGTTATAAATTAAAACTGCACAAATGTTACCAGAAAGAAAAGTGTCTCCCTAGTAACATTTCAAAATTTAATCGACAGATAGGAATCTTAATCCTGAAAATATATGCATTCTAAGTTGTTAAGCAACATATAGAAGAGGACAGTCTCTTAGGGATAAACATTGCCTAAACTTCAAGATAATAGGGTGGGAAGTCAAGGTCGCATTGCACCTCCAGGTGGGACTACCAGACAAACGCAGGCTCAGGAGTATTAGGATAAACACCAGAGCGCTGTGCCTGGAAGACAAGCCCTTCCTTTATAATCTTATTACTAAGATGAAACTGCTTTAAAAGTAGAGGAAGTAGATATAGGTAACTGGTCATATCCTCTCTTGGCAATCAGATCTAACTTTAACTTAATTTTGTTACTCTGTGGTTATCTAAACCAGTCTAACATCACGGAATCACGGATCACGGAATCACGGAATTTTCAGAGTTGGAAGGGACCTCTAGAGATCATCTAGTCCAACTCCCCTGCCAAAGCAGGATTGCCCAGAGCACATTACTCGGGACTGCATCCAGGCGGGTCTTGAAAATCTCCAGAGAAGGGGACTCCACAACCTCCCTGGGCAGCCTGTGCCAGTGCTCTGTCACCCTCACCGTAAAGAAGTGTTTCCGTGTATTTGAACGGAACTTCCTGTGTTCTAACTTGTGCCCATTGCCCCTCGTCCTGTCACTGGGAACCATTGAAAAGAGTCTGGCTCCATCCTCCTTCAACCCACCCTTTAGATACTTGTACGCCGAGTACAGCCAGTAGTGAGTTCTGCTGGAGGTGAGACATCCACCATTTCTACAGCTCTTGCTTCCGGCCACTTCCTTTGGTTTTCTCTACGTTAACATTGCTCTGTGGCCTAACTTGCATAGAAACTTAATACATAACGTGTAATTTGGCCTACCACAAGGTCTATTACTCTTATTACTTCCCCTGCTGCTCTCTCCGAGAATGCCTTCCACTTGCTCTCTGGATCGAGTGCAGATCTTTTGGTGTTTATCTGGTACTTAGCATAACTGGGTTCTCAGTCCTGTGCTTTTAGATACTCTTTAGGTTTTACACCAGGGATAAAACAGACTCTGAAGGTGAGAGAAAAGAGGGAGAGGTAGCGTAGAACAAACCACTGGTGAATAGCATCATATGTGAGTGGAGAAGTTACTGGGAAGGGATCAGATGAGATTTCATCTCGCTTTCAAGAAAAACATTCTAAGCAAATATAGACCAGTTTGCCCCAATATCTGCCCCAATACCTACGGGCAGATTGATAACAAAAATCTACTAGCAATATACAGGATGAAGTGAGTGTTGCAGCCAGTTGCAATGCATTGGTTATCACCAGAGGGGCTGAGATAAAACATAAGGAAGGGTGAGGAATTGAATTTCATCTGCTTAAAGGCTATGACCTTTTGACTTAGATTAAATAAAGGAAAAAAAAAAAAACACATAGAGTTAAGCGTGAAAAAAATTTGTTTAAGTTAAGGGGCAATTTAAGCACAAGATAAAATGCTAATCTTGGTAATAAATGCATGTAAACTGCAAACCATATCTGAAGACCAGTTTCTGGAATAATGTCCTAAATAGAGTCCTGAGTGTGAAAAACCTGAAGGGTTTTAAAATTGAGTTTAAAGCATTTTGAAAATATTACATAGAAGATCCTCAGAGAGGAGGAGTTTTTGCATATTGCATGTGTTACTACCGCCAAAAGGGCAAGCAAAAGAGACTTTTATTTACATTTGTGTAACAGAATGCAAACATTATATTGATCTCATGTCAGTATCTGCTGCTTGTCTTTGGAGCACAGCAGGAGACTCTTCCCCCTTTTCCTAATCTTTCTCCTTTTTCCCTAACCCTGGGCTTGCAGGACAAAATCTCTTTGTGTTTCTATTGACATTTAAACTGCCAAGGTGTGTTTGTGGTGTATACTGCTCAGCATTAATCTGGTTTGCCAGAACTGCAGTCAACAGAGAATTTTTCCCTGTGTTAGTTTTGCAGGGACAACAGGTTTTTCCCACCATCTGGGAGTTTTCTTCAACAAATTCCTTCTTGTTGCAGATAACTCTGTCATTGGCAACTCCCTTAATCTGTCCTGTGACACTTAATTGCTATGGCTCTTGACCTCTTATTAAAATTCTTAAGCTCAGTGATGTGGAAGTGTCATGTGTCATTGCAAGCGGAGTAGATGCCCTGCGGGCTTTTTCAGTAGCCATCTGCCTGTACCTGAAATTTCTGGAGACTGGATTTTCCCCCATTATTCTTTTCAGTTCTGTGGTTTTGTATTACAAATGGGAGTTGAGCAGCTTGTTCCTATTAGGGTTTTTCTTCACGCTGAAGGCTTGTTTATCTCCCTGGAAAGTAGAAATCTCATCTCTGCTGAACACAGCAAAAGTGAAACAGAAAGACAACAACATTTATCCCACCTAAATTTACATGTTTAGGTTTGTTTAATCCAGCTCTCCTTGATAAAACAGACTGAGGAAACTTAACCATTGGGAGGGTTTGGGAAAAAGATGTTGCAACAAAGCAAGTTTGATTTGGACACACAGACTATCTTTTGGACATCTTGCTTTTCTCAAGAAGGATGTCACCTAGTGAACCAACCGTGGTTGGTTACTGAGTCATCTCCTGCTTGAATTAGCTACCAGAATCCAAAAGGCTGTGAGCTGCTATTCTGAATCCTTCAAAATACTTGGACAATCAAAAGGGACATATCTGAAAACAGAATTAGAAGAGTAGTTAATTCAGTGGGTAGCTGGAAACAGATGCATTTTAAAAGGAGGTTGAATGAAATGGCATATTTTAAGAAGAGAAGGAAAGAAGAAGTTACAGTGTGTTACTGTTGCACGTAGGTGATCTCTATAGTTTTTAAACTCTTCAATACAGATAAAATTCTGGTGGTTTTTCAATAACCTTTATGCAGTTTGGCTAAAATTCAGAGTTTGAATAGGTAATGTGACAGTGCTAAGGTTTAGGGCTGTGAAAAAGATCATAGAATAGAATCATAGAATGGTCTAGGTTGGAAGGGACCTTTAAGATCATCAAATCCAAACATAAAAAGCAGTTGGTCTCGATAACCAAAAAGATACCCACTCTGGACTAGCTGTAAAATATTTCTTTTGTCTGAATAAGACTGGATGGGATAAAATTGTTCCATCACAGATATTAATCCTCTTGCTTGGGTACAGAAAATCACCAGCTGTATTTCAGGGTCTTTGTTCTCCCTGGCGAGGATGACCATAGGTCCCCTGTGGACAGGAGGTGTTGGACTTTGAAGCAGTTCTGAGGAATCAGGCAGCCTCATGTCTCTTGCAGTTTCTCTACAGGCCAAGGAAAAACATAAAAAGAGGAAGCACAACTCAGCTTACGTATATTCTCAGAGCACAAAAAATTATCAGCCAGATCAAAATTTTTGCCAAATGTTAAAACTCCCATTTTTTTAAAAGAAAAGGATCGCTTGTTGCTTTTTTCTTTTTGGGTTTATTTGTTCAAAACTCTGATGTGGTTTGATCATATGGCAAAAGAAGTAGCTGTTATCTGTACGCCTGCCTAAGTTGCCTGTGTTTGCTTTTACTGAGCAATTAACTTTTAATGCGATTTAATGAGAAAAAAAAAAAGACAATAAAAATACTTACCATTAAATTCATTACCATTACATTACAAGGAAGAGAGAGTTTTCAAATCAAAACAGTGTTCTTCAAGCAGGAAAGCAAGAGAAAGTGGTGTTGTGTACAAAATCCTCACATTGCCCCAATTTTGAAATTATGATTACAGAACTTAAAAGACATTTTCAATAGAGATTAATCTTATTCCTGATCCTAACTGCTAAAGAAAAATAATAGCATGAGAAGTGAGGTTGTGAATTTATAGAATAATTAAAAAAAAACCCAAACAGTTATGGAATTGCATTTCATCAAAAACAGTTAACAATGCAATCCAAATTTACCTTGCGAAAACTGGGGGAACTGTGTTCACACTTCTGATAACAAATTACATGTTGGAGAAGAAATATCCGTGAAAAATGTGACCATTCACTTGGTTTCTCTTCTACTGATGTATCAAGAGAGATGTAAGATCAGTCCACCGGTTGCTCTTTATCAAGAACCTTGCTTGAGAAACTGCCATGATCTCAGGATGACCGAAAAAAAACAAATCCAAAAATATTTTAAGCAATCATGAATGAAATGTAATATTATAGCCTTCCACAAAATATATTTGGAGATCTATATGCTTCAAGAGTGTGTGTCGTCCCTTTCGTAGAGGCTAATGCCACTGGCCTTCTGGAGTAATTATTACTTTCTAGGAATGCCAAGGACTGAGACCCGTGTCTTGTCGCTTAGTGGAGCTGCATGAAGGTCCATGAAGGCTGCAGGAACACATATCTCAAGAACTGAATACTATCTATCTGAAATAACTTAGGAAAAACACACAGTTATAAAATGCAAAGAAGACTTAAAAAATGTGCCGCAACCCAGAAATCAGTAAGATACATTTTGGGGAAGAGAAGGAAGCAAAACAACTCTGTGTATAATGGCTACACAATTAATCAGGAAATTATGGATATATTTAAATTCACATGTCAGAAAAATCTGTGAACCCATCACGGGAATGGTGATCAAAGAGCAACTTTAAAAATGCACTTTTACTAATTCAAGCCTAGATATATTTAGACAGGGAAGATTTTGCCAGGCAAGGTGCCAAAATTGTCTGAAGAACTACAGATGCTTTCTTGCAAGGAAGAAAATACAAAGGATAGGAAAGACATTAATAGGGGAACACTCCCGGTTAATGGGTTCTAGTGGCAGACCCTAAGTCTTACAGGGGTACGTGACGGGATTGAATCCTGATCCCTCCGGAACGCAGAGCCGCCTGCTTTCTCCCTTAAAATGTGAAATGACTGGCAGCCAGAGATGATCAGAGATGGCTGAACTTCCTTCAGAGCAGGGGTGGACAAGATGACCTCTCAGGGTTTCGGCGTTGTGTTTTTTATAATTTTACACTGTATCTCAGGTTTGTTTTGTGTTTTGGGTTTTTTTTTTGTTTGTTTGTTTGTTTGTTTTTCCCACAGGAATTCCTCTGAATTTTATGTGAATCGAGTTCGGATATGGTGTGATAATTTGGGAGGATGATAATAGGGTGGATATTCTGAGATCAGGACACTACGAGTCTCAGCAGCCAATGCTTTTGAACGTTTCAGACCACTGTTGCGATACCTGGCTGTTTTGTTTTTTTTTTTTCAAAATCTTGATGGTCCCTTTGTGGCCATATGGCATACAATGTCAGAGATGAAAAAGACGTTTTACCCTCCAAACCTAAGGTTTCTTTTCATAACTGATTGGGAAAAGTGGAAGTTATCATCATATGCATAATTTTCAGAAATGCCTGAGGGACTTCTTTAAACTTTACGCAGTAATAGTTTACCATGTCAATAGAACAGGAGTTTCTAACCTACCAGATGTCCAGCTGTGGTACTCTAATGAATTTTGTCAGAAACTGCCTCTAACCTCCCTCAAAGTCTCCATTTGCTGGGAGGAACCATCTTACTCGCTTTCTCCAGCTTGAAATGTAAAGCAGGCTACCTTTTCTGTATCTGGTGCCAGGCATTTAACTCTAAGCAATTAATGTCCTTTTAAATGATTAGGAGTAATTCTGTGTAAGACGAAGAAAAGAAAATCTTCATTAACAAATGGAAGGAGTGGAATATGAAGTGGTAACCTCGTATTAAAGTACATCTAGTCCTGTGGAATTTTGACAGGTTATTTCAACAGACAGTGCATGGAGGGAAATACATCTGTAGTGCATATAAAACACTTGGGACGTTTTAATCTGATTTACAAGTAATTTACACAAACAAGCACAAGAAAGGACATTAAGATTTGCTAACGTAAAGTCACAAATTGCCAATCTTAGGCTCGCTACTGCAATATTAGCTGATCTCTTTAGTAGAGGAACATGGCATAATTTTCCTCTCATAGGACACCCATATGAGTTGGTGCAAGTGGGTGCAGATGCGTCAAGGCACTAAAGGTACTAAAAATCCTTTTGGTTTGAACATCACTGTTGTTATTCTAAAAACATTTATTATTAAATAGGGTTTTTTTATGAAACTCTTTTTCAGAAAAGAACAAAACCCAAAAGCTCAGTCTGTATCCAGACATACATAAAATATATAAAGTAAAAGAAAAATATTGATGCAGAAAGGCTCTATATAATGTCAACTGTTACACAACATTATTTACAGGCACTGCTCTACCCAGGATGATTAATAAGATTATTTCCACATCTGGGCGGTGTTAATAGAAGAGTTAATTATTTGTTATAACTTTGATTAAACTGTTTACGAAGTATGACTCGTATGACTTTAATATCAGCTCTATGACTTATAGTGTCTAGGTAAATGACGCTCCTATTGGTTTCAAAGATGGTCTTGATCCACAGATGGGAAATCAATTAAGTGTTTGTTCTCTCACTTTTACTTTAATGATCCTAGTAAGTTCTGACCAGTATACAAAAGGAACTTCAATCTCGAAGAAGTCCCTGACTTTAAACAGCTTCTCACGCTGTCCACATTTGTGATGGTCAGGAGACGCTTTTTCACTGAGCCACCACCACATAGATGCACACCACTGAGGCAAGAAATCTAAGAAAATAAAAATCTACCCAAATCTTTTTTTTTTTCTTCTTTGTTGCTGTCAGCTGAAAATTTAGTAGAACTGTCTTATTGGGTGAATGGTTCAGACAAAGACACTGCTCTGATGACCCTACAGGGTATAGGAGTTTTGTTAGGGGTCTTTGGACTATATTACTATAAAGCAGAACTTCTGAAACTCCTATTAACTGAGTAGGCTACCTAGCCATCTATCTATAGCTCATGATGTTGAAAAACATCAGTGTGATCACTGTGGACACTTCTCAGCAAATATCCTCTATTTTTAAAAGTACCTTAAGAAATGTGCTTTAAGAATATAAAGAAAATGAATAAGAATAAAAGAAAATAAAAAGAACATAAGAAAATGTATTTTTAGTGCATTTGTCCTGATTCAGGGAAGTAAAAAGGACATCTGTTTTCAGGTACTGTTTGATTCATTAATTCAACTACCTGCTCTCAAATATAACTGATAAAAATTTCAGTAGCTTCCTACCTGCCGATGACAGGAGTAAGGCCGTCCTACCAGCAGCAATGGTATTTTGTTTGCAATTTCAGTTGTTAGGTTTGGAGTTATGTGGACAACCAGTACCCTTGATGGCTGGAAACAAGAATGATCTCAGCTGTGGGACTGAGTCACGGAGCAGACAGGCAGTCACAAGGCCTAGGGCAGCAGCTGATGGAGGACATTCATTCAAGATGAAATCTATAATACCGTGACCAAATCATCAGGGAGTGCACTCTTTAGGACTTGTCTTTTACCTAACAATTACAGGTAATAACAGAGCATTTAAAAACATATAGATATTTTTATAAGCTTCCACTAGAATTATTTCACTCCTTAAGGATTAGCAAACTTTTCCTTGTCCATCGAAGGTCAGTAAACTAGGACTGTTTCTGACACAAGACAGTCCTGTGCCTGTATCCTGAATCAAAGCTGCTGCTGCATTAAAAACTAGCCAGATTATGCCAACTGTTAGGTATTCTCAGCAGCAAAGTAACTGGAGTCTTGAAGGTGTGCTGTCAGTGTGCTGGTTTGCACGCTGGTGTGCCTGGTCTTCAGAGCTTCCAGTGTTTTCAGTCTTACAGCGAGTGTGTAGGTCATGGTTCCTCCTGCTCCCTTCAAGCCCACCGCATGAGTACGAGGGATGGAAAATGTCTGGTGTCAGCCAGACTCTTTCCTGATGCCAAAATCCCAGAATCCCTGTTCTTAGCATATTCTGGAAGAGAAAGGAAGAACGGCAAGCAGTGAATATCCATAAAGGCAACACATTTCAAAGCACAGCATCTGGGGGAAGTCACTTTTTTGCTTTCAAGTGTCTGTTTATATGCATGTTACCTTCATGGGAGACCTTCAGGAGCTGTTCACACTTACTGAGCAATGGGTTTTATAATCCCTGAAGCAAATAAGAAATGTGGAAGCCTTTATCTCTAGTGGAAGTCCTTCTGGAGGGCTCAGTAGTGGCAAGAGCGGTCGGAAGCAGTACGGATGCAGTTACAGATGGGACGTGAGCAATGTGAGAACGGCGGTACGCATCCTCAGTACACCGAGGCCACAGATACAGCTTGAACTCTGGTGGCGTGGGATGTGATGACAGAGGACTCTTCCATCCACCTTAGCAGTGTCATAACAAGCCTCGATGCAATCTGCTCTGCAGTTACGCTTTCTCGGTGCGGAGATGACTGTACCTCTGGATTTCTTGGCTGCTAATGTGATCAGCTTCCCAGGCCGTCTGAAAAAAGTAGTGTTGAGGAGGTAAAAAGCGGCGGCCTTCTGGATATCTGCAGCGTACACCTCAGCCTCAGAGCTGCAAGGTTTAGGAAAGAGAACAGGTAATTTACTTCTCTGATTAAATTTTAACATCTGGGAAAAATTTGTCTCAGAAGTACCCAACCAAAAAGGGATACTGTGTTTGAAGAAGCAGCCATGCTGGTCTTGATCTCTTCCAACCTCATGGCAGCTGTTACCATTGGGAAAAACACCATCCTGAATACATGTAATGATGAATACCTTTCCTGGGGCTCAAGAGGTGGATCCAGGAAGGCTGCGAATACTGACATCAGGCCTTACTAAGTGACAGTCTCTTACAGATGGGAACACTTTGGCCAATCCCTTACAAAAGTTGTGTATAATTAGATATGAAAATATTGAAATTTTTTTTTTTGTGGGAATACTGACATATAGGAATGCCATGCAGTGGCCCAAGTTAACTACCAGATGAGCTACCAGATGATATAGTTCTCGACTGACCTAAAAAAATGGTAGACTCCTTCAATTCTAACCTGATTCAGGCTGATTAAAAAAACATTGAGCAGATAGAAAGGTCCAAGAACACATTAGGCTGATAAGCTGGTGTACTTTTTCAAATAAGTTTCATGGATCCATTTTTATAGTTAGCGAGCACTTCTTTCACAAGGAAAGAACAAGCGTTCTACAAATGCAGATGGGCAGCCGTTTCAGCCATTATGTCAAGCATCCGTGGGTTGGGATGGAAGAGCACCATAGAGCTCTGTGCTAGTAATTTGGAAAGAAAAAGGCAAACTCTTGGGATTTCTCACTGAAAGAGACAGTGAAATTTCATATGAAAACCACTCACTTAATTCTTCTTTCTGTTTCATCCAGAATAAAATCTCTGTGAATATGCATGCTAAATTATCAAGTACGATTATAATGACAACATGCAAGAACATATTGGATTCACCAAGATTCCATAACTTTCTCAAAGGCAAAGCTGGCAATTGGTGATGAGAATATCTCTGGCCAGTACTTGTTACGTCCTATCTATCTTCCGGTAACCAGGGACAAAAGAAGCAGAACTACATCAGAGTGCTGTGTCCAATCAAGGCTACCATCCTTAACTGGAAACATCAACTTAGCTCCTGCTGCTCACTGACTTGAATAGACTGTTCTGTGGCTCGGACTCCTTACCCTGAAATATCTTCCAGGAAATAATTCATGAACTTTGGAAAAAAAACTCTAGTTGTCAAGGCAGGAAAAGGAAATTAGTTCAATCGTCAAACAGGTGGAAACAGTACTTATTACAGAATACTCTCAGAAGAAAAGATGAGAAAAAGGACGATTTTTGTGATTCGAGTTATTTGATCCCACGTGGCTGAGCATAGGCACACTCCCGTGGTGGGCATGGGAATGAATCTGTGTGAAAATACAATACATATTTTAAAAACGAACTGTCTCTAAAACTGTGAAAAAGCCCTAGAGATATAGGAATAGTAAGCAGCTTTTCAGGTGCCTTCACACTGCTCAAGCAGTATAAAATCAGCTCAAATGTGGATGAGAACCAAGGATCTCGCTCTGTTGAATTGGCAGTGTTATTAGAAAGATCTGTGGCCCAGTGAATGAAGTAAAATGAATGCAGTTTAACACATTGCAGCATGTCTACTAAATTCAGATTCTATCCTGAAACATGTCTATGCAACAGATTGTACTTTTTCCTTCATGGATGGCTCTATTTTATAAACACTGTGAGTTAATTTTTCTTAAAAAAAGTTTTTATTAGTAGCGATTGCAACTATAAATGTAACCATAGATACCGGTAAATCTAAGATAGAATAAAGCCACCGTTTTGTAAATCAGCAATTTAATTCCTTACTAGTCAGCAAGGTCTTGAAAAATCCTAGTTCGGTCAGGTACAAAATGTGGCTGATCACTGAAATTCTAGAAAAAAAAGAACTAAGTTCAAGAAGCACTTTGGTAGTTTTTCTGAAAGGAAAAGGGGATTGAAAGACACGCAGGGGAGAAAGATGATTTAAAGCAGTCTAATTAAGAAAGTATGATGGTTTGGATTAACTTTCTTATTATTAAAATATAAGCTTATTTTTTTTCCCCATCTTTCAGGTTCCTTTCACTTAATAGCATCGCTTTTGCGAAATTACTTGAAATCACAATTTATTATTGTTTTGTTGCACAGATGACTTCATTTTACATATTCCTGACGAGATCCTATGTTTTTTTCATGCACCAGGAACTGAATATCTAAAATTGAAAGACAGGAAATGGATGTGCATCTGTGGTTACTACTAATTTTAATGGAACATTAAAGTGCTTTAATTCATCATCTTTCAGTCCCTCCCAACAGACCAATCCTCTATCTTCTGAAATGTCTGTTCGCTTTACAGAAAAATCATAACAAAATAATAATAGTCTTGTAGTCTTGTGGGGTAATCTCTATCGATAGATTTTTTTTTAGACTGATATAGACAAACATCTATGAAGACACAGACATAGGAGGCACTGCCTTAAGCAAGGAGGTGGACCTGATCACCTCTTGAGTTGTCCTGATCCTTTCCAGTCCTTTCCTCATGATTCTCTGCTCTGTCCATAGAGGGCTGCTCCTCTACTTCCTTGAATAGAAGGACCGGGCAACATTTTTGCCTGTGGAGTGATACCAGAAATCATTGTCACTACTCTTCTACAGTTAATTCTATCAGGTAGGGTTGAATTCAGTTCTTGTCTTTCAGAGACAGAAAAGTCTGGCCTACTGTGATAGCAAACCCTGGTCTCAAATATATGAAAATATAAACTAGTCTGAATGTTTTGCCATTATCTGCGTGAAAGGGTTGCTTACTGAACAAATGGTTCAAATGTCTTAGTGACACTGGACCAAGCATGTTATGCAGGCATTAATCTGTTGTACTTTATATCATAAGAAAAACCACCCGAGTAAGAAACTTGACTACAGCTTCTGACTTCTCATCAACCTACAAATGAGGTTTGTCACATTTATGGCCGTTTTTTTCTGGTTTTATTTAAGAATGAAACATTCTTGCAATCTGAAGTGAAGTTACAATATTTGTCTTTAAACATATTCCTCTATGAAAAGAAGTGTGTTCTCTAACATTCAGATTCTCAAAAACCTCAGTCAGGCTTTAACCTTTTCTATCTGCCGTGTTTTGATCAAGATTGTAATTTGTATAGCCTTTTCTTAATGATGCAGAAGAAAACATTTCTGAAATTTTCATTTTAGGCAGAGTATTTGAAGTTACAGTTTCATAAATGTCCAAATGAAAATTACTTGATAGTACAAGAGAAGATGTTAGGAAAAAAAAAACAACCACAAAACCAAAGAAATGTCTTGTTAAGCACTTTTCTCTTAAATTCCTGACGCATAAGGCATCCTAGACAGATCCATTCAGCAAAACCCATACTCCTGTAAAGTTTTATGACCGTCCAGCCTTCCAGAAGGCTGTCTTGTTTGGTGTGTACATCCTGCGTGGGCAAGCTGAAAGGGTGTATAAAGGAGGCATGTCACCCACACTTGACATTACAGCTCATCTACTTCATTTTCATCTGTGCAAATTCTACCCACTTAGGCAATTGCTACATATACACCCACTCAACTGTTTGCAATAGAAAGAATGCTATTATTACAGTATTTAACTGAAGTAATAACTAGAGCAAGGCCGCCTAACCTCTTAACAATCAGGACCTGAATTATATTACAATGTTTATTTTGGGATTAGACGGTGAATACAGTTTATAATGCTTGAAGTAGTGCAAAGTCGTTCAGGAGCAACGGGACCATCAATTAGACTGCTCTGAAGTGGAGACCTCAGTCCTGACTGTAGTCCAGCCATGGTACGAGCTGCACAACCCCACGTAAATGAGGGCATCTAATGAGATAAGGCCATATTTTACTGTGTCTATAGGTACATGACTTTAGAAAATAACCACATATTCAGGTGCACATAATAGTTAACAGATATGTAATTTGCATACGTGTCTGTCAGTAACATCACCACAGGGCAAGTACATTAAATGCACTCCAGTCCTGATAAAAGATGTACACTTACAGTCATCACTAGTATTTTGACTGCTCACATCAGCACTGGGCTCGGTTCCTTCTGCCCAGAATGACGCTGAGTTATCACAGAAACTATGTACCTGTGGTTTTGCTGAGGTACCACAGGAGTGTTGCAAACCAGAAAACAGCGTGTAACTCCTGCAAACGTTTCTGAACCTCTATGTGTATTTGGGATGTAACTTTTTTTCCTCCCTTTTTGAACTTTCTGACAGCAGTTTGTGACATGACTGTCATGGCCTAAAGGCAAAACTGAAGTATTTCTATCCTATGAGTTATACACAACTCTTGGTTGACTTTACCAACTGCTTATTGAGCTTTTAGCCATTGGCATGAAGGCTAAACAGTCCATTGTGAAGCTGGAGTGAATGGAGGGAAATCACCAGATATATTTCTGACCTGCTGACCTACTATGAAACTTAAAAAATGCAGTGTGCTTATGTTCAAAGAGAGTGTCACCTTTTAATATCTAAATATCTGCAAAGACTCTGTCCTCTCTATACACTATAATGTCTTGCAATAATCAAACTTCAACTAAGCAGGACAAATTCTGTTCCCCCTACCTCTAGGCACTATCAGTGCAGGCAATGAAATTTTATGGCAACTGCCGAATTCTAGGAGACTGGAGGGAGAGAGAAGTGCAGGGGACTAGTGGAGATTGTGGGAAGAAAGGGTGGGGGTTGTGAAACATCAGTGGGGTTTTACAGATATAAAGGTGGGTAAGAAGGCTGGGGAGCAGTCTTTTCTTAAAAGGAGCCATCGTGTGTAAAAGAGCTGGGAATGGACAGTGGCGTTTCCAGATAATGATGCTGGGGAGAGTCAATAGGGTTTGGGGTCAAGGAAAGGATGTTGGGAAAGGTGCACCTAAACAGAGAAGGAAGATTTCATTAGTGACGCTGTGATAAACTGGGCAAAGAAACTAGGAACCAAGGTGATGGAGACAAGGCAGGGGTTGTTCAAGTGAGATGGGTTAATGTTGACAACAGAAAGAGAGAGATGTGGAAAGGAGAGAGAGAATCTCAGCCTAAGAATTAGTGCTGGGAAAAAAAAATTAGTAAGGAGTAAGAATAATGCAAACTTAGACTAAATAAGACAGACAGGGAGGGAAGGAAAATGATATGAACATCAGTAGAGTAGAGATATATTGGAAAAGAATGCAGAGGACACGCAAAATACTAAGGTATAGGGAAAAGAGAGAGAACAATACCTGCTAGAGACCATGTTTCTTTATAAATTGGAAGTGACCCAAAATTCCTGAGGACTTGTCACATGTCTGCTATCAGAAAATGATCTGCTGAAAACCATTAACAAAGACTGCATGACAAGAAGGCAGGATGAAAACCTATTGTATAGTGGAGGGTGACACTGCCGTCAAGTAGCAAAATCCAGCTGCAGTGGTTAGAAGGTCTCCAGCCTTGTGGGCTGAGAACCACGTCCCTGCAAGTAGTTAGACCCTGGATCTGGAGCCAGCTGGCCTACACTGACAGCTGTGAAAGGGAAGAATAATGAAATTGAGGATATGAAAAAGAAACGTGGACACTTGAGCGGCAAAGCAGGCTTGGCTCCCATGATCTTGCGCATGTAAGAGGGATGGCTTACACAGAATATTGCATCTGGACCAAAGTGCTCTTTCTGGAGCTAGGACTAAGTACTCTGTGGCCTTCTGCTTCAGGGCAAATGAATTAAGTTAGTTTTTACACCTCAAATCTTAATCACAGAATCACAGAATCACAGAATCACAGAATCATCAGAGTTGGAAGGGACCTCTAGAGATCATCTAGTCCAACTCCCCTGCTAAAGCAGGATTGCCCAGAGCACATTACTCAGGACTGCATCCAGGCGGGTCTTGAAAATCCCCAGAGAAGGGGACTCCACAACCTCCCTGGGCAGCCTGTGCCAGTGCTCTGTCACCCTCACCGTAAAGAAGTGTTTCCGTGTATTTGAACGGAACTTCCTGTGTTCTAACTTGTGCCCATTGCCCCTCGTCCTGTCACTGGGAACCATTGAAAAGAGCCTGGCTCCATCCTCCTTCAACCCACCCTTTAGATACTTGTATGCCAAGTGTATGTCAAGTGATTTTCTGTTTTCCTCCGGGTCAGCAATGGTATTTGCAAGAACAGGCTAAGGCTGAGCCCTCAGCCTTGGCAGTGTTCGGCTTGACTCTGCCCATTTTACACGAATAAGCTTTCACATGTAATGTCCCCTGTCTGGGCAATATAGCTTCTCACACCATCTACAGCCAGCAAATTCAATCCATCTAACAGCTTTCCAAGAATGTTATTGGGGGATGTTTCCCTGAGGATCTAAGGAAAAAGCAGTATCCTTTTCTTTATCTGCTCCTTTTTCTCATCTTCATCAGTGAAGTTTTCTCCTAGAAAATAAAAAATAATTATTCTTTGTCTCTCCTCCCACCTCTACTGCTTCCAAGCTTGCCTGCAAACAATCCCACAGCTGTGGTACTATCCTGATTCCCACATTTTAGCATCGGTGATTGATATCTCTAGAATATAAATTCTGAAGGGAAAAAAAATGGGTTCAGGTTCAGTTTGTTGAGACTTGAGACCTCCAAGACAGTCATCTCTTCCCATCACTCTACAACATTACTGGCTGAAATAAGATCCAGTCCTAAGGATCCATGAAGGCCACCACTTGCTCCAGGATGGGGTCAGCAGCAATTGCTAATCCTGTCTAGGTCCTGGTATTTATGCACAAGCAAGTATTAGGAGACAGGAGGCAAGACTGAGGTACTTTTTTTGAACCAGCACCAAGTAATCAGTTTATTTTAGGTAAGAAACTTTCCTGTCACCAAACGCAAATGGTCACTTTATGTGAAGCATAGAATCATAGAATCATTTAGGCTGGAAAAGACGTTTAAGATCATTGAGTCTAACTGTAAACCTAACACTGCCAAGTCTACCACTAAACCGTGTCCCGAAGCACCACATATACATGTCTTTTAAATACCTCCAGGGATGGCGACTCCACCCTGGGCAGCCTGTTCCAATGCTTGACAACCCTTTTGATTAAGAAATTTTTCCTGATATCCAATCTAAACCTCCTCTGGTGCAACTTGAGGCCATTTCCTTTTGTCCTATCACTTGTTACTTGGGAGAAGAGATCAACCCCCATCTCATTACAACCTCCTTTCAGGTACCTGTAGAGAGCCATAAGGTCTCCCCTCAGCCTCCGTTTCTCCAGCCTAAACAACCCCAGTTCCCTCAGCCACTCCTCATAAGACTTGTGCTCTAGACCCCTCACCAGCTTTGTAGCCCTTCTCTGGACATGCTCCAACACCTCAATGTCTTTCTTGTAGTGAGGGGCCCAAAACTGAACACAGTATTCGAGGTGGGACTTCACCAGTGCCGAATACAGGGGGATGATCACGTGCCTAGTTCTGCTGGCGACACTATTTCTGATACAAGCCAGGATGCCATTGGCCTTCCTGGCCACCTGGGCACACTGCTGGCTCATATTCAGCCAGCAGTCAACCAACACCCCCAGGCTCTTTTCCACCATGCAGCTTTCCAGCCACTCTTCCCCAGATCTGTAGCGCTGCATGGGGTCGTTGTGACTCAAGTGCAGGACCCGACACTTGGCCTTGTTGAACCTCATACCATTGGCCTCGGCCCATCGATACAGTCTGTCCAGGTCACTCTGTAGAGCCCTCCTACCCTCAAGCAGATCAACACTCCCACCCAGCTTGGTGTGATCTGCAAACTTAGTGAGGGTGTGCTCAATCCCTTTGTCTAGATCATTGATAAAGATTGATGTTGATAAAACATTGATAAAGTTCTCTTTAGTAACAGAACTGGCCCTGATACTGAGCCCTGGGGAACACCACTTGTGACAGACCGTCAGCTGGATCAATCATTCCACATTCTGATGGAACTCTCCTTGGTGAAAGGAAGACAGCTCTGAGTGCAACTCACCTGCAGCATCGTGCAAGCAGCACCAGACAGGCACCACCAACTTTCTACAACCTATCTACTTCAACTTCCAAATAGCAGTAGAAACTCTATTATTTCTCTCATAAACAGATTCAGAACCTTTTTTTTTTTTTTTCTGGCTAGAAATCCTGTCTGAATATAAAAAAAGCTGAAGTTTAGACTGGCCATTAACACTCATTTATTCTGTGCTTTGACTGACCTTTATCTGAATTATTTTTCTCCCTTCTTACCCTTAAAATTATTTAACAGCAACAGTTATATCTCGTTTGAAATTTCATTTTGCTAGGTTAAAAAAAAAGCCACGTGCCTCTGTCTTGTTCTCCTAAAACAAGCTTCTGCATCTCTGTCATCCTTTGGACTCTTTTCTGTTCTTGTTTCAATCTAAATTAATCTGTATAAACAAGAAGGAAATAGAATTAAATACAATATTTCAAAGAGATCTCAGTAATGCCTTCTGCGCTGGCTGTAATGCTTCACTAACCCTACCAGGAATTCTTATAAGATAAACCCTAAGGTTGTACTTACCCATTCCGTAGCTTCATCCCATCGGCAGGATTGCCTGGTGGGATTTACAATTAGAAACATGAGTTTACCCTTTCTCCACATCTTGAACTACTGTTTTCTTAACGCGTATTGGTCTGGAACACACTGTGCAGTACCAAATACAGAAGACTCCTAATCGTTCTTACTTTCTCAAATATAGGTGCTAAATTTGCTATTCTTCACTTCTCTGGTATTCTTAACTTCATGAAGCTACTAAAAACCCCTTAGTACTGGGCCTGCAATTATATCTGCTAGACATTGTTCCTGTATAGATTGAGAAAACTAACTATCCTTGCAATTTCTGAACGTTGATTTTTCATTCCAGCTTTCGAATTTCTGCTCCTTCATCTTTATTATCAATCTGCCAATGCTCCATCTCATTGCCTTCATTCCAAATTAGAGCAAAGTACTTTTTCAGACCTCTTAATTTTTTTTTTATTTCTATCTCACCTTCATTGTTTGCTACTTTTGTTTTTATCTGAAGGTAGAAAATCTTGACTGTTTTTTTTCCCCTGTTTAACATACACTCCTGATTCACAAGACACAGCTTATTATACCAATCAGTTCATTTTGCTCCATTTCTCATAGAATCTTTATATTCACGATAATACACACATTGTACACTAGGTAGTTGTACAATTATTTTGGAACCTTCTTTCTAAAATTTTGGCCTATTATTTCATCTAAAAATTCCAGACTGTTGAAATTTTGCATCTCTTTAATATTTTTTCCCACTCCCTGAGATTCAAATGTCTACTTTCTGATTTCATGTAAAGACATGAATTCCTCAGAGTAGTTTTATCCATCATTAAAAATCTCCCTTCATATCCAAATCTGCTGCTGAAGGCCCATACCAGATTCCTAAAAATACTCTGAAAAAGCCTCATACCACTGTTCTTCAAGATGACTCTAAAGAAAAAAAATGAGAAGGAAAAGCAAAGATAGCAATGCAATTCTTTTTTATCATACAATGCTATACGATACTCTACTCCAATGCATTTTTCAATATCCATGTTATCATGACTTTTATTTCATTATCATTCTATTCTTCAATTGCAGTTTTAGTTCTTTCATTTCTATCTGGATTCTTTGCACAATAGTACACCGTCATGCAAATACAAGGAAACAAAACACATGCAAACAAGACAAAATACTTTATCTCAGTTAGCTTTGGTGTTGGCTGGTAAGTGTTACGTACAACCCTTTTTCTATCTGCACTGATCATCTAAGTGTACTTTTGCCACTTGAAGACTTTATATCTGCATTCTGTTCACCTCTCTATGAGCAAAACACTTTTCCAGTGATTATGCTGCTTCAAGCCAGGCAAGGAATATCAAGTTTTTCCTAAATATATTCCCTCACGAGAAAAGCTGTTATTCAACAAGTCTGCCTTGAGCCATAAAAAACAGAAGCCAGAAGAGCATCACTGGTGGATGCTTCTTTGCAGGTTTGTGACTGCTTCCTCTTCTGAACTACACCTACAGAACAACGTATGTACGAGAAGAAACGTACTGCAGCCATGTATCTTATTTCATGGGAGCCATGCAAGGGCTGCAACTGAGATGAATAAGAAGAGATGCTCGTATTGGAGCACTGCTTGCTATCCTCTGCATCTTCTGAAGAGCAGGTGGCAAGCTGATCTGCTTGTGTCAGATGAATCAAGACTCTCAAAAGTTCGGGGGGAGTCTTGCAGTTGAAGAGTCCCCTTCAGGAATAAATCCTACTGGACAATCATTGCAAATCCCCTTTACAGTGTTACTGAGTATGCTCACTTAGTCCTCTGAACATTTTCAAGTTTGGGCGAATCCTTCTAAAAACAGTGTCACACTGTGAACTTCAGTTGGTGACAATTCTGCCTCCTTTCAGGACTTGTTTCAGTCCTGAATCCGTATGCTGTACCCTGGAAGAGACAAACTCCAAATTGTCTCTCAGAAGCCTTTCCATGCTTAAGAAGTTGAGTCTAATCATAGATATACATTTTTTCTGGTGTTCACCCGGGAAACTAGATTCCAGGTTCCTCTCCTTGTCATTTGCAAATCACTGGTATTCCTCAATTTCTTGTTCCATATCATATCAAATCAAATCAAATCAATGAAATTCCATCACCTGTCTTAAACAGGTCAGATTCATCCTTTTCTGAACTTAAAAAGTGGTACCTATAGGTCTTATCAGTCTAAATATGACCTCTGTCCCATCAGCCGTACTGTGAACAACAGTGCAACATAAGGGTATTACGTTTCAGCTAATACCGCTCCCCCGCACCCCCCCACGGCGGGGATGAGGTTGAGAGCAGAGGGGGTCGAGGGTGCGAAGGCTCCGTGCCTCCCCCGTCCCCGTCCCCTTGCGATGGGAAGCGGCGCCTCCATCCCCCGGGATTTTTTTTTTTTTATTTTTTTTTTTTTTAATGGGTGAAGAATTAAAAATGGAGATGTGGGCGCGGAGCCCAGTGGGGCTGCCAGGCCCGGCCCCGCCTCCTCGGGCCCGGGCGCGGGGGCGGCGGCGCCCTTATCCCGCGGCGGGGCCCCGTCCGCGGGGTCCTTTGTGACGGCCGCCGCCGCCGCGGGCAGGTGAGCGGGGGTCGGGGGGCGGCCGTGACGTCACGCCGGCGGCGGGCGCGGGGACCCGGGATGGGGCGGGGGGGGGAGAAGGGGAGCGGCAGAGGCTCTTTCCCCCGCGGGGAGCCGGCGGCGGGGGAGGGCACGGCGGGGCGGCGGTACCCGTGTGCTTCAGCAACGAATTGAGGGGAACCCCCCCCCGAGTTTTCGCAGGTTAATGACGTTTGAAAACGTGAATGACGTTTCCAGGTGAAGAAAAGGGGTAGATGTAGGTGTCGGGCGGTTGCTGGTATATCTCACCGGTGCCCGAGCGCGACGGGTACTACCACCGATGCTGCGCTTCACGCACCTTCTCCCAGCTCCCGGTTGGCACGCTGATGCCCACCCGGGGTTAGCTCCTCTGCATCCCCACGTGGTGGATCAAACCCGAGTGGGAATGCAGTCCATGGCATGTGCCGAGGCGGTGGGAGAATATATGGGACGCAGTAGGTACCCTCGGTGGGTGTGGAAGGGGGAATAGCCACGGAAAGCAGGGGACTGGGCACTGTAATGGCTGATAGTTTCTATTTTTGGAGGGGGGGGGGTAGAGCCTTCAGTTTTAGGGTGGGCGTGTTGATAATCCACAGCAGTAGAGAAAGCTGTAGAAACACAGCAGCGTACAAGACGGGTGGATTTATGGAGGCAAATTAAGTGGGTGGTGACAGCATGAGACCAGCAAAAGGGTTGTTTGGTTTTTTTCCGTGAAATTGCCACAAAACTTCTGGGAGAGGTATAAGTGGAATTTCCAGTTATATTGGAAAGCAAGGTGCCGAGTTGTAACTGTTAAGATTACTCCCCTCGTGAAAAAGAGCAGTTGAGTTTGAGGGCAGAGAAAGCAGGAGCCTGCCACAAGAAAGCAGATGTCAAAAAATTCTCTGTAGAAGAGTCTCCAGCTACTTTACTCCCACTCTGCTCTGCTAAACCTACTGCTGAGAACAAACCGATGAGCACCAATGCCAAGATTATCTACTCCTTAGTCATGGTTGAAAGCCAGCTACAAGGTTTTAATTTTGATGCCATAGGTCTCTTGGGACAGCTTTGTTGTTGCGCTTCCGTTCTCTGGGATTATAGTGTTGGTAAGATTATCCTTATCAACAAACGATGCTTCAGCTCAGGATCTGAGTGACTTGTAGTACAGGAGGCTTTTGTTGGAAGGGGAGCTCCCCTTTAAGTAGGGAGGCATTAGTTCTGTCTCCCTCTGACATCACCCGTAATTTTACATTGTAGATACAGCTATTACTCTGGAATTCGATATGCTTTATAGGTGGAGCCCAAACAAACATCTCGCATGTCAACACAGATGTAGTTCTGTAGAACAATGAAATCACTCGGAATAGTAACGCTTCAAATCCATCGCTAAGTGATGTGAGAAAAATATAGACAATTTAAAAAATGTTTGTTCACAAAACACTATGCCCACTTGTTAACCTTGCATAGGATGTTCAGTGTTGAAGAACATGGGGGCTGCTCTTGGCTCAGATTTGATAAAAGCAGCAGAGAAATTTCTGTCTTAAATTTTGAGACTTGGGGCAAACCAGAGCAGTTACAAGTAAACATGTTGCGGTAACACTCTGGCATTGTCTTCCAGTGCATAATCAAGCAGGTCTTTAGTAATAGCCTTGCAATAGGCATTCAGGTAGTAATGTAATAATTTCCTATGTGGTGTTTGATGGAAAGGATGCTTCAAAACTGTGTTTGTGGTCTCAGCAAAGGGCTGGTGAGATATAGCCAGTAGAACATGGCAAAAATAGTTGTTCGGTCCTTTTGTCCTTTGATGTTATACTGGCAGTACAGAGGGATGCATTTACCATGTTGGACTTACATCATATGGCCCAGAAACCAGGGACAGGGTTCAGTCATCAGGATTCATTCTTTCCTTATGACATGTTGGAGGTAGTGTACAATTGTACTATGGAAGCAGGAACTGAAACCTGGTTGAGCATCCAGCTTCCAGAGAAAGTCATGCTGCTTCTAGTTTTTCCTCAATGGGTCAATCATTTATTCTTTCTCTACTCTGGCTTGGATTCAACTGGAATGATGTTGAATTAGCTTGTATCCCACCCAGCTAGCTGGCAGAAAGTGAACTCACTCCATGTGTACCCAACTACTTCCATATGTCCTCAGTCAAATCTGTTCTGTTAATACTGTTTTGTAGGTTTTTTAAAAAATTACTTTTGCACATTTTTTTCTTTCTAAAGGTTTTTTAAGGTCTATATTGAACTTAGAAATGACTAAGTTACTATGGTTATTTGTACTGTAGTCTGGGAATAAACAAAGTTAAATGCAGTGGTCTTCCAAGCCAGCAAATAATTTTCTCTTACATAAAAATTGGGATGGAGGAAGAGAAATCAGTGGATTGTTAGATTGCTTACATTGATCATTAATATTATGACAAAAATCTGAAAATGCTGAATAATGTAGGACCTAGACTCAATTCTCATTTGATGGGGATTCCACCACTGATGGATACTTTTTTGTCATGTCAATTGATGACATCGCTCATTTCATATGTGCTCCATTTTAAAAAGCTTTATTTTTTAATCAAAATGTCAAGAGGCATTGGTAATACACTTTCATAATCCCCGTAGGCCAACTGAAGTTTGGGCTGTTCCCAAGAGTGGTTTTGCTTGTGCCAGCATTTTCACAGTCATCCTGTTAGCAGGGAGTCAGCTGATCCTGCTGGAGACCAGGCTGGTGGTGAGAACATAGGGTGAGGGCTGGTGGAAGGGTGAGTTCCAAGCAGCATCTCATGTGGGGGTTAAAGTGACTCTTTGACAAGCCCCTAGTAAAACTGTATGTGCACCAGAACTGCACAAGCTATTAAACCTCTAATTTCCTCCAAGAATGGAGGTGCCTTTGTTTAGAAGGTCCGTTTCTCACAAAATTATAATGGGTGGCATCAGTTCCCTTTGTCACATGCCAGCTTTTCAGTAATCCTGCCAGCAATGTATCTGGCCGCTGAGTCTGCAGTGACTTGTGTCTGGGGACTTTGGAATAAACTTAAATCTCTTCCAGCCCTCTGGATTTTCCCTAGTCTTTCAAGAGTTACTGAAAATTAATATCAGGAGGCCAGAGGGAATTTCAGGTGGTTTTTAAAAGAATGTTAGGTACAAGAAGATAGCTGGACATGTTAATTTTAAAATGTTGGTAGATTACATAATCTCTTGATCACCAGGTTCCAGTCAGTGATCAACATATCCAAATTAATCCCCATGTCATATAAAGGTTAGTATTGGTACATTTGTATCAGTGTGGACATTTTTCCTGCAAGTTTAAGCCAGTTTTGCTAGTGGCTGTAGTAGTCTGTGTTCCCAGTCTGAAGCCCCCATAACGATGCCAAATCCACTCCCTTCCTTCACCCTATGTTGCAGGCTGAACAAGTTATTCTAAGTACTGCTCAGTATTTCTGATTCAGTAGCCTAAGGCAACCCCTTAACACAGCCTTCTCCTGGGCTCTGTCAGCACAGCATGCTTCGCAGGCATTGAGGATTTGTAGACCTTGCTCTTATCAGCAACTTTAAACAATTAATAACTTCTTTAGTAGCAACACACTATCAGCTTTATCCTTCTTAAATGCCTTCTAAGCAGAGATTTTAATATCCGAATCATGCAGACTAGTCCTTTTATTTCTTTCATGTTATGGATAAAATCTCTTTTCAGTCAGAACTTCCAGCTCTTCCTATATCTTAGTCAGGCACCAGTCACTGGGATACAAACAATTCCATATTAATTCTCATCACGTTCTTCACCACATTGATCTCATTCGTTTGTGCCATGCTGAGCATCATTTAATACAATGCTTGTTTCCTTTGAGCTCCTAGTTTACTATCCTTCCAGCTTGTGCTTTACCTATTAAACCGTCTTTATCTCAAACCAAGAGTTTTTGCACTTTTGCCCCTCTGATTCTCTCCCCCATCCCACTGCGGGGGAGTGAGCGAGCGGCTGAGTGGGGCTCAGCTGCCTACTGGGGTTAAACCACGACAGTCCTTTTTGGTGCCCAACGTGGAGTTTGAAGGGTTTGGGACAAGGAGAGATTTGATTGGAGTGTGCGAGACCAAATTTAGAGCTGTTGCAGCTACTGGTGGGCAGGGCTTGCCATGGGGCTTGCCTGCCTTACCGCATGTTAGAGTTTAGTGCCTGTTCGTGGCTGCTCTTTGCTTTTGCCATTTGCTGTACTCCTTGTACATCCATAACTCGGAATGGAGCTGTGCTTTACACCAGTCCAACCCTATATTCTACCCAGGGCTTCAAAGAAGAAAAACAAAAGTGGAATGGGTAGTGTTTAACAGGTTTGCTCATATAAGTACGGAGCAGAAGATATAAAGTCAGAAAAGTCTGGACTTGCTGTACTTTATGATCTTGGCACTGACTGTGGCAATTACGATTTGTTTCTTGTGGGTACTTGTTGTGGTGTTGGAGCAGAAAAATTTATGCATTAAACAAGTAGTAACCTGACTGAGGCAAATAAAAGCTGTATTCAGTTATGGGTTACTGAACCTGGCTGCAATGTTTAAATCTCTGGCTGATGCTTAAGAATCTTAAAATCAGCCAGTGACGCTGGAGCGCTCTTGCATGTCAGAGAAACCTTTACCTGCTGGCAGGCAGGCAGGGTTGGCTGTCGGAATAGACTAAGTAGGGAGTGGCATGTGGCAAACATATCACTGGGGCCATGGAGCCCACTTGGCCTTTGCCACCATGGGAAGATCTGCAAGAAGGGTGTGTTAGCATGGTTGTGTGGATGAGGGGTGAAGAGTTGCATTTCCCAGTGCTGCCAGCAGTACCAAACGCTGTCCTGGGCACCTCCTGACCTCAGGAAGGAGCCACAGATGCCCAAGTCTTGGTAGCTGGCTCTTCAGCCTCGCACTCCGCTGTGTGTTCCCCTCGCTGCCAGTTGCTGCCAAACTGAGAGGGGTCGGAATCATAGAATCATAGAATGGTTTAGGTTGGAAGGGACCTTGAAGATCATCAAGTTCCAACCCCCCTGCCATAGGCAGGGACAAGAAGCTCAGGCTGGACTCTCTGCAGAAGAACAGAAGAGCCCAGACCTCTAGTAGCCTTCTTGGCTTATGCTGCTGAAAATACTTATTGCTTACCCTCTTTTGAGCTTCTAAAAAGTAAGCCATACTTACACAGAGAAATCATCTGATCAGCCATGTTGCATGGATGCTGAGGCTTCCTTGGACTCCAGCCCTTGTCCTATTACTTGTCTGTATAAGAAAAGATCCGTAAATACACAGGATAATCTCATCACCCTTTACAAGCAATAGTGGATGGCAATTGCCAGCAGATATCTTAGTACAACAGAGAGGGAGAAAATGTTTGACTGTGCTGTGCCAAAATAGATATCAGGTATATGTACAATAAACTTTTTTCCTAAATTGAGAAACTTCAACAATCAGAGACATTAGATCTGGGGGTTTTGTGTTTTTTGTTGTGTTGTGTTTTTTTTTCCTCCATGCAGGACATGATAGGTGGAAAAGAATCCTGTGCTTCAGGACAGATACCAATGACTGACCTAAGCTGCCTTGCCTTTGTGCTGGAAGAATGGATTGTTGTGGAGTACCTGAAGAAATACCTTTTTCATATGGTCATCGCCGCACTGACAATGAGTGCAATATTAGTTGTTTTTATAGTTCCTTTAACAATCCTCTTTTTCATTTACCTTTCTAATATTTTGCTTTTGCTATATCAGAGGAACAGTGAGGTAAAAGCAGATCCGTTGAGTGAAGTTTGGGATAGTGCAAGGAAAACTATAGCAAGCTTTTGGGATATATATGCAAGAATATGGCATGGTAAGTATGACATAACTTGTCTGAAGCTTTGAATTACGATAAATAGTAAATACACGTAAGTTTCATGAGTTTTATGCAAAGAAATCATACTTGTTATACTTTTATACATTGGTATGATTGCCATATAGAACAGGCAGAACAAAAGAGAGAAATTAGTTTATATAGGGTAAATTTCTCTAAATGGATAGGTTCAGTTCTCTGTATATGGTATGTATGTATGTATATATATATGTATATATGTATATGTATACGGTGAAGGGCAGTGTTAACGTTAGTTCTAGTAACGTAACTGCAAGGGAGAGGTGTGATTAATTTATTTTTTCTTAGTAACTGTTTAAAACCCACTTCAGTGATGAAAACACAACAACTAGTTGGAAATGTAATTAGTGTATTTTTAGTTGGCAAAAACTACTTTGTGTTATGACAACTGAAAATAATTTTAAGAGCTGTACGGACAAAGAAATAATTAGATACCACATTTAAGTTTGTACCGAGGCAAAATTTAAGTCATCTGATTTTTCAGTTTCATTACACTCAACCTTCAGATACTTTCAACACACCCTGCTCCCTAGGAGCATCCTCAGCTGCACGTTAGGCTCCCTTCCCACAGATGTAGTTTAAGGCTATCAGCAAGACTTAACTTTGCTGCCTTAGGGATGAAGAATAACAGATTTTTATCTATGTTGCTATTCTTCCTCACAGCTTTTTCCCTTAATCTTTGAACCATCCCGCAGTATGAAACTTTATCTTTTCCTAGGATTTTGCCCCCTCCATCCCCATCCTTCTCCTTGAAGGGCTCATGACAGCAGCTATAGCAGGGATGGAGACGAAGGCAGACGAGGTGGACTAGAGCTCTTAGTTGGTAGAAGCTGTGGCTTTCCCAAGCCTTTGTATACATTAGCCTCCTACTCTGGGTCCACCTCAAACCTAAATCATAGAAATAAACAGAGAAAATAAATAAATCATAGATAAACATAGAAAAAACCCAGGAGAGGATTTACAGAAGTCCATGTCTGTAAGGAAATTCCCTTCCACTGTAAAGTGAACACACTTAACTCTCATGGAGAGAACCTCTGTTTGGGATTCTTACGGATTTTTTGTTTGGACATCTCAATCGGAGAAACTTTTTATTATTCCAGACCTTTTCATTCTGCCTGACACAGAATGGACAGTCACACTTCCATATTTCACAAAAGCATCCTGACTGGTTATTTGCCTCTCATTCTGTCGATGAAGCAGTTTCACACCAGTGTAGTAATATTTATTTTATTATTGCCCTTTGGACTAGGAAAAGTTCTTAAGGGGAAATAATTAATTTAGTCCCCCCACTGGGGAAAATGTCAGGTTTTAGTGATTAAACTCACCAACAAATTAGTCCACCTGTGGTGTTTGAGGGGCTTTCTCTTTGCTATTGACCAAAAGTTCCATCTAGAACTTAATTAATTTAAAAGTTACTGCAGAGGCTTTCACAACTGTCTGAAAGTCATTTAACAAATGACAGTAAACAGTTTTATTTAAATTGCCAGATTATTTACAGCTATCATTGCCAGTGTATTGCTTTCCATTCCAAACAGGTTATGAGCTTCATGGTGTGGAAAACTTACCAGAAGGACCGGGCATTCTTGTGTATTACCATGGTGCTATTCCTATAGACTACCTTTACTTTTTGTCTAGGCTGTTTCTCTGGAAGAAAAGACTTTGTCTGTCAGTAGCTGATCATTTTGTCTTTCGTTTACCAGGTAAGAACACGTTCTCTTGTATTTAAGCATCCTGGATTCACTGAACCTGTTAGTGGTTTTGGTGAAATGTACATTTATTACACTTTCAAGAGCTTTTAAACTAAAAGCTGGTAGATGCAGAAGGGCAAACAGGGTAGAATATCCTGTCTTTTAAGTGAAAGGTCATAAAAACACTGGTACACACTACAAAGCCGACAAATAGACATTATATAATCCCGTTGGGATGAAATGTCATGCCTCAGTAGAAAGTGTATATTATATTATTGACTTTATTATTGACCTAATGCTGGCTGGTCAGCAATGGGCTGTGAGTGCAGAAGAGCCCAGAAAATGGTAGAACATCAATTACCTACTTGCCTTCTACACTGAGTGGCCATTGCAGTAGGGTATGACATCAAATCTGTCTTTTGATCAAAGCCTGGAGTAGGGCACAAAACTCATTTGAAGATTTTACTGTTGAAGAGAGCTCTGTAATACTGATCACAACACATTCAACACATCGTAGGCTGAGAGAGAAATAAATAATTCCGTTGTGCAGAGAAGATACAGAAAAGCAAACCTTATTCAATTTTAGAAGAACAAGGCATAAAGAAGGAGCATTCAGAAGGAATAGCACGCAGATTATTTAAAGACACCTTTATATCACTTATATTAAAGATTATAACACTAAAGAGCAAAGGAAGGTATTTAAAAGTAGGACATTCTTCAGAAAATAAAGTCGTGTTCAAAAGCTGAAAACAACGAGCATAAACTCGAGCAAGTTTGATGCAAGAACATACTGAGGCATCCCTAGAAAGATGCTAAGGAAGAATTTGCTAAAGGCAGACTTAGTAAATACCGTGTACTACTAAACACATCAGAAGCATGAAGTCATCAAGAGATGATTGGCTTTTAAGAGGCCCCCTAAAGGAAGATAAAGTTTAGCAGAATTTTGCAAAGGAGACTTCTTTTTTAAGGGATAAATGAGAGGGTACTGTTTCAAATTGAAGTGTCTGTAGCAGAGATTTTTATTACAAATGTATAGTAAACTATTGTCAGGACCAAGCAACACTTAGCTGTGCAATTTTTCTGGACTATTGATGTGTACATAACATATTGCTTGAATTATGTTCATGCTAGAGGAACAGAAGGTGGCAAATATGGTGTCAACCTATAAAAAGGCTAGCACAAAGGCATCTGGTAAAAAAGACCCCAAATAATGGAGATCAGGCCTCCCTATTTGCTGCATTAGTAGAAAATGTGGCTAAAAGTAATACAATGAATGAAAATTCTCCTTAACCTTCTCTTCCTCTACCGTACTTATATGCTTTTTGCAGAGAAACGTTGCGCATCACAGATTGGTTCTTTAAAGAATGCTCATGAGCATATGCTGAACCTCAGGCTGTTGGATTAATTACAGTTATGGGAGAAGTCTTGTTGTGAATGAATAACTGTTTAAAAGGTAGGAAATAAAGGGTAGAAATAAATAGCTTATTTTCACAAAGAAGCAGAATTCACCAGGTATACAGATAAAGATCAGTGTTGGCACCTACTAGATCAGTAGTGAGGTGACAAAGCTTTATACTGGCCATTTTTTTTTCAAGGCAGTAAAAGCCCACACAGAGGATACTGAATCACTGGCTGATTAAATGGCAGATGAAACTCAGTATTAGTTATATTGCAGCGCAGGAGGAAAAAAACCCAAGTTTAAACACATAAATTTTAAACACTTTAAATTTTCTAGATGATGTTAGGAATATGTCAGCTTAAGTCTCAGCAATTGCCAAAAGGTAAACAGAATTTTAGGCTTATGATGAAAAAGAAGAAACAGAAAATACCATTATGTACTCAAAATGCATGTGGTGCCCACATCTTGAATACTGCGTGGAATTCTGGTCTCCCCATCTCAGAAAACCAATAAAGCAATAAAGCAATAAAGCCACAAAAAAGGACAAGGATGATCAGAGGCCTGGCATGGCTTCCTTTCAAGAGCCTTCCTTTCATAGGACAAAAGTCTTGCACGACTGAGGGATATAAGATTCTGTGTGACCTGGAAAAGGGGAATAAGAAGTGATAATACATTCATGTGATACATCATAATTCTTAACAGGCAGAAGTTTTAAAGCCAAGCAAAGGATGTACCTATTCACTTAATAAGGATATGGCATTCCTGGCTGCAGGATGGAACAGGAATACATATGAGTTCAGAAAGGGATTAAACAAAGTCAACATCTGTCTTTGACAGAAAGATCTATCAAACACGATGCCTTGAATAAGTTGAAATACGATTCAATTACAAGATGCGGCATTGTGTTTTCCAGTGTCTTCCAAAGTTTCTGTTGCAGGCCTTTGTCAAAGTTGCAGTGCTAGACATCCGTTCTGGCAGGACATAGTTGTTATTTACATTTATTAATATAAACAATTTATTTTCAAACCATGCTGTTGGAACAGGGAATGCGAACACTGGGGAAACTCTTGTTTACTGAAGCTCTCTATGGGACTTCCAAACTGGTAGATTTAAAATGTAAAGATAATATAAGCAAGTGTAGAGTGCTTCTATGGTTCTCAGTCTGTTTTTTGGAGAAATCCCAGTTATGGAAAAGAAGAAGATTCACCAAACTGTTCACACAGTGCAGCAACTGCCCTGCTAACTTCTGCCATTTGTGCATCTTAAGAGTCATACAGCAGTCCAACATGTAATTTGATCCATGTAGTTTGCAATTTAATCACAAAATACTCAATTTTACGTCAACATTTAAAATGTTCATCACATTTTAAAAGAACACTAAAAATAGTTGTTTGTCAGATATTTATTTTTGTAGTAATATTTATTGTACTGAAATTTTATATTTACTAAAATTTTTTAAAAGGAAGAGGAAGGAATAGATGTTTATTTTCAGATCTCTAGCTGTGATGCACAAGTTTTGGTTGCATGGATGGTGTTTTAATAATAACGGAAAATAGCATGTGGAGGCATTAGTTTATTGAGATGCTCCTGATAAGCTGGTTCATCTTCATAACATTTGGGAAAAAAAAAAAACTGTCACGTATTTGTCATTTTGCCAATATTTACTCTGTAGGTGTACTTCCCTCATACAAATCTGCCTTAGTCTATAAATATAGCTATTAGATTTTCATTTAGCTGTAATCTTGCTCCTACACGCAAGCAGTACTTGTGATATATTGTTATAATAATATGTATTCGCTACTTACTTATTGCAGGACTTAAATTATTATTGGAAGTGACAGGTGTTATGCCAGGTACAAGGGAGGAGTGTCTCATTGCACTGAAGAATGGACACTTGGTGTCCGTCTCACCAGGTGGAGTTAGAGAAGCACTCTTCAGTGATGAAAGTTATCAGCTCATGTGGGGAAATCGAAAGGGCTTTGCTCAGGTTGCTCTAGATGCAAAAGTGGTGAGTATTATGTTACCAATCCCAGTTTATGCTTATTGCATACATGTTTCCTTATAAAATGCATCATAGGAGTATTTGTTGAAAAAAGGGCAGAATAAGAGGTTTGGGAATAAAGATTTCTTTTCATTTTCCCACCATTTTCCTCAAGCACATTAATCTGCAGGGAGCAAGGGTTTCATGGAACTGAATAGCTTTTTCTTGACTGTTGCAAGGCATCCATCTCTGCAGTTCCAGGTCTACACTTCCATCATGCAGACATCCAATTTCTCTTCTTGACTGTATTTTAGGAATCTTCACTGTGGTCCTTCTCCATATTGCTGTAAGGTTTCATTCTTTTTTTCGCATCCTACTAGACTTATATCTTTATCTTCTACATAATCAGTTATTTTCTTATGGCTCTTTAATGTATTATCCTCATCTTTCCTTCTTCTCATATATTCTGAGAGGGTCCAGGATTTTGTTCTTACCCTTACTTCATGTTTGTGAAAGATAGCATTGACTAACACAAGGTGTGTCTACATCAGTGTCTGAGTTTGAATCATGTGTGCACTTTTGGAGCAGTTTTTCCATCTCCCTCCCTTACCATGCTTTCGTTCACATGATGGAATGTGTTTGAATACCTGAGCTGAGTATTCCTTTTGGCTGAAACTAAACCAGAATTGGGACCCGATACTCTCCAGTTGCAAAGAGGCATTCAGTCAATGGTACCAGACAAGAATTAGTTCTACATAAAAACAGAGCACTGAAATATGTTCAGTGTTGATGTCAGATCCTCAGCATCTTCTAGAGATGTGCTTCTCTTGGTTTGCACTCCACTTGTACACATGGCCACAGTTTCAGTTATATTTTCCATATGGATGATGATCTACAAATACAAACTTCTACCACTGGCTCTGACTTCTTCCATCTAATTCCACATGTGAGACCATTTCTCTGATATAGTCTCTGGGAAATAATTTTATTTGGGATGGCATAGAGCTGAAAGAGCAGCAACCCTGTCTTTTTGCTACTTATCATCATCATCACCACGAGAGATGAGTTTTCTGTCCAAATTTAGACTTAGCATACCTAGTGCTCTTTGAGTCTGACAATACCGGTACACATCCATGCTTCATCTGATCTGCCATGAGCTTTCTGCTGCTTTCTCATGAATTGCACAACCGTCATTTTTCTTTACATTCTTATGAACATCTCATCAATTTCCGCACTCTCCTTTGGCCTTCCACATGAACATAAACCTTTTCTGTCTATAGGAGAATCTGCACAGGGAGTCAAGTTCTTCCCATGAAACTTGGAATTTCTTACCAGCCCTTTCAGGTTTTTTTGTGCAGTTATATCTCATTCTCACCCCATCCAATCTGTTGCTTCTCAAACTGTGCTTTGGTCTCTTGTGCTAAAGCTCCTATGACAAAGCGCCTAGGGTTGCAAAATGCATGCTTTGGGTTAATATTTCTTCATAACTTTATCTGTCTCTGTGGGGACAGACCTTGTGGGAAGAAAACTAAACACTAGAATAATTTTAGGGGCATTCACCCAATGGATAAAGTAATTTTAGGCTAGGAATCCTATTTCTACCTCTGTTTGTCTTGTTGTCTGGCCTTTTAAAAGTCACGTTTTATGTGCTTCTGTTCCCTCTCCTGTCACAATACTTCATATATTGTAGGAAAATACTAGAATGTGAATAGGAAAAACCCATTCAAATTCATATGGGCATTTTGAATTCCCTTATTGTCTTTCCTCTTGCGTATTAATTTAATAATATACTTGAACAGTCAGAAAGAGGTGTTGCTTTAACAACTTGAGTGATTTCTAATCATTTTGCTTTCATATCTGTCATTCAAGCTACTTCAAACATTTCAACAATCTTTTGCCAGATGTTTTCACTTCACTTGGAACCTTATACTGTAATTCTACAATGTAATACGTTTTTTAAAATAAAATTTGAATTTAAAAAATCTGAGTGCCCTTAATATAGAGTGCCACCCTGATCAAAACACATCACAGAAATACTTGCTAGTAATCATCTTAATCCTTCCAGTCTTCCATAATTTAGAAGCAAATGGAACTAGCTGAATAGTAGTACCCAAAATTGCTAGCACCTTCTGTTGACTGGGTTTGTGTTTTTTTTTTTTAGTTTAATGAATTGGGTATTCATTGAGGATAATGTTCTTGCAGTGTGAAAGGTTTTTGTGGTCATTGGTAAAACAGACACTACATAGATTATCTGTTACCTGGAGGGCAGAGAGAGTATTTTCTCCTTTGACACCTACGAGCCTGAGCTCACCTTTACCGTGAGTGCTGCTGGCTCTCGTATCACTGATTATTGCACTCATTCAGGGTTCGTTTTTTTAATGATTGGGAAGTCTGTCTGGATCTCAGTATGGTGGGCATCACTGTAATTAACTTGCAGGCTCCACTGAATTTTGGGCATCTTTGATGTTTGTCTGGAAATCTGTGATCAGACACACCTTAGACAACTAAACACTTAAAAAAAAGAAATGCTGTGCATTTAACAGTAGAGAGGGCAATATTAACCTCATATACCATTTCATATATAAAATTAAGCCCATAGTAGTAACTGAATTCCATCTTTGGACAAATTTGGAGTTTGATTGTTTCTGACTGTTCTTGCTGCATCCTTTTCAATACTGGCCAAACCAGTCTTGTAGGTTGGCTGAAGACTGGGGATAGACTCATCTAAACTATCAGAACTTGCTCTACAATGTAGCAATTCATATATGTTTTGCTAATACTTATTCGAATCCTGGATGAAGGCAAGATAGGACTAGAAGTGCCTTGTTTGGAATTTATTCTACATACAGTGTAGCCATCAACCAAAGAACCACACACACTTTACAGTATTCATAATGACTACATGGTGGTTCAAAACCTGCCACGGGTGACTTAAATGGGGATTTCAAGACAAAAATACCTTTATATATGAATTGACACTCCCCTTCTTATTATAATGTTATGGAAGTTCAACAGTTCTTCCACTGTAAAAGTTGAAGAAAAGTAAACAAAGAACATAGTTTCAGCTTCATTCCTTGCCTGCAGGTTTCCACATTCAGTTTCCGTTTCATCTTGTATGACTACTCTGCTTACTTGGGGTCAGAGACGGAGAGCATTGCTATTTAATGTAATGTTCTGACTCAATGAACTTCTGAGACATGTATTTGTCTCAGGGGAATTTCTGTAGGCCAGGGGCCTGAGCTTCAGAAATACCCTTTGTCTGTGGCTGGAGTTTGACAGGCTAATGGGGAGGAGTCATCGTTTCTGAAGATTCACGCATTTTATCCGTGCCAAAAAAAATTGGTTAAAATCTAGTTCGTGAAAGATAAACAGGGACTATGGTTTATAAAATTCTTAAAAAATAGAATGACCCCATGCACCAGTACACGCTGGGAGCTGACCAGTATGTGTAGGGGGTTTGGACTAGTCCAGAGGTCCCTTCCAACCTCAACTGTCCTGTGATTTTCAAGCTGGCCAGGTGTGATCCAGCTCAGTTCCAGCTGGAAATCTAAATCTGTGGATTACTGCAGACCTATCTGATCATGCTGCTTTATATATGCAAGCTTTTATCTGTCTACCTGTTTTTAGCAGCTCAGGGACTGAATGCTGCTGCCCACTCTGTACTTCATTGGCTGATTGTTGTATGCGAGTAACTTTCATAGTTGCCACATTTCTTTATAGCCTAAGATATGTTTCTCTTTCACTAGTCCTAAAATTTGAAGTGTTTTGTCTGTACGATGGGTGGGATTCAAACATTTTAAATGTTAGACATACAGTATTCAATCAATAGCTGAAGCTAAGTGTGGTATTTTTAGGGTCCAGCAGTTGTATGCTTTTAAAAGATGTAATGATTATTTTTAAGGGTTTATATGTAATAATTTCCCATAATTTCTGAAGGGTTTACTATTACAACGTTATGTATGTTTGATATTTTTGTTATCTTCCAGGGCTTTTTTCCTTTAAATGGTTTCCATCACGTTGAGTTCTTTGTTAGGCTCTAGTTAGGTCTTTTTCTTGCTTCTTTTTTCCTTGTCTTGTGGTTTCTGTTCTGTAGCAGTGATTTTTAACAGCATAAAGGGTTTCTTTCATCACCTTCTGGACAAGTAATTCCAACAACATGCTCAAAACACAGTTTAAAAAAAAAGGGAGAATAGAGGGGGGAAAAGTCATTGTATGTATGGAGACAATCACTGTCAGTTTGTCTACAAACTATGAAACCTTACCTTAGGCTGTTAAGATGTGACTGTTTCAAGTTCAGGTATCTCAAGCATCTCTCTTTTTAGTCATAATAATGCAGAGAACTTGTTCTGTAACTGCCTAAGGATCTGCCCTCTAGAAGGTGTGTAGTCAGGTCAATGAGGACATACAATTGCCTTACTTGTCCAAGGGATCTGCAGAAGTTTTCTTCCAGTGGTGTACCATCCAAACATTACTGCTTCAGTGAGACCTTACTTTGAGAAGCAGATGAGATGAGCCAAAGATGAATGTCTACTTGCTTTCTGCAAGGTTTTACGAGCCGAGTGCTTTCCTAGTCACCACACATGGTGTAAGGTTTAGACAGAGAAACTGCAAAACTTCATTTCATGTTTCAGTCAGCGATAGTGCAATAAATATATAACATACAAGTTGTTTTCTTTAGGATCTCAGTTAACTTATAATGTGCATTCAAAATGAAAGGTATAAACCTCTAATACAATGTCAGTCATTTTCCTCACAGGTGGTGACTTTAAAACAGCAATGTTTGTGGGAGCTGAGAAACAGAATTTGATTTCTACTCTGGAGTTTATTTTTTATAAAAAGATTCCTTGTTTGCTACCTAACTGATAATTATCCTCTGTATTCAAGTGATTTTATTAGTTGCATTAACAGGCACCAAGACATAAATTCAAACTTGGTATAACATTCCCACCTTTTTTTTTTTTTTTTGTGATTCCTTAGCCCATCATTCCAATGTATACTCAAAATGTCCGGGAAGGATATAGGATGTTTAAAGAAAGAAGTAAGAACTTTAAAATATATTTCAGATATTTGGAATGTTTTCTCCTCTTCTCTCTCAGATTTCTTTCACTTTTCTCTTAGATTGTGCTTTTCAGACTTCTGCTTACTTTGGATTCTGTAACACACTTGCTGTGGGTCAGAGGTATCTTAAATATGGAAATAGCTTGTGTATAATTGGTTTGGGCTGTGTGATTTGGTTCTTTAGTGCAGTCTTATTTCAGTGATCTATTAAGTCTATTGAGCTTTGTGTTGGCAGACATTTACCTAAATCCTGTGATTTCTTCTTGGCTGTCAGACAAAGCATGCATTTTTAAGAAGCCTTCCATATTAATCAGTTTCAAGTTTGGATTGTTTTCTGTGCCTGTAATCTCACTTTTTCCTCTCTTAAACTATTTCAGGATTTTTTAGACAGTTGTATGAAAGTACTCGATTGCCGTTTACTCCTCCGTACGGAGGACTTCCAGTTAAATTTCGCACATACATTGGGGAGCCAATCCCTTATGATCCAAATATAACTACAGAAGAATTGGTTGAAAAGGTAAGTTAGCTCTCCTTGCAATACTGAATTACACACTTTGCCCTCTATTATATATGCACTTAAAACTATTTTTTGTATGCTTTAATAAAGACAAATACTCTTTTACTAGCTTGTTAAAGCAATGGGCAATAGAGCTCCAGAATTATTTCATGTATGGATACCTACAAGTATGTATTGACATAGTAATAGTTGATTGGGATGCCCTCATCCTTTCAGAATATGTAAGTGCTGTCTTCTTGGGATGCTAACTTTGTTTCTCCCATGCCTTTGATAATTTTGATAACTGAAATGATGTAAACTGTTTTAAATTCAATTTTCAGTAACTAGGAATATAAATTTCATATACAACAAATACTTTTGAGAATCTTCTCTAAGTATCATAGGGCTCTAGAAACAAGAGCTTCAGTCTCACTGTCAAAAGGAAAATGATAAAAAAATAATTTGCATCCAAAATATAAAAATATTTTGAGTACCTACAGCTTGGTGAAATCAGTAGTGCCCAGGAGCATAAAAATGTTTACAGAGCCAGGGTTTAAGCGTTTTTCAAAATATTAATCTATACAGAAAAGGCACTTCTTAGAATTTTTCATAGAAGATGAAAGGCGGGCTTAATGACAAAAAAGACGTCTGCTATGGCCTAGGAATACACAGATCAAAACACTTGTTAGGAATCACTGATGTAAAAACCACCTTGCTACCTCCCAAAAGATGCAAGAAGTCTAGCTTTTCTTTTTTCCCCTTTTTTAAGGATCTACTGCAGATTGTTCTAGGCTTCACAGCAGTGAAACCAGAAAGACAGGTTTGGTCTGTTACAAGGGAACTGCCCCAGCAAGCTGCAGAGTTCGGTCTTTGCAGGTTTAGGAGGCTGGAAGCAGTATTAGTGCCAAGACTGCCCTTACGGTTATCCGTATTCTTGTATTTTCAGGGAAAAGTATTCTGTGTACCTGCAAAACTGAAATTGAAATTTCCCATGACATTGATTTGCTTTACTAAGTCGAGCCTTTGTCCACCCACTTCAATGGGAGTACTGTTAGGTATTCTGTGGATCGTATTAGTTACAAAACCCCCAACTTAAATGGGGTTTGAGATGAGTAGAGGCCTGGCTGAACTCTATCTGATCCTGCCCTGGAAAGGAGTCAGAATGTGAATCTGTCAGGAAAGGTTTGGCTACTCTTTTCTTAAATTCCCAGTGATACTCTACAATCACTCTGGGGTCGGGCACTGGAGTATGTAGCTACCCTTATTTCAAATTTAAGTACATGAGGAAAAACTAAGGGAGATTTTTTCTTATCCCTAGTAGAAATACAGAGTATTTTATGCATTGTCTTCACAAACTTGTATTTGAATCTCACGTAGAGTAAAAATGAACAGAATTTTGATATGAATTCTCTTATTATGTCTGTGCATGCTGAGTATAATAGAATTACGGAAGAGTTCATGTTGGGAAGGACAGACAGAGGTCCCTGCTCCAAAGTCCTGGTCCCAGCAAGGTCAGCTATGAGAGCAGATGAGATTAGTCAGGCTTCATCCAGCACTTTTGATGAAAACCTTCCGTGATGGAAATCACACAAACAATGTTTGCATGTGTTAAAGGTTACTTGGACATTGTAATACCGAGGTTTGATAAATCTCAATAATTTGAGCCTATCCAAACTGCAATCAATGTTTTTACTCCTTTCCTTTCCACGGAAAGTGCCGTTTGGACAAAAGACAACTTTTTTTTTCTCAAAGTAGATCTTATGTGTGAATTTCCCAGTACCTCTTGAACCTCCGAGAAGAAATCAGTGATTATACTGTTCTTCCTTGCACATGCAGGGCTGTAAAGGCAAATTTCTCTTCTCTTTTCAGACAAAGACTGCCGTCCAGGCTCTCATAAGCAAGCACCAAACAATTCCAGGCAGCATATGGAAGGCTTTACTGGAGCGATTTGATAAACGTCGTAAAAGTGATTAGAATGCTTATTTCATTGTTTTACAGCATACAGTAAAAACAATGTCTTACGGCTATGATGACTAATAATTGGTGTTCAACCAGTTTAATTTACAAGTTTTTACATATTCAACAGAAGAAAACAATTAACCTCTTGAAGGTTCCCCTCTGTCTTTGAGGATATCCTGAAGTCAGAAAGACTGAAGAAGAAAACTTATGTATAATAGTAATGCAACAGCTAAATTCCCCAAAAGGAAATCATGTATCCAGGATTTGCCTGGTTCCTAAAACAAGTATGTACATACATCTGAGAGCCTCAGAAGTTTTGCCTAGGTCTGTGGTTTTGTTTTGAGCGGTTCATGGTCCAGTCTCAGAGCAGAACCTCAGCAATGGTGTTGTCCCACCAGAGTCCACCTCTCAGTGAGCACCTTCCCTGTCGGACCCCATGCAAGACGTGTCAGAAGAGAAACTGTCTTGCTTTAGCTAATGATCTACTGCTTAGACCATGTTTCTAGAGAGACTATACAAAGAGAAATAATCCCATTAAACCAGATATTAGACTCCTACAAACACATCAGCTTAGTGGTTCGGTACTCTGGGAAGTAGGAATGCTGCATTCAAGACTTTGCCCTTTTTTTCTCTCTCTCAAAGAGAGGGAAAAAAAAGCGTTAGTTAAGTGTAGCGCTATGCAAATACACGTAGAAAGTAGTTTCAAGTCTGAGCTGGTGCATTCATGCCCTATTGCTTCAAACAATACTGGTTTAGTGGATGAGACTGCCCCCAGCCTGAGAATCCCTGCATCACAGTGCGTTTGCAGAACAGATGTGCTGTACTCACCCAGATCTCTCGGGGAGTGGGCTGGGGGGGAGCTTACTTAGGTAATGCAACCCTGAGGCTTATCATCACTAGTGGTTTGCCCAAAAATGCTGTACTGCAACGCTGCCGTCCCCATGTGGATTGAACCTAAATGCCTGTTTGGAAAGGTGGACATAGGGAATGTTGTCTTCCTAATATAACTTGCAGAGTACTGCAACTTGCTGCAAAGCAGAATGTGGTTTTACAAGCTGTTGGATGTTGTTACTGGTGGGAGTGGGAGAACTTTGTGTAATCTATGCAATATGCCATTAAATGCAACCAAGTCTGTTAACTTCAGACACAAAGAAAGGTGATTTTTGTGTCTCACTATTCCTTATTGTACTTTTAATACCCATATAATCTTTCCCCTCAACATCCTAAAAATTTATGTAGCATCTAAGGAAATATATACAAGCTTTGCCCATTTTCACTAGAAAACTAGATCTACTCTTTGGATTAAAATAAATCTATTCTCTTCCCATGCTGATTCTCCACAAATATTTCTTGCACATCTGAAGAAGGGAGCAGGACAGACAGGTGAGTTACTTCCCTGGAACAAAAAGACAAGAATCCTGTCCTGAAAAAAAATCTCAAATCTGTCCTAAGACACAGGTATGTTTACTTGAATGCCTTAACTATAATTGCTGTATACAAGCAGAAAGATTTTTTTCCCAGCAGAGACTCAACATGCATAGGAGATGATAAACTAAAGCAAATCAAGATGCTGACTGATACTCCTGGACATTCAAACCATGCAGTCTTACATAGTGCACTTCAACAATATAAGCTAAAATTCAAAGCCTGAGCTTACGTTGAATGAAAAAAGGAACTAAAAGAAAGGGCTATCAAATACTAAAATGGACACAGATGAAGAAGCAAGAGGAATTGAGAGTAACCAGAACCTGAAAGCATTCCTTGCATTGCAGAAACTATGGAGGACTGGACAGCACCCTTCTCTGACTATCCAATCCTATTTTTCAAGCACATTAGCATCATCAATTAAAACACTTTAGCCACCTGAATTTGTACAACCTTTCAAACTCCAGATCCTCTGATACCTGATGCTAGGGGCTGTGCTTCAGAACAGAGCACTATCCTTGGATAGGGGATATGTAATCAAAGCAATCATAATCTTTCAACGCACGGATTTCAGCCGAGATCTCCAAAATCTCAGCTGTTAACAGTTTGGTAACAAAGTTCATGTTTTTCCTGGGCTATATCTTCTTACAGCAGCATCCCTGTATTATCTGCAGCATAGTTGAAGTGAGCTGCAGTAAAATTTAATTCCTATTATGTGTCTTGTGTCACAGTTGTCTTAAGAGTATTTTCTGGGATCTCAAGGTGATAGACAAAACTATTATTGAGATATGTATGTGGTTTTGAATAACATGTAAGAGTGATTTTTCTAATAAAAAAACCTGTAAACCATTTTTTCCAAAAACATTATAATACTGCTCTAATAAAGAGTAGTTATATTATTTTAGCGCCTCCCTCTAAATTTTTACTCTTTCTAGAGCAGTATTATAGAAACTAGAACTAGAAACTGGTATTATAGAAACTAGCATTTCTTTTCATAAAAGTTGAATTGCAATTTCTTATCAAATCACTCCCCTGCTACACATATTTTCTAGCCTCTTCATCATACAACAAAAAAGAAATGAAAAACAGCAAATGCAAATGACCTGTGCCTGCCTCAAAATGTAAGCAGCATTTATGATTCTTTTTGAGTATAGTTTGCCCAATGAGCAATGCAAGGAAATCTTGCTTCTTAGCTTTTCATATGTAAGGTTTATCTAGCTCAAACTACAAAATTTTGCATTGGGGAAAAATACCCTACTGGTAACACTGGAAAAAGAACTGGACAACAGTGCAAATATAGTTGTACAAATGCATAACTGAACACCTACAGAAGCCAAAGCAGCAAACGATGAATGTAAAAAGGCAGCCAGTCAGAAAAGCACAGCAGGCCAAGATCTGAGCGAGCTTGCAGCCCAGTCTGGCTAAGCTGACGTCACCTGAAGTCGATGGCACAGCTGATGGCAGCGTTACATCAACCTGTGTGTCTGCAGCTGAGGCTGGTGTAACTGCAACAGCCCTTACTTCTTAGATTGATTTTTATTTTTTTTAGAACCATAGAATGGTTTGGTTTGGATGGGACCTTAAAGATCATCGAGTTCCAACCCCCCTGCCATGGGCAGGGACACCTCCCACTAGACCACAGCCCCATCCAGCCTGGCCTTGAGCACCTCCAGGGATGGAGCTTCCACAGCTTCTCTGGGCAGCCTGTTCCAGTGCCTCACCACCCCCAGAGTGAAGGATTTCTTCCCGGTATCTAATCTAAATCTACCCTCTTTCGGCTTAAAACCGTTATTTTTCTTTATATGCAGATCCAGGCATCGTACCCGAGGCTGCAGGCCAGTCAGAAATACCTCGACAGCGCCCAGCACCTCACGTCCAAACCCCACAGCGTCAGTAGACCCGCTGCAGGCGGAGCCGGCACGGCAGCCGACCGCGGCTTCCGCCGCCCGGTACCCGAAACCGCAGCAGCGTGACGGCCGCCGCACTCGCAGGGGAAAGGGCAGTTACACCCAGGCAGGCAGCTAAACCGCGGAGGGACACCGAACGCCGCCAGTCCGGCCCAGCACAGCGACTCCGCACCAGTCGCCAGTCGGTGCCGACCTCCCCGCGCGCGCGACGCCGGGACGCGCGCACCGCACCCCCCCGTTGGTGAGGAACGGGCGCCCCCTGGCGGCGCCCTCTGCCCTCCCGCCGGAAGCGCTGGTCGGTGCGTGGCGAAGGCGGTCCGGGCGGCTCCCGCGCCCCCGGCGGCGCGGAGTTCCCCCCTCTGCTCTCCACCGCCGCAGCCGCCCTCCTTCCCTCCGCGCCCCCCGCCGCCGCCTCCTTCCCATCTCTCGCCCGCCGCGGCAGCACGCTGCCCTCCCGCCTCCGCCCCGCCGCGGGGAGCCGCCCTAGCCTGGCCGCCCCGCGGGCACCCGGCCTCCGCGGGGGCGGCGGGCGGAGAAGTAAAACCAGGCGCCGGCAGGGACGCAGAGCTGGAACCGGAGCCGCCGCCGCCGGGGGAAGGTGAGCGGGAGCTGCCGAGTGGGCTGGGGGGGTCCCGTCCCGGGCCTGGTCCTGTCCCCGGAGGTCCCCGGGCGGGAGGTGGCTTGCCTTGGCCACCGCCGATCTCGGGGCCTTGCTTTGACTGCCGGCGGGACAGGGACTGCGGCCGGAGCGCCGTGCGAGGGCGGCCGGGGGAGGCGGGAGGCCCGGGGCGGGGGGCGGTTCGCGGGGCAGGCGGGCTGGGGTCGTCCCCTTCCTGCCGGGCAGGAGCAACTCGGGCCCCCTCCGGCCCCCTGCGGGGGGAACCGCTGCCCCCCTGTCACAGGGGCGAGAAGCGGGCCAGCTCTTGATTGAAAACAAGGGCAAAACCACCCTCGTTTTCCAGGACCTCTCCAGTTGTGGGTGCCATTAGCAGGATTATCGGGGTCTTCTGGGTTTTGGTGTTGGGTTTTTTTTTGTGTGTTTGTGGTAGTATTGCTAATTCCGGTAGAAATACTCGGCGTAGGTGAGTGATGCAGTGGGAAGCGGTGTATTTCTGTTGGCAGGGGCATGTTGTAGCTGTTGCTTTTCAGTGCCTTTCTAGTTTGGGGCTACTGGAATATTTTCCTTTCCACTTACACATTTCATACATGTGCTGAAATCACGCTGCGTGTGGTTTACAGCAGTATACGTTGCTTTCCATAACTGAGACCCTACTGCTCATGCCAGTTATCCCAGTGTCGGCTGACTGCAGCTGAAGACCACGGTTGTAGTTTAGTTAAGGACTTTTCTGGGTCATACGCTAGAAGTCAGTGAAAGGAATTGTACGTTCACCTTGTTTCCACTTCACTGTCAGCGTAAAGCCTTGAGCGTAAGCATAAGTCAGCGTGCGCTATCATTAGTCAAATGAGAAACTGCATCTTTTTCATCTAGTGAAAGTCTATATAAGCTGCTCTACTAGGAAGTTAGAACCTAAATTAAAAATACTTGGTTTGAACTGCACAACAGGAAATGTGTTAGTGATATCGGTTAAAATAAAGTCCCTTAAGGGTATGCTCGTATTATTCTGCCTGTAATTTGGTGGGACTTAGTAGTATTGCACCCCATTTTAGTTTTTAGGTGTCAGTGGTGACAGATATCAGAAAACCTCTGATGAGGAGGGCATGATAGTCTCTCTTTGCTTGGATGAGGTCCTTATCAGAGTGACATCGCTGGTGTTTCTAGAAGACAGTGTGCTTTATCTTGTAGTTTTTACTGCTGTGGGCAGTCATAGAGAAGGCAGCTGTAAAGTTGGAACAGACCAAAATGACGTTACCTGTTAGTAGTGTATATGAACTATGTTGGACCTGTATTCAATGTGGAGCATCCTGTGCTTTGTTTTGATCATGGGGACAGAATCTGTCTTCCCTTCCTCACTGCCATTGCTTTGGTTCAGTGTGGCAATAATGTAAATCACACTTGGGCTTGGAGGCAGAATATTTTTGTGTGCATACCATTGGTGATCAGAAAAAATCCTCAACTTGTTACGGGAGGAGAAAAATTACAGGAGATAAAAGCCAGGAGAAGGCTTTTATCTGGTGAACAGTAAGTCAAATATGAGTGAGGCTGGCTACCTACATTTTGGGCTATGTTAGCAAGGCCATAGCCATTAGATCGAGGAAGTATTTATTACCCTCTTTTCAGCACTTTTGAGACCACAACTCCAGTTTAGAGCCCCACTATACAAGAAAGATGCTGACGAACTGGAAAGGGTGCAGAGAAGGTCCACCAACATTGTTAGCCGGCTGGAGCACGTGGTGTCTGTGGAGAGGCTGAGGGAGCTGTGTGTGTTTAGCCTGTAGGAGAGAGGACTTAAAGAGGGTCTTACCACTGCTCTTCATGAATGGTTTTAGAGTGGAGAGGAGTTAGACTCTTCTCAGCAAAGGGACAGGAGGCAATGGGCACAAATTGCAGTAAGGGGAATTCTAACTAGAATAAGGAAAAATGTTTTCACCACGAGGGTGGTCAAGCACTGGATTAGGGGGAGTGGGACCTCCATCCACGGAGATATTACAAACTGGACTGGACATGTCCCTGAGCAACCTGATCTAACTCCTTAGTTAGCAAGAGATTGGACGAGTGCTGTCCAGTGAATCTTTCCAATATAAGTTATTCTATGATCCTCTTCAAGATGAGGAAACAATGTTGTTTAGAGTAGAGCTGACTGTCCCTTAGAGAAGGCAGTACTTTAGATGTTACTTCTGTGGTTGGCAGCAAAGAAGATCTTAGTGCATAGATACACAAGTAAACTTATAAAACTGTGATGATTGCATTTGAGGTATTGCATCTAACATTACAGGCAAAAGGACAAGTAATATTTTGCAAGGCTGACATGTGTGGACAGAACTTTAAATTTACTTGATGAGGATTTTGTGTTTGGAGAGAGCCATAAACAATTAAAAATGTAATAGGTAGGAGAGTATAATCTTTAAAGCTATGTAATCAACCTCTGAATTTTGAAAAATATTTCTGTGCCATAACCCGTGTTCCGTATTGTTCTCTAGCTAGTAGGTGGAACCGCTGGAGAAGTCCAGGCATAACCATCTGATAAATACTGTAGTGTTGAATGCTACTCCTAAATCCTGCTTGGTCTCACAAGTTGTGTTTCTTGTACTCACTGTGGGTGTTTGCTGCCTGACAGGTTCTGGAGTTCGGCTCTGGCAACTGGAATGAGAAAGAGCTTTCTCTTGCTCTCCCACACGCTCTCTCTCTCTCCTGTCCTTTCCCCCTAATTCACATACCCAAACACACGTGCATGAAATCAGTGAAGTACATGTCACTAATGCTGCATGCTTGTACATCGCTGAAGATAAATCAGCTGCTCCTCACCTTGTCCTCAAGAACATGTTGAGGAGCAAAATGTTGTAAGCTTGAATTAGTGGAACAGGGATGGATCATGGGAGCAAAGTCCTTGTCATGAGATCAGCTTTCTTCTCGCTAGTAGGAATTATCTTGAGCAATGTGGGTAGAGGCCAATTTCAAAACAGAAGGAAAAGGAACATCCTTGCTGTGTCAGAATGGGAGGGAGAATTGAGACCGGGAAATAAGTGAGATGAATTCTGCTCTAGTACATGTTTCAACACCTCATAGCAAATGTGGAGTAAAATTGATCAGCTTTGTCTTTTTTGTTGTCATTGGGGATTAGCAAAATTATCTTCTGAATTTCAGTCACTTGTTGCTTGCAGAAACAGAGCAAGAGTAGAGGAGTGATCGACTTACATCTATCGAGGCACAGGAACTCTGCAATCATACATGCTTAGATTCTTTCAGAATCGTTCTTAATCCGTTTCTCTCTACAAGCCTACATTATAGTTGCAACATGTTTTTCTTGTTGGTCCTGACTAACAGTTACTTCATGTCTTGACCAAAACTTTATTCTAGACTAGCTTATTATTTATGTTATTCTAGAACTGTAGATAGCCAAGCATACAGGTTGTCTCATGTTTGTAAGATGAATAGCAAATTTTCCTCTAAATCGTACAAAGCTAAGAAAAAAGTTTTGCTCCAGAGTTCTAGAAAGCCTGAAATATCAGCCCAGAGAGATCTAGCCCTGAAACTTCTTAGGAGTTGGCATTGGAGAACAGAGATTCTTACACATAGACATGATAAAGTCAGAGCAGTTAAAACTTTTGGAGGGCTTTTTGTGATCTTTTTTCCTTGTCCTTTCTGCTGCCTCTGTGTTGTGCTCTGGGACTTGGTGTTTCACTATCTGTAGATTTCCAGGTACAGTTAAAGGTGTCTACAGGAGTGAGACTTGCTTATTTGAGACCATCTTCTTCTTGAGTCATCATATGCTTGTGGTTAGTGGAAGTGTTCAGGAGGTTTTTTATAGCAATGGATTTGAGATTGTGCTGTTTCCTGTTGTAGTGCATGCTTGGGAGACGGTTTTAAGTGTACTGTGTAGAACAATAAATTAGACCAATCAATACAGCTTTCTGAAAATCAATAATACAGTATAAATGGATATTGGTAACAGTATAAATGTTCTGGATCTGTATAAATGGAACAGTTTTTAATGAGATAAAATCTTAGCCTGAGATTAAGCAATTGCATTATCTTTCTCAATTAGAATTGTCAGCATTTCCACTGCACAAAAGGACTAAAAAAAAAAACTTTTGCTGCATGAACCATTATGTTTCTAATAGGTGCTGCTGGGATGTGGGGTAAATGGTATATGAATCAGACAGGTTTTTTGTATGGTTAAACAGTATAGGCAGGTCTGTCTTTTTTGAGGATTTATTCATCGTCCTTTTTTTTTTTTTTTAATTAAACAGGAGATGATAGGTGGAAATGAATCCTGTACTGCAGGACCGATACCTATGTCCTACCTAACCTGCTTGACTTACATTCTGGGAGAATGGACTGGCGTGGAGCATATTGAAGATTATCTGAGTTACGCAGTGTACCTTTTATGGGTGCTTTTTCCACTCGCAGTAGTTTTTTTACTTCCGGGAGTTCTCATCATTCTCTTCTACACTTCCATTCTCCTTCTTCATATTTATAAAAGGAAGAATGAACTGAAGGAAGCTTATTCCAATGATGTTTGGGATGGTGCAAGGCAAATTTCGGCTACCCTATGGGATGGACATGGAAGAATATGGCATGGTAAGCGATATCTTACTTTTCATTAAAAACGGCTGAAGTTCTTATTCCTGGTTTACCTTTCAGAATTATCAATATATATCTGATTGTTGCTGCTGTTGCATGAAATCTAAAATTCAGGCCAATTTTTTTGTTCCCATTTTGTCAATGACTGCCAGTGGTGCTTGGGAGAAAAAAAGCCATTGTGACTTTTTTGAATGTAAAATTTTTTGTCTTATGTATTTATTCCTTTGCTGCGACAAAATGAGATCTTTCATCCAGTTGAGTATATATGCAATTTTAAAAATTTGTTTATTTGTTTTTCTTTTTTACTTTTTGTAACTACTCCTGGATTTCCTCATTCCAGGAGGACCTGGAATGATTGCTATATTAAAAATTAGATCAATTAACTATATTATTCAGAGTCAATATACAAACACTGGAACTTAAATGCCAGATCCCTGATAGCTAGTGTGTCACCACATGTTAGCGTAATTTAATTGCACTTAACCAGTCTTTTACGTAGAATGCCAAATGATGGCGAAAAGAGCACTTAGTGTCAGTTCACTCACTAGTTGCTACTTCAAATTGACTTTAGAGCCCCAAACTGTTACAGAACCTACTTTTTTATTTTCTTTCTGTCTATGTATTTTTGACAACTACTTTCTCTGCTAGAATGTCAAAACTAAGGGCTCGTTTCCTTGTCTTTCTACTATCATTTCTTTTATAAAGACAGGCTTAATAAATGATTTGGCTTTTCTTTCTAAGGAAACCATAAGCCTCTTTCAGAACCATTCAATCTAGATGCAGCTAAAGGAGAAAGAGATGTTTAAGAGCAATTTACATAAAGAACAAATCCTTCTTGAAAATCATCTCTATTTGTTCTCTAGTCAAAGGGAAGTGGGTTTTCAAGGCATTGATAACCAGATGGTGCAGCGGCTGTATCAGATAGGCTTTGTAAGACTAAGATGTAACTTTCAAATCTAGGAAAGTACACTAGATCAAAATCAACAGCTACATCAAAGAGCTTAAAATGCTCACTTCACAATAAAAAGCTATTTACTTTTTTTCATAAGAAAATGATTTTTAAGGCCTTGGCTCTTTTCATCCTTAGTAACTTTTTCTTTTTATAAGGTCTAACTTTTTATTTGCACAAAAAAAATTCTTATCCAGTCCCTCATTGACAGTTGTGACTTTTTTCTGCCCTGCCAGCTGCTTCCATGTCGTTCTCTATACACTTCTCTTGGCTAAATAATTAAATGTTTTGTGATTATTACCCCCTCACACACTTGATTAATCAATATATCATTGGAAGAACTTTTCATCCTGAAATCTCACAGCATTGAAACCCCTCCACCCAACAAAAACCACAACCCCACAACCAAAAAGTCCAAAACCAAACCCCCAAACTGGTGTCTGATAGTTGTAACTTTGTGTATATTATGCAAATACTAGATGTAGGTATCATTCTGGTTATGAATGGCTGGCATGGAGCACTGTTAGTGGTCACTTGGGGTGGTAGAGATGATGTGCTTGCAATATGTTGCAGCTCCACAGGTATAGAAAGTAAAATAGAGGGAGAAGATCCACCTTCAGAATGAAAAAAAATAATAATGGAATGGGAATTGTAGACCTGATTAACTTTGGAAGAAGTGACAGGGTTTTTTATTTGTTTATTTTAAAAAAGCCACAAACAAGATACTGTAACAATATTGCTTAATACTAGCTGAATATGTTCTATACTGATGCATTTGGATAATTTATGTTAACTGAATACATTCTGCACTGTTAACTTAATTAGAAATGTAAGTTCAGTACGAAACTTGTGTGTGTTTATATATGTTTCAATTAAGCATATAAAGCCCCAAATAGCTTTTAGTACTTGGTGATGGAAAAATGGAGCAAGTGGAATTCTGAGGGAAATAACAAGATTCATACCCTGCAGTAAAAGGAGACATGTAAATAGATGTTGTCATGTCAGATCTTCTTAAACAGTTACTGGTGGCAATGAACTTCAAAAAAGTTGTGTTTCACCACTCCTATCCAATCCTTATTTTGATTTCTCTTGAATGATTGATTCAGAGCACTCTGGAGCCTTGAAGACAGTGAACTGAAAAAATAAGGAAAAATTATACAGTTCAAGACAGTGAGACTGTCTTGAAAGGCTGAGAGAGCTGGGACTCTTTAGCCTGGAGAAGAGAAGTCTGAGGGGAGACCTTATTATGGCATACAAGTATCTAAAGGGTGGGTTGAAGGAGGATGGAGCCAGGCTCTTTTCAATGGTTCCCAGTAACAGGACGAGGGGTAACGGGCACAAGTTAGTACACAGGAAGTTCCGTTCAAATACACGGAAAAGCTTCTTTACAGTGAGGGTGACAGAGCACTGGCACAGGCTGCCCAGGGAGGTTGTGGAGTCCCCTTCTCTGGAGATTGTCAAGACCCGCCTGGATGCAGTCCTGAGTAATGTGCTCTGGGCAATCCTGCTTTAGCAGGGGAGTTGGACTAGATGATCTCTAGAGGTCCCTTCCAACTCTGAAAATTCTGTGATTCTGTGACTGGCTGTTTTGTTTTATTTTTTTCGTTGTTTTTCTTTCTTTAAATGTGGCTCTTCTGCTTTAAATGAAACTTGTATTTCCTGTGTAAGCAACTTAGTAAATGCTGCAAATAACTTCTTGACTTTTTAGCTGTCACTTTGCTCTTAATAGCTATTGGTTCCAGTTTGCCAACTTGCTGCAAGTTAGTTACTTTCGGACAGAATTGTATAACACGTTGACATCTGTTATGGCTTTAACTCCGAACAGGTTATGAGCTTCATGGTGCTGAAAAGATTCCTGAAGGGCCAGGACTTATTGTGTTTTATCATGGAGCTACTCCTGCTGACTGTCTCTATTTCATGGCTAGACTTCTTATACAGTGGAAGAGATACTGCCACGTAGTAGCTGATCATTTCGTCTTTAGATTACCAGGTAACATACTTCATTAAAAACAATAGCTTTGAGAACTCTATTTTATTTCTTTTTTTATGGTGTATTTAAGAAAAATTGTGCCACAGGAACACAGCTGTCAGAACAGATACCCTAAATTTGTCTGAATAAGTGTTGAAGTACAGCTGTCTCTAACATGTTCTTTACAAACAAGAATGAGTTTATGAGACTGGTGCATGCAAGGATAGGTCATACTCCTGGCTGGGCAACATCGTCCGATGACTCTAGGGTGTTTAGAAACAAAGAGAAGGAGATCATAGGAAAAACAGTTGTCTCCGTATTAATCCGTAGCAAAGACTTCAATAAGATGTTTCTTTTTTTATTAATATAGGCAGAATGAGTGGTATAACCTGATTAAGAAATAAACTATTTGGAAGCAGTTCCTCTAAAGTTGACAATGTTAGGCTGGGGAGACGATGTCTTTTCGTATCCCATCCAGTTGAGTATTGTTGACCATGGAACCTATCCCCAGGAAGGATCTTTTCAAAAATCTTTTTTGGAGGAAAGCTGTAGAAGTGTCCAACAAGTTTGTGTGAAACATGAGGTGAAGCATGAAGAAAATGAAAAAAAAAAATGTTTAGGGCAAGATTTTGGCTGGACAGCCTAGCGAAAAAGCACTACTGATTGGTGAAATTATTAAGTGAGGAGTTTGTGTTTTGTGTGTGTGGAGTACAGTAGTACTCAGTTCTTTTCCCAAGTACCCAGTTCTTTCCCTTTTTAGTTTGTGACTAAAAAACTCATAGTTCATTTAGTAAATTTGCAGGACTGTTCTGTAGTGTACCGATGCTTTTAGTGGAAGCAACTCATATCAAAACTGTCCATTTGCCAGTGTAATTTTATTTCAGCCTTAATCCCTGAAAACGGAACTTTTTCAGAGGCTTTGCCTCTACAACTGCTTTTGCCAACAGACTGGGATTTTTCAGCTGGTTATCAAATCTTTTGCCTGCAGCTGACTAACATAACCTGTTTTGTAATTTAGATTTGGCTCTATATTATATTAATACTTGTGCACAGTTGTTTATCAAATGGGAGATTACTTTGTTTTTTTTTCTATTTCACCTTTGAAATTAGGTTCTTGGTGTGAGTATACTTTTGAGTCCCCCAAATATAATTTAGTAGCATTGCAGAGAGATCTGACTGAATGGTCTTGAAGAGTTGGGTTCAGCAGTACAACATCTAGCTAACAGCTGGTTTTGTCAGGCATTCCTCAGGGATTGATAGTGAGACCAATGCTGCTTAATGTTTTTATTGCACACCTGGATGAGGTGTTGGAGTGTGCTTACAGGAAGTTCACTGGTGATACCATACTGGGGGAGCATTTGATACACTTGGAGTTCGAGCTGGTATTTGGAGTGCCTTCACAGAAATGAACTGGCAGAAACAACACGAAGTTCAGCAAAAGCAAATATGAAGTTGTGCGGCTGGGATGTAGCAATCATGTATGACTGTACCCTGGGCAGAAGGTGGCTTTGCAGGCAAAGACTTTGGCATTCTAGTGGACAACAAGTTGAACGTGAGTCAGCAGCATGCACTTGCAGTAAAGAAGGTGAACTACACGCTGAGGTTTTTTTTAGCATGAGTGTAGTCAGCGGTTTGAGCGAGGGGTTTTTTTCCCCTTGTCTTAGCACCTGTGCAAACATGTCTTGCAATATGGTGTCCAGTACAAGGCAGATTTTGACACACTAGAGCATGTTTGGTGGATGATGGGGGGCTGGAACACACAGTGTATGAGGAGAGGCTGGGAGAACTGGATTTGTTTGATCTGTACCAGGTAGGGGTGGCAGAAGATATTATTGCTGCCTTCAGCGACCTAACGGAAGGGTGCAGAGAAGAGGGAGTCAGACTCTTCTCACAGGTGCACAGCGATAGAATGAGAATGAGAAGCGACAGAGACAAGTTGCAACACAGGAAATTTTGATTAGACGTGAAGAAAGGTATTTTGCCATGAGGGTGATCAGACACACAAACAGATTGCCTAGACAAGTCAGGGAATCTCCATCCCTGGAGACTTTCAAAACTCCACTGGGTGAGGCCCTGAGCAGTCTGATCTAGGTGGACCCACTTTGAGTGGGAGGTTGGACTAGATGACCTTCAGACGTCCCTTCCAACCTACCTAATTCCCTGGTTCTGTGAAGACAAGCCCAAAGAGCCCAGAAAATGTTCTGGATTGTGTTTCAAAATCTGCACAATAATCTGTGACTGGCAACCCAGGTAGGTGCTGCTTCTCTTGTGAATCAAACCAGAAAGACTGCCAGAATTTTATCCTAGTACTAAGACTGCCTGATCTTGATGAAGTCTTCAGATTGAATGAGATGCCTTTTCAGAAGATCTTTTAGTTAGCCAAAAGTTATTATGCTCAATGAAGGAGAAATGGGTGAGGGGGGATAGGGGGTGGGTTTGGGGAGTCTGTGGGCTGTTAGACACACTTGGATTAGATGATTTAATGATCCTTCTGTTTTCATGATTATTGAATCTCCTGTGAATAGCTGTGAGGAACGGTTTGTCCCATGAATCTGAATCTCAGGTCTATGCCAGTATGCAATTGCTGGTACGCAGTCTCGTTGCATCTTCTGCGTTGGGCACTGCAGTCCTGAGTTAACTGCAGTTAACTGGAGTGTGTTTGCAAGATATTGCTGTGCCTCGTCAGGGATGCGTGAGACTGCAAGGGGTCAAACATGCCTCTCCCTACAGCTTAGTCTTGAAAGACACAGCTTGGTAACTTATGGAAGGGAATCTAACCTAATAGGAGACCTCTTATAGATAACTGGAGATTCCTGTTGAACGTTGCCTAATGCATCTTTCTTTCACATTGCCGCAAAAGGAGATTATTTCATTTTCTCAATTTGTACTGTATCAATACTACATATGCTTCTGTTGCTTGTGTTTTGGGGCAGAATGATATGAAACATGGTCCTGCAGCTTCTTTTTTTTTCCTTTTTCTTTTAAATACTGGAGCTTAGTCACAGAAAAGAAAACACCAGTCCAGTGGCTTCTGATTCTTTTAGATTCTTAGCTGTGTAAATCTCAGGAGTACATTGATTTCTCTAAGGTTGAGTTAAGAGAAAATCTTTTCCCAAAAAGTGCTGTGAGGACTGAGATTGCACTTGCATTCTTCTGCATCACCCTCTCCTATAGTATGGACCATGTCTGCTTCCTAGAGTCATCTGGGACCCCTCTTTAAAAGATTGCCTGCTATTTTAGGGATTTAAGACAGTCACTTTCGTGTAATGTCCCAGAGAAAAGGAGCTGTGGCTTCTTATCTGTTACATACACAAGGTGTTGCAAAGTGTCTTGTGGACTAGATGTTCTGCAGATAACCACACGTGTACCTACAATTGTGGAAGGTTGGATTCAGCGCTCTAAATGATTCCTCCCTCTCTGTGGTTCTAAAGGACAACCACAGAAGAACGATGACATCCTTGCCATCTTGCATCCAGGTAGCCGGCTGACAGCCCCAATGTTACAGTCACTGGGGCTAAGTTAGAGAAATGTATATAGTGCACTTACAGAGATAAGTGTTAAATGCATTACTGGATACTCTCCAAAGGGTTTTCAGACATTGATGTGGACACAATGTTGTTGAATACAGGAGAAGAGTGTGCTAGGGCAAAGGGCAGAGTCCAGGTTGACCTGTGGAATAAAATTAATTTTGAACTTCTTGGTATTTGAAAAAATTAGCATCCTTTCATGCTCTGGAAGGCTGAAAGAGTGTGTTTGGATAATTTTGATAGTTGTTTTGTGGTTTAAAGTGGAAAAACAGATTCTTGGACACTTTCATGGAACAGCCAGGTACTACCCTCCTTCTTCTGACTTCATGGTAACCTTTTCTTTGGGCACAGAGTACCCTGGCTGTTCCTTTGGGGCCACTGCACTAGTTCCCGTCTCTCTACTGCTGTAACGGAGCCAGGTTCTTCCTCTTTGCTACTGGAGCAGAGACATTGATAGTAACCTATGATCTGGTGGCTCGGCTAGGAGGTACAGCTCAGAATATACGGTTTATACTAAAAGTTAAGGGGGAAATGCAGCTGAGAAATTTTGTGAAGACTTGAAATCCCACACCATCGCTGTTCTGTATTCCACATTTTTGGCTGTATTCTGTTTATGTTCTGTTCTTTTTTTTCTGACCTATGAACTAGACAGACTCATGGTGTTGCTGTATCACACACCCCCCCCCGCCACCCCATCCCTTCCGCAGCATGTCCAATGCAGAAAGGAAAACTATCGTCACAGCTTCTGCTGCCTTGGAGTCTCTGTTCCTGCTCGGCTCAACACTTCTCATGGCTGTTTGGTCTCTCTCCTGAACTCAGTGACAGAAAGGGCTTAGAGACAGGCAGCTTCCTAACACCAGGTACATTCCAGAGAGCTTTAATTAGTTTGGGAATGTAAAACATTGTAAAAACCCAGCTATTTAAGATCCCACAAACAAAGCACCTGAGAGAAATTAAATTACTCTAGGAAAACTCTATTTCAGCTGTCCTCTGTGCAAATACTACTAGATGGAGACCACTAGTGTCCCCTGCAGTGTTCGTGGCAGGCACAGCAGAATGAGACAGGTGTAACAGAGCTTGTGTTCTGTTGTCATGTTTATGGACAGATCCTGACTGTGTATAGATATAAATCAGAAGTAATTATACTCACGCCAACTACAAAGACTAGTTAGAGATCAGAGTTTAGTTAAGAATAAACTAATGATATGCTGCCTCGTGCTCTTCTTCCCAAGCCTTTAGTTTATGCGGGCTGTGAGAGAAGACGGACATCTGTCATCTTAACTATATTTGGACTCTTCTTCAGTGTGTGTGTGTGTTCATAGTAACAACTATTCATTTGTTAACCTGAGGTTAACAAAAAGAAGATCTGTTATTGAGGGGCAAACTCAACTAGATCAGTTCTGTCTCCTTGCCTATGGCTGATAAGTTTGTTTGCTTCAGTGGGAAACTTCAAGATAGAGAAGTAATCTTTCCCATTCTGTTCAGTCATCTAAAGTTCCCATTTTGTTATGCAGTACTCATAAATACTGTATAAATTTAAAATTTATTGAACCAAGTGAACTGATAGATTTCCTGCAAAAAGATGTTTATGCTAGTTATGTTCTTTCACATTAGCATAGTTATCTAAATTGATCAGGCTTTTTTGATTTGATGCTTGTAAGCAATTTTTTTATATTCTGCTGTTTCTTGAAGAGCAGGGTCAGTATGACATTTCAAATTCAAGATGATATGAGGAGTTTATGTAACTTCACAGTTAAAAATTTCAGTAAATGAAAAATGTTAACCTAAGATGAATACACCCAGTCGGGGCTTGCCAGATGCCTCTTTGTGTGAAAGGCCATCCGGGTACTCGCAGACTGAACCAGGGAGTCAATGCCTGCAGTGATCTGTAACAAAGAGAATGCTGCATTTTCGTCATCATTCTCCTTCTTGTGCGCAGACTGCTGTTTGTTTGCCAAAGTTAACAAAACAAAAAACCACAACAATTTGCTGGTATTTTCTCTTGTTGCACTTTATTAGGACTGTGCTACATTTGAAAAGTAGAGCTTGGGCAAGGAGCCGGCACCCTGGAGCTGACTTAATAACTCCTTTGAAGGGACACGTGCAAGATGGCACAGAGTGCTTGCCAGTTTTTTCCAGTTTAGTCCTGATTGTGAGATAGCGCCTGACTTTACTATGACAAAAAGCCACTGAAAACCCTAAATCTTCAGCTTTTAAGCAGGACTTAATGCTTCAGTCCCTCTAGAAACATTTTTGATTTGGGGTTTCAGGTTATTAGACAAATAAGTTTTAGCTGTTGTGTTCTGTGTTGGGAAACTGTACTTAATGGTATGATGAATTAACACTTTTCGAACTAATGTTATCTTACCCAACAGGTTTTAAAATATTACTTGATGTACACGGAGTTATGCATGGACCAAGAGAAGAATGTGTTAGCGCTCTGAAGAAGGGCTGTCTGCTAGCCATTGCCCCAGGTGGAGTTCGGGAAGCACTCTTTAGTGATGAAATGTATACTATTATCTGGGGTGATCGGAAGGGCTTTGCTCAGGTGGCCATTGATGCAAAAGTGGTAAGTATAACAGATCACAGAAAAGAAGCAAAGAATTAGTTAGTACTTGTTAGTACTTTTCTGTTTGATTATTATGTATTTGGTGTTACATTGCTGAGCGTCATAGTGTCATGAGTACAGTCTACTTGGTCTCATAACTACATTTCAAGATTCTTTTTGTTGCTTTTGAGAAGCAGGCTTTGGAGTCAGCCAAGAATAGTGTGGTCAGGAAATCCAGAGTTAAAAAGAATGAGAGATGAAATCCAGGACGGTTTCTACATTACAAGCTTGTGCTGTTTTACACATACCTGGTCAGGATTGTGATGGCTCAACCCCTGACCAGAATGGTTGGGAAGCAACCATACATCAACATTTCTGTTTCCCCTATCGCTAAAGTATTCTGTGACCCAGCACAGTATAGACGCACTGGCACTATGTACTGTATTGGCCTTTTATGGTAGATAAATTAGGCAGATAATTATTCCTAAGTGACCAACTGTGAAAGGCACGTAAATGTATGATATATTTGAACTGTAACTATTTTAATAGTCATTTCAGAGTCACTCTCATTCTATATTTGTACTTGAAGATGTGTGCATATGTCTGTAGGTCTGCCTATACCTAATTTGAAAGTGAGTCTCACACCAAGAGTTTTATATTTAGGTACTGTCAAAGAAAGACTAGTTAAATCTCTGGATTTTATACAGAAATAGAATACTTTTAAGATGCAATTTTAAGCGTGTGTCACTTTTCTCAGGAGGAAAATACTGTTTAAACAGGATATTTTCAACAGATTCAGATTTTACTAATGTATTATAATAGCATATGAAAGGCCATACTTGGGATTCAACTATGGTTGTACTAGTTATATTTATTCTTTTAAATATGTGTTCAGTTCCCTTTATGCAGTCACAAAGGTCTTGCAGCTTCATCCCCCCTAAAAAGATCCTAAGAGATGCAGTAGAATAGGAATAGTATCGGAGGCAGGCTGAAAGTGGGGAAAATATCTTTATTTAAATTAAAGATGAACTTTAAGTCACCTTTAATAGTGAGCATAACTCCTCATGGAAAGAAAAATGTGTCTAAAACATCAGAAAAATTTATCTAAAACTGGGACCTTCAACTCCTTGAAGTTGTCTCATTTCAATAGTTTGTTTCCCGGAATTTTTGTCATATAGACCAACTTGGTACATACAAAAATCTCTTCCTCTGTGTCAGGAGTAAGATGTTCCAATTAAGATGGTTCTAGAATAAAGAAGTTTGTTACCATTCAGTTCAGGCAACTGCACCTCTTTTTATTCTCTATAATTGCATTGAATTATTTACACACTTCCCCCCTCTCTGCAAAAAAGAAAACCCCAACTTGATACCTATTTACCTGTTTCATTTACTAGCTCATCTCCATGCTTGTTTAAAAAAGTTAAATAATCTGAATGTTTGAAAATCCTGTAAAGAGTTCTGTATTTCTGATGATGCTATGTACAGTGCCTACATACTATAAAATGATACTTAAATAGTTCATGTAGTAGTCGACCCCCCTCCCGGTTCTTGTAAATCTTGAAAGCTTTTTGCAAGTTCAAAACCAGCAATAAAATCTTGAAATGTTCAACACCATTCCAAATATTCATCAGCAGAAATAAATCATGGCCATGTATTGAATATGACACATCACGTGTGAAACAATACAATCAGTGTAGCAGAGATGAATCAGAGAAGTTTAGGGTCCCAATCCTGTGACTTCTTCCCTTTGAACATAACTACAAATTAGGTTAAGAGGTTTAACCACTTAAATCACAACTGTGCAAACACTGCTAGATGAGGGGAGGCTTAAATGCTCCATAGGTTCTGAAATCCTGGGCTGGTTTGAAAAATAGACTTGCTGAAACAGGGACTCACTGAAATCTTATGGTATTCTCCAGCTTTAGACCTCATGGCTGAAGGTCACATAAGAACTTAAGAATACTTGATTTGCTGTCTATATGTCCTTGTCTGAGAAACACTTCTGAAATTAACTTGCTTGTTGGGTTTAAGTGAGGTAGAAGTATTTTAGATAGTGCTATCTTCATTAAATTCTTAATTATTTTTTTTCCCTCCTAGCCCATCATTCCTATGTTTACACAAAATGTTCGAGAAGGCGTTAGGACATTAGGAGGAATAAGTAAGATATTTTCTATTTTTTTGTAGTTTATTTTCCCATATGTGTTTAGCCTATCTCTGTAGAAATAACCCCCATATAAATTTGAGATTTGACAGAGCCTTGTTTCTGGAGGTTTCCACTCTGGTAGGCTTCAGAGATGTTGTTAAGAATTAATATGAGAATTAGATGTGGTATTGGCTTATCTAAGTTACTCTCCACATAACAGTGTGCCTTCACAGAAGCAGTAGAAGAAAGGAAAAAGGAGCCAGAAAAAGGCAAATAGATTTAGACCACTTTTTTTCTCTGCTTATATCTGCTGGGCCTAGTCTAGGTTTTCTGCTGTCTGTTAAGAAGCAAAGCAAACAGGGGTTTGCAAGGGATGTGTAATTTCTTTAAATGTTCTCCTAAAGTTCTGTGCTTATGCCTCTACCTGTACTTAAACTTCTGATGGTTTGAAATATTTAATCTGTAGTTGGTTTATTGTTCAGCACTAGAGCTGTGGTTCCTTGCGTAACCCTGCATTTGCCTGCTCTCTTTCCTCATCTCTATGGGACTTCCAGGCAGCACACGAATAGATGGGTACGTGTCTGAAGGGTTCACCTCTGGGATGATTAGATGCCCACATTTCTGCTGATCTGTTGGCGTTAAACCCCCTTTTTTTGTTTTCTCCAACTTACTATCTAGCAGAAAAGGCCTGAACAGTCTCCTCCATGCCACATGTTCTGCCTCAAGTATGGCATCATCGTCTTCATCAGAGGACTGCAGGGCAAAATAGTTTTGTTTCTCGCCCCCTCTAATTAAAAGCTGTATATTGCATGGAGAAAGCCAAGGCATCGAGTGCAGAATAATTCACACATTTGTCATATTCTACAAAAATTACTGCTGTGTTCAGGAGAATCTTCCCAAACCAGCAGTAACTGAAGCTAAAATCATTCATGCTACTTGTATTCTACAGCAGAGGTGCTAGAGGACTTGAGTTCTGTTGATCACTGGAGGCATTACTCCAGTTTTGTAGTTTTGGAATGTTCTTTGTCGGTATAGGTTGTGTACAGAAAATTCCACATCTTGGTCAGTAAAAATTTTCTTATGCCAACGCCTCAGTTAAAGGAATTTCTTGTCTAAAGTTGAGAGAGGGAATATTAGTACCCATTCTGCAAGGAATCTGTTCTGGGTGCATTTGGGCTAGATGCTTAAAATGTGGCTTGTAGGGAAGAATGTGTCCTCGTAGTGCTGATTGAAATACCTGCATTTTCTCTCTTTTTATATTGTTTTGGTGCAACCAGTGTGTGATCCGAAAGAGCAGTTCGGTGTTTTAGCATGACTGGCCTTTAGGCAGATAAGACTATTTCTGATCTTCTAGACCTTGGCGGGACTGAACAGAACAGTCTTCCAATACTAGTTTTTTATGATAATCTGTAAAATTAGCTGAACTCTAACCTGTATTGTGTAGTATTCCCTTCCTCTCCAGAGAGGCAACTACTGGATTTTTCTCTTCTTCCTTCTCTTTGCAGATACTCTTTGGAGGAGAGATTTCACACCAAGTTAGGGTGGAAACAAGACTGATGTTAGCATTAACACAGCTTTTAGGAAATGAAAGTCAAGGGTAGAATAGCACTTGAGATGACACGTTGTTTGAGAATCTGGGTCAGGGGCTGGATTACTTGACAAACCAGTTTCAGTTTTAAGACGTACTGGGGAAAAAAAAAAAACTTTACAGAATAATCTCAGTCTCTCTTTTTTTTTTTTTTTCTCTCTCTCTCCTCCCCACCTTCCCTTTTCCTTCTCCTGCTTTCCCCTTCCCCCCTAAATTTTTTCACATCAGAAATACTTAGGTCACTATATGAACGTATTAGACTGCCAATAGTTCCTGTGTACGGTGGGTTTCCAGTCAAGCTTCGAACTTTTATTGGAGAACCAATTCCATATGATCCAAATATAACTGCTGAGGAACTAACTGCGAAGGTAAGATAGATATACATATATATATATTTAAAATACTGATTGTTCTGATAGAAAACATGAATATTCTTGTCAAGTGACTTCTGCCTTGGAGCTAGTTATAGAAGTTGGGGGAATCATGGTAAGCTTTGGACTTGCTTAACTCTAATTGCCCTTCTTTAATGCTATCTTTTTATTATTACACCTTGCAGATGTTCTAGGCCTTTTAAAGTCAATCCTGCACTGTGTATTTGCTTAGAGAAACAACTTGCTTTAGGGACCGAAGAAGTTCAGTCAGATAATACTGCTCTGGGTTGATAAAGACATAAGCACTTCACCCAGATAAAGTGTTCTGGTTCTTGGTCTTTTCAGAATGATACTAAAGAAGCCTTTTAAATCTAGTAAATCTGTGTTCACAAACTGTTGAAACTCCATACAATAAAAAATGTAAGATAAATCACTGCTTTGTACAGTGTGTTTCCATTTCTATTTCCTCCAACTTCTCACCCAACAAATTAACTTTTGAATGTTCCCCTAGTTCAGATTTAGGTGGCTTATAGAAAGGATTGTCAGGTCCTCATGTATATTCAGTTTATTAATAGATTTCACAGTGCAGAAACATAAAACAGTTAAGTGATGGAGCAGTCAGATGGAGGTAGCCGAAATAGCCATTTTGAAAGCTCCACAGATGGTCACTTTTAGCATTCTGAAAACTTCATGAGAGAAAGAGATTTTTCTTCTTGACCATACAGGTGTCAGTTCAGATGTCTCTCCTCATCTGTTTACCCTCTGATTAGATCTTGGCAAAGTGATGTCAAAGGACTTTAGAATTGTGGGCTTTCACGACAGAATGTCTGTTTAAATGAATTTCAGATATGCTTTGGCATCTTACATTTGTGCCAACCCTCACTTGCTTCTGATTTAAGTGCAAATCCTGGTAGATAAGGCCTCTAGAATGTGAATCCCCTAGAATCCTAGCTAGAGTGATTTTAAAGTTGTATCTCGTGTTTCAGGCTATGGCAAAGTATGCGTTTTCCCATTATATATATAAAAAAATAAGCTCAATTTTTTTTTTACCTAATAGAAATTTTAGATCTGTAGAGACATTTAGGACCAGATCTATAAAGAGAAGTGGGCAGGAACCTTCTCCCAGGACTTACCAGTTGATCACATACTTCATGAAAACGTGCTTGTACCAAGTATCAGTTTTCCCCTCGCTGATCTCTCGTTTACAAAGGCAAATAGTTCTCTTTTCTGTCTCTGGCCTTAAGAATTCAGTAGTCTGTGCTGCTCTAGGCAGAATAGGAAGGTTACGGCATGTCCTCACCATAGCTTTTGCATATCACCCTGGGTTTGAGTGTTCCCCATAGAGCTTTTATATAATAAGAATTGCTGCTATTAGCTTCTTGGCCTGCTCTGTTCTTAACGGAAAGTGAATACTGCTGTTATATTCAGTATTCTAGGTGTGGTCTCAGGATGCTTTACAGGACCTTTAGGGGCACTTGTGGAAGGTGTCCCTGCCCATGGCAGGGGGGTTGGAACTACATGATCTTTAAGGTCCCTTCCAACCTAAACCACTCTATGATTCTATGACTTGGGTGCAGGGATAACTACTTTGTACAAGCCAAATGTGTGGAGACACAATTGTGTTTCCAGTGCTGCTTCTGAGCATGTGTAGAAGCAAAGTTCTTGCATACTGGAAGAGTGTTACTGATGTAAACGTGGGCATGGGCAGAAGCTTCTGAGTTGCAGTACAGCACGCAGGCACTGACATGCTTTATAGATCTAGGTCTCGTCATTAATTTGCTTCATCATCATCTTACTATTGCATATCACTAATAGAGCTTGTGAACACAGCTACCAGAGATAAAAGATACTAGTTTGTTCATCTGTTTCTTGGCAGTGATCCCCCAAACACATCCTGTGGGTTTAAATATGGAAAAATAGTATATTGAACTTGCAGCGGTTCTGTGACATTTGAAAGCATGAAAAAGAGAAATTGTGTTAATGTAGGAACAATATAAAGGTGACTTAACCTGACCAAAACCTTTTCTCTTTCCTTACAGACAAAAGCAGCAGTCCAAGCTCTAATAGAAAAACATCAGAAAATCCCAGGAAATATATTTAGGGCTTTAATGGAACGATTTCAAACACAAAAGAAAGAAGATTAAAGTCTTCTGAATAAACTACTATTTAGTTATAATATTCTTAAAATCATATTTGTAACTTATTCATTCTTCTAATAATAGGTTTTAAATACTGCCCTAATGATACTGCTGTGTAATTTAAGATATGAGACACTCTCCCTTGCCCTTCCCCGGTCCAGTATGAAGCTCAGGAACCCAAACTTCAAATCATTCATAAAGTGGCAAAGCCTAAGTTTTGATAAATGCATTCCTAACTTGAAAGTGTTTTTTTCAAAAATGACACTGCAAGTTTTGATTGTACATCGTCTCTTGTGTTTTGGTTTTTTTTTTGTCTCCCCCCCCCCCAAGGTTTCTCGTTAAACTGAATGTTAGACCTGCTGTAGAGCTAGAGTCTTACTGTCTTGATCATCACTGTAACTAGGTTTGGCAGGCCAGATTAATGCTGTAGAGCATTTATGAACACTTTCTTTAGGTTATTATTCTCGTGCTGCTGGAAAACAGTCAGCCTTCTGTGGTCTGCAAAACCTATGGTGGAAGGTGTTTAGTTTTACTGCAGTAAGCTCAGAAAGCGTTTGCAGGTGTGAAAATTGATTAGAGAACTGAAGTGAACCAAAGAAGTTTGTTACAGAAACCACTCCGAGGCCGTGAATGAGAAGCCTACAGCACAGCTGCTATTCCAAGCCGAGCCACATTGGATATCTGCCCTTGATTAGAGAGTTGTCCTGTATACTTCTCTGTGAATCTGCAAATTCTCGTTGAAAGAATGAGCCAAGCGTTGTAAGTTTAAGAAGTGGAAATAAGAGTACTGTTTAGGAACGTGAGGTCATAAAGCTTTATTCTGAAGGAAAGAAAATATTGGTACGACATTCCTTTTAGAAGTTGTAGTTGTTTTGAAAAACACGATAGACATTCCCAAATCTTTAAATCTAGTATATGTGTAAACTGTTAAACACCCATAGTCTTCAAACATAGTAATTTATGTAAGTTATTAAATCAAGGTTGAGAGGGAAATCCTATATACTTTCCTTAAGTGAAAACAATTGAATGAACAGGAAAGAGTTGCAAGATTGGGCTTTTGTGCACTTACAGTAAATTATATTGTTGTATTTTTTCTAAACTAAAGCCTACGCTTTTATTGTCCAAATAGGAAATATCTGAAATATTTCTTCTGATTGCCAGCAAGTTTTATCTGCAGTTCTTAAATTAACATCTGGGAACTCTTTCATTTTGGGATAAGGACAAAATCCTTAAGGAAAGACAAAAAAGAGGTTTTTGCTATATTACATGGTCTCCTTTCAATATTGTTGGGGTTTGACTCTTTCTTTAAAAAAAAAACAAAACCAAAACCAAACAAAAAACTAACAACAAAACCCCCTCAACTTTTGAAAGAGCAGTTGTATTCAATTTAGTATCCATTCCTCCCACTATTTAAGCACGTGCTTTGCTTTAACCTCTTTTAAGGTGTAAATTAGTGGGATTACGTAGGTGCATGTGGATGATGCCCTGTGTTAGAAAAATATCACTTTATGGGAAAGAGTCTATAAATTATGGTTTACAAAAAACTTACTTATTTTATGATGTTATTTTATATCAAAAGCATTTTATGTGGTGTTGAATTAAATTTTTTAAAGCTTGGGGAAGAATCATGTTATATAAAAGCAAATGCCCAATCTGAAGTTTTTTCAATGACTTGGGGTTTATTCAAAGGCAAGATTGTGTTCTTTTTAATTTATCGGAATGTTTTTTAAAAAATATTATGTTAACACAGTATGTCATTAAAAGTGAGAATGCCAAATTCCTACACTGGAGTATATCTTAAGTATGACTTTGTTTTTACTGTCCATCTTGAGGAAAATGTACATCAGTCTATATTGTGAAATTCTCAAAGGCAGCTGAACGTATTTTGTGTTGAGGTTACGTATATGTAAAAGAAAACTCAGTCTATAAGGTTCTGTTAGCCACGAACAGACATTTGTGATCTGAGATTTTTGTAAAATTTATTTTACTAAATATGTGGACTGTTTGATGCAATTTTGTCCCTTTAAGTATTGAAAGATGAGTATAAAAAATGAAGGGCAGTATTGGTACTCTTTAAGTGTTCCTATTTGTATAGGCCTTTCATATTTATTTCTATATATAAAAGATGTGTAGGAGACACCTTTTAAATAAAATCGACAACTGGAACAGGTTTCTGAAGTTTTGTGTTGTGTTTGAACTAAATGAAATTATACACGCTGAACCTTCAGTGCTTTTGAGCGGCACGTAATACCCTTGAGAAGCTCTTCCTGCCTGGTGTCGGAATCGGAGTGGAAGCACCAAAGCCCCAGAAGGAATGAATTAAAGGAAAAATAATTCAGACAACAGTGGATTAAAGGACAAAAGTCAGATAAACCATAAGGTCCCAGTTTTAATACTTGTAATGAGTGCTGGAGGAGGCTTTAACAGGCGTTGCAGTACCACTTTAGTTACATTTAAGGTTCCACAATAGAATATATGTAATAAATACTGACTAGTAAGGTTTATTTAGACAGGTTTGGTGTGTGAATGATTGCTTACGTTATTTCATTGAAAACGGAGGCAGACCTGGAGGGAGACTCCTACAAGTAAGGTTGTGGACCAGGCAGCCATTTAGCCGATTTGGTTTACTGTGCGTCAGGCAGAAGTACTTAAAAGGAAATTTTAGCATGATTAGACTAGACTGCTGATTGCCTGGTCAGCCTTTGGATACGCTGAAGATATTCTGGGGTTCTCCATGCAAACAGCGTAACCAGGATACGCATTTTTAGGTTGTTTGGAAATAGAAATAGACTGGCTGCTGTACTGACAGGCATTTGTCATTATCTCTCAGCAAGACCCAAATCTCCTACTGGCCAATTTACTGTCCTGTTGTGTAACAGCAGAGCTCAGCCTGAACATCTATTATTAGGATGCTTTCTTATGAAATTAATCACTGCAAATGCAAGGTAGAGCACTTCATCAGCACTATCAACACAATTGTGTCGTTCACCCGGTATTGGGTTTGCTGTACAAGTATCCCATTATGTTGCTTCATCCTATTACTCTGTAGAGAAAGATACAGCTATGGTGACACTTAACGTGTTAGCTTCTCAGTGCATAATCCCTATTAAGCCCGTTATAGACGGTAGGCTGCTTTTTTGGTGTTATTTTTGCACCAAAAAATTAAGGTACCAAAAGTAAATGTGGAAGTGCATGGAACTGCTACATGAGTCTAGTAGCACAGAAAATACATGTTAAGTACGATAAACCTCCAAAACACGTCCGCTGAAACTTCATGAGACCATCTGATATCACTTACTTCCTTAGTTATGTTCACTTCATTTCATGTCTATGAAGGTCCCTGCCAGCAACAAAGGTAATGTGTTTCTACAATACAGATCAATAATGCTAATGCCTTTTTGTATATATATTTTTTTAAATGCGGAACTAGCCAAGACGAATGGTAGTCTCAACGCAAATTGCTTTTCTCATCGTGGGTTATTTGCAGCGTTTGCTTGTCTGCTTTTTTTGAGTAATTTTGTTTTGCACAGACGGTTGCAAGTTTACCTCTTACTATCTTGAATTTTGTCACAGCATACATTGAGTGCATACCATATGTCCCTTCCTGAAACATTTTAAAATTGCTGTAATGATGTCTTCACGTCAGAAAATTGGCCACAAAAGTACAATAAGCTTTGGAACTGTAGGGAGACTATTTTTAAAAACCAAAGTGTTTGCTCACACTTCTGGCTTTTGAGTGTGTGAAACATTACAAGAATGTATGGTGCCCTTTGGAATTAACATCAGGCTGCGTATATAAGGCAGACAGACCCAATATTTTTTTCCCCACTGTGGAGCTGAGTTGGCTGTTGTACAGCAGATCCTGTTCCGCTGGGTCTCGTGTCGCAGCTACTCCGTGAGAGAAAGCCCCACCACTCCCGGCTGTCCATGCTACTTACTATAAGGAGAGAGCGCAGCATGATTCTTCAAATCACCTTTGGCTCCTAGCTGAAAAACCACTGCACGCTCTGGAAACACGAGATGCCAAAGTTCTGACAAAATACAGATGGAGTATTGTATTATCCAGAGAAGATCTTAAAAAAAAAATAAGTTAAAAGGCAAGAAATTGAGCCACTTTTACCTAATCCTTTTTAATGGGAACCAGAATGTGCCAAATATCAGGGAGGGTATGAATTTACAATTCTGTGTTATCTTAACAGGGAAATTGTGGCAGATGAATTGGGATGATTCCTGTTGCAGATGTGGCTGATCTTCATGTATTCCAGACTGAGGTTTGCTTTTCCTTTTCTTCCAGCAGTGTTTTCTTATGGTCGGGTCTACGCTGTGCTCAGAGCAGCTCGTCTTCCTTCAGTTACTTCTTAAGTGGCAACAGAAATGGAGACCTCAATGAACATTTGTTAGTTCTCTTTCTGATCTATTTGAAGTCTACCAAAGGTAGCTAGAAACATTTCTGAGCTCCCATTTCAACCGCTGCGATGGAGCTGCCAGCTCTCCAAACACTTCTTTACTGATCAGATTTCTCCTTGCCATATAAAACCCCCTCTCCTGTTGGATCCAGCAAAGCTTTTGAAGTGTCCTCTCCATTCAGAAATGAATTAATTTTTCTTTTGCCCATCATGCACTGGATTAATTTTCTTAACTAGTGGGCGCAGCAGTTGCCGGCTCTCTTGGTTAATGTTTTTTACCATAGATTTCCACATTCCAGACTTTTTGGTACCTTTGTGAGAACAAAGCTTGAGGGAACAGGCTGACTACAACTTGGCTTAGTCCCTGAAGGCATTATTGAAAATATAAACCAAGCCCCACAACTGAAACAAGCATACCTGAACCCCAAATTAGTTTTGGAATCCTGATTCTGGACAGCCTTGAGTCACGTTTATAGAAACAAAACTTCCTGGCTCCTTTTTTCCTTTGCAAAACTTGGCACCAGGGCAGAAGCGTAGCAGCTCTGATGGTGTTTGCAGGGCTGAAGTTGCCATCTGAGCTGAGCAGTGGCGGGGACGCTCATCTGGGAGGAACAGCCTCAGGAGAAGACCTCAGCAGCCCTCGAGGTGGGTCTGGAGCAAACTATAAGCCAGTAGACTCTAGTGGAAGGTATATAGTTTTCAACGCTGTATTAGGCTTGCTCATCAAGGGCTGCTATTTCCCCTCGCAAGCAAGCTAGCGCTCACTCTCTCCATCACTAATCTTGGCCGATGTTCTGTCCTGCAGCCTCCCTTGCTCCCCATGATGATACCCAGGATGGTTCAGGCCAAGGCTTGAACCACACGAAAGCTTTGCCTTTGCAGGGGCGTGAAGCAAGCTGGAGCACCTGCGGACACGGCGCTGAGGTTTGCCTTGCAGAGCAGTCGGGGGAAGGGGCGGCAGCCAGGCGGGCCCAGCCACCCTGGTTTCAGCGCCTCAAGCGCCCTGAAATACCTTGTTCAGCCCCGGGCTGGCTCAGGTGTGGCCAAACAGACACAAGGAGTTAGAGCTAAGGAGCTAACGTGGCTAAGTTCTGCTCTTCGTGCACATCCCACCACCACCTTTAAGATCCCCGTAGAAGGCACACCTCTTAAGGGAAGACTGCTGGTCGAACAGATGAGAAAGCTCTATATAAAGAGCCTCTGGTATTTTTCTGTCATATGTACAGTATCCACAAATACCGTTTCTGGGAGGCAATAAGCTTTCTGCATAGCAGCTGTAATAAATGAACCACCAGGCGCTCTTATACTATGCGATTTATTGCAGCCTTCTGGTGCAGCAACCGGGTTGTACGTAGATCTGAAGTTGTGCTGAACACAACACTTTCAAGCCGCTTTGTTTACTCCATGCCCAGTGCCTCGCTTGCAAAGCTCTCCTCCCGAGCCAGCGGATGTACAGTTTGACAAGCATTTACAGTCGGAGGATGTCTTTTGTTGCTGTCGGTGGCAAGGCGAGGCAGGAGCACTTGGCATGTGGGCAGCTAAGCACCCACGAGTGCCCAAAAACACATTTCAAGGAGCAATGGGAATAGAGAGCTGACCTAAAAAGGCAGCTGGAAAATCTCAACTGTTGGAACGCATTAATCCATCGTTAGTTTCTTAACTCTTAATATCTTCTGACCATGAGCGGCTATAGGACCAGATACTGTCTGACTTTATTATTTACACAGCAGGATAGGTGTGTGTACACGTGTGTACGAGTACGCGTGATGCCCTGTTTCTTCGGTATAAACAGGAGCATGGAACCTACTTTAGCTGCTGTTGCAAGGCAAATAGCAGACCATTATTATTCCATCTACCTGAGCTTTGCAAATATCAAGATGATATCGTTCGTGCTTGCTTTGTCATTATTATGCTTAATCATTTTTTATTAGCTGGTGAACCAAGTAGTTTCTGTAGATGTGCTAATTTCTAACAGATCATCTCTTCAAACCACGCAGCAAAGCACGGCTAGCAAGTAAATAATGATTTCTGGAGCCCAAGCTCCTAATTTTAATGCAGGTTTCTGTAAGTGTAGGAAGAAAGTCTATAGGAACATTTTCATCAATGAGGAATTTGCCCACCTCTGAGGATTTGGGCCCCGTTTCCAATGTCTGAATAGGAGACAGCATCCATGTTAGCAGCATGCTCGCATCGGGGCAAATAAAGCCAGAAACACTCAGGTTCCAGAATATTTGCGATACCAAAGTTCCTGAGCTCCAGAGTAAAACACAGAGGACCGGCAGGTTTGACAACGAGGGAAAATTATACATTCAAATATAAAGGTGCAATTTCACCTGTAGAGGTGAGACCTCCTGAAAAAGGCTGGAGGTTTTATATTGGGCCTGTCCTTCAGAAGGAGCTTTATTTCTTTGGCAAGCCGTCCTGTTTCCAGGGTCCCTCCAGGGTCCCTCCACCTTCCCAGGCAGCGCGGCAGGCCAGCGACGGTGGTGGAGACAGGCAGGCGAAGGAAAACACATGAGCCTGTAGTATGGGTTCTTTCGGGACAGAACGAGGACCTGCTTCCATCAAATTTAATCACTCTTAGTACTCAGCTGCTGGGAACAGCTACTATTTTGCAACCGGGGAGAGGAAAAGACGTTTGGCTGAGCGCAGGCAGGCTGTGTAGGGTGAAGGTGGTGGTGATTCATCCCAATATAAATGTGCTGCTGCTGGGGTGGGGCAAAGTCAATTTTAAGAGGTGCAGCAAGTGTTGGCAGCTGCGTGAAATAAATGAATAAATCAGATGAAGAAAACATGACTGGCTGCAGGTAATTCATATGCGCATGATCCACATTTCCATCCCGGGATCCCATACTTTTCTGTGCTTGGGCTGGAGTTACCTTATATTTCAGCAGGAAAGGATGAAGGTTTATTTCTACCAGGAACCCACTTGTCTTACAACGGCCCATCTGTAATGGAAATGGTTGATCCTGCACAGGGTGCTGGGCTGTTTCTTTTTTTTTTTTTTTTCCCCTTTCCATTACATACATTTTGCCCCTTTGTTTAGTGAGCACTGCTGCCCCACTACAACCATCCTAATAAAAGTCACCAATTTCAGCTACCACCAGCACAGACATGGGATAATATTTAGCAAGGAAGGTTATCTTAAATTAGAAAATCTGTCAGAATGCAAAATGGCTCAGCGTGGCTTAGACAGTGCAGTCATGCCCCTTTTTAGGATGAAAGGAAAACTCTTTTTATATGCCTAACCCCCAAAGGCATTTGGCTTGGCCAGTCTGAAAAGAGCCCTGCCTGCCCACCTCTTGAAGTTACGTCTGCTTTTTCCCACTTAACATACAGAAGCCATAACGCATAGCATGGAATAATCCAAAAATTGTATCACCTCTGGAGGCATCTGAGGGCAAGTGAAGGAAGGGTCTTTGCATGGGGAAGTTTACAGCGTGAAAAGGGATGATTTGCTAACGTTTTGGCCCATGTTTTTTCATCTTTTCCCCCAGGCATATTGTCTGCAAGTTTGCAGCCAGCGTTTCTGATGTCAGAAACAATAAGGGCACGGGGAATTTAAAAGCACTGCTGCCTTGGCACAAGTGGAAAATCACATTGCTGAAGCGGAGGTTGTTCCTTCTCGGCGCTTCAGCTCAGCATCTCTGAGCACTCACACCAAATCCCGCATCCGCGTCCTGACAGCTGGCAGGGAGAGCTCAGCGCAGCGCTGTGTGCCGTCTAAGACAGCAGCAACGCAAGCTGGCACGCGGGGAGCCGGTTGTTCCCGCAGCCTGATGTGCTCTGAAAAAGCCAGGATGAAGAAGCCCTCCTTGCGCCCTCTTTGCACCCTCTGCTTAAAAAAAAAACCCCAGACGTGTGGGACCTGGAAAGTGCCGGGACATGGAGCCCTGCCCTGCCGTGGATAAAAAAAGCTCAGCTCTGGTGAGGCAGCAGGCAACGGTGCCCGGCTCCATTGCTCACCCTCCCCACCGTGTCTGACTGCCTGTATCTCCTCGCTGGTGCTGCCTTCTCCTGCCGCCCGATCTGATCTGCACACTTGCACCTGGACCCCTAAGTACAGAATTTTTCTGCATTTTGTCCCCGGCAGTTTTAAGATAAATGACAGAAAGATCCTGAGCCCAGAACCTTCTCTGCTTTCTTCCCCCTACACCAGCTGCCTTCAAAAAAGGCAAAGCATCTCCCTTGAGATCTGCCTTCCTGGATGAATTCGAATGGCATCTCTTTAGTACTTCTTTTGAATCAAGGTAGTAGATAATGCAGAGCAAATTTCTGCTTCTGATAACTCAGGTTTCAGAGAAATGTCAGATAATGTCTTCAAGGCAAACTGTAATAAACACAAGACTTTTATGTTCTTCCAAGATTTTTCATTTTTCTCTGAGGCTGCCCTGTTTTTCTTCCTCTTCCTTTAGGAAATATGAGAGCCATGATCTCAAAAGATGTTGCATGTGTGCACACGAGAAAAAGTACTCTGAAGGATAAAAGTGCAACCAAACACTTCCCTTCCTACTTTAATTCTGCTTTAGGCAGAAATATAAAGAGAGTATATTATCTCTATGCACAGTCAGAAGCATCCTGTGGCATCGACTGCTGGTAAAAACGAATTATCTATGCAAGAACAGTTAATTAAAGAAAAGGTTTCATGAGATCTGCATTCAAAACAATGTTGAAAGAAGTTAAATTTAAAATTGAGGTTTCTTATGTCCTTCTTGCACGGACTGCCAGGGGAATGGCATACCTGACTGGAAATACAGTGCAGTGACTTCTCAGCCGCTGCTCAGGGAGGGGATGTGCCATACTGGATCAGATCATTACCCCATATTACCATCTAAACCAAGGCACACGCTGCAAATTCCTGCTGGACAGCTTGCTCTTGTGCAGTTCCGTAGGGCTGCACAGCGGGTGAGACGAATCCAGACCAAGCAGCAATGTCCCTGTGCTGAGCAGGGGGCACAAGACCCTTTTAAACAGGCAGAAGCCACAGGTGACATCATGTAGGTGGCTGGGTAACAGGAGCCAGCAGGAGCAGAAATGGTCTTTTCGGTTCCCTGCGCCCCAGCCTGGATTTTCAAGTCTTATCGTGATGAGGAAAAGCAAACGGTGTGCCAGAACTCCAGCTGAGCGCTGAGAATAAATCCCGAGGACCACACTCTTTGGATTCCCAAATTTCCAAGAACATTTCTTGTTCAATTGCGTGTTTTCTGAAGATGTCGGATTCTAGCAATCCATACAGGGAAATGAAAACTGGAAGTTTTACTCTGTAATTCTCTCTGTAACAAAGCCTCACAGAGGTGCTCTACAGGCAAGGTAAACTAATTTTATATGCTAGATAATATGCCGCTTTAATGAAATCGTGTCCCGTTAGGGTGTTGAAGAAGCCATTATCACTGAAATCTCATGTCTCACCAGCACAGAGTAACAGCTTGGGATAAGGTGATGTGCCCAAATATAAAAAGCTGCTGACTGCAGAGAGTTGGATAGTTATAAGATCAGATGGATCAGATATAGAAGCAAAAGGTGATCTAAAGGCTAAACTTGATTCATTATTAACCACGAGTCACATGTAGGAGTTCATGCCACTTTAAACGAAGATATAACCATAAGGCATGTTTATTCTTAATTGCTGACAATGTCCTGCCTGCTATCAGTTGAGGCAAAGAGGGGAGAGCTGTAAGCCCTGTGTGAGCACCAGTGCTTCTCACAGGAGGCAAACCAGCCCATTTCCACCTTTATAACTCAGAACTTAAGCTTCAACCTCATTTTTCCTTTACGGCTACAGAATACACTGCACTCTGTATGCTGCTCATGTGGGTATGATATTTGGAGATGCTCATTAAAGGATATCATTAAGGCAGGCTGTATGCTTTATGCTATAGCAGAGTTTAAGCACATGACAATTATTTGCATTCCTTGGAAATGGTGAGTGCTCTAGGACATTATTGCCCAGCCAAGGCAGGGTATGCTTATTTTTGTGTTTTGGTTTTTTTTTTTTTTTTTTTAGATTTTGAAATACGGGCTAGGTGGTGTCACACACAAAAGTTAAAGAAATTCCAAGTGAGCACAATTGATCCTGGGGTGAAACTGTTGGCAAAAGATGGCACAGGGTACCTACCAAAACACCGACCAGTCAGAGAAGTTGAGAGATGGGTTAATTTTCCTGCTTTTATCAGGACATCGTTAGGACATTCCTCGGGACATCAGACACCTGACGACATGCCACACAGCTGCAATGCAACCACACAGCTCCTCTCCCACTGCTGCACCGACACAGTCGGCTGGAATCAAAATTGGCACAAAAAGGTGACAGCATCTGAAAGGTAGATCCAAACATAACAGATGGCAAGCACAGCCCAAAGCAAAAACAAATCCCCAAAGAAAACCACAAAAACAAATATCAGAGACAAACAGGCATTTAAAATAAATTAACAAACAAACACAAAAAGAAAATGCCTTAAAGGGAGAATCTCGGAAGGGTTACAAAATCATCAGACAAGGAAAAAAAAAAAAAAGATCAGTAGGGGCAAACGTGCAACAAGGAAGGGCTGAGTTGCATAATGCTGCTCGCTCAGTCTGAAGGAGCCTCCAGATGTTCCCTCTTACTTGCACGTAACTACAAGTTGTGAAATAGCCGGTTTGCAGACGGTGTCTAAGCTGAGTCTCATCGCGGTGCCTCTTGTCTCACACCGGTGCAGGGAAGAGAAACTACATTCATTTTACTCTGATGGTGGATCCACTGGCACGGCAAAAAGGTGCACTAAGCTAAGAGACAGAATAAAGTAGGGCCAATGCAAGTGAAGATAAAAAGGAACTACTAACAGTGACTGCTGCCAGAGCCCCACTAATCATGGATGTTAAAAAGAAGTTAGGTCAGTATCTAAATGACCTTTGGAGTTTAATGAATTGATCAAATTCCAAATTTGGACTGCTATAGTCTTTACAGACACAGGAAATTTAAAATTAATATGAAAGTAACTTGCTTAAAACTATGAGATAGTTTGGAGATGAACTGCAGTAGCCCACAATATCCGTAATAATTCATTATCTCAATTCCAATATTTGTAATGGCAATGTACTTAAGCTTATCCTTCCATGTTTTGGGACATTATCAATGATCTTGCCTTCCATAAACTGGTCCACTTGGTTAATAATGTAAGTCCTATGAGAGCAAACAGCAGTCATGCAGCAGGGGGAAACACCACGTATTTCTTGGGTGTGATCATGGCAGTACGGTTTATGCTCACAGCAGTTAACAAAAGCCCAATTAAAAACAAATGACTCTGTTACTGGAAGACGCAGTACGTATGAGCATCCTTTTGTCCTCAGTTGTTTGTTTTTTTGTTTTTTTTTTTTTTTTTGTGTAGCCTCCTGTGAACGAGAAATCTTTCCATCTTGGAAAAACCTACAGCTTAAGAACAGCCGTGAAGCCTATGACATGCATGGCCTGGTGTGCTAGGTGGCAGCAAACGCAGCTAAAGCCACCCCTCCAGTCGGCCTGTCTCCATGTCCTCTGGAGCTACGCTTCTGTCAGCACATCGAGCTCTCTGCCCCTTGCCCAGTGAGAAGAAGAGCCAATGATCACATGAGAATAACGTTGATGTAGACTAGTTAAAATACGCATTATTCTGTGGACAACATATTTTAGAGCGTAGTGTACTTTAGAATTTACTCAGCCCCCAAACGTGCCAGAGAGCAGGCTTCCAACCCATCTTCACATCAAATTCACCTGTGGTTCAGTGCCTGACCGTGGGCCTGAAATGCTCCCACAGCAAAAATACTATACAATAGGAGTACAGAAGTCACTGAACAAATGCATTTTATACCTGTGCAACATGCAGGAGAATAACTTCTCATCTCTGATCTCCAAGTTTCCCATTGCTGTGGTGGGAAGGCACTGCTCCTTCCCATGCAGGTAGGTCTCTAGGTGCATCATTAGCAGTATTAAGTCAAGCCTCTTACTAGCTCCCAAGCTATATAGGAGAAAACCCCTGCTTGGACAATTTTACCAAGACACTTGGGGATTTTACTACCAAGTCGCTATACTTAGTTTTTAAGCATGGTTTGGTTTTTGTTTTTTTTTCTTTTTTTTTTTTTTCTGGAACTATAGATATTTCTGTCTTCTTTTAAGGCAGGAAAGACAAGAACTGCTTTTAATAAGCAATTTTCAAGCCCCTTGCAAAAATTTCCTGTTTCTTTCCTATGTTAAGAACCTAATTAAACTCTCTGCTATATTTGTTCAGCCTGAAAAGAAACTGCTTTTTTTCATGCAGAAGTTTGACATTAAAAGCACCCTAAAGAAAACTTTTGCCCCAGAGATTAATAATTTGCCTAAAACCATGAAAAGTAAAACCCTTTTACCCTAAACTAACTAGTTCCGTGCCATGGCACCTACCCACCCAGTTAATGTGTCCCACACAGCCCTGTATTTGTGGAGAGGAGTAGGAAGCTGCATTAGAGGTCTCCAGCTCCTTTCAGAGACACCTAAATACAAGGACAAGACCTTTAGGTGGAGACTCCTGGCTTCAAAAAGGCTGGTAGGCCCGGCCATCCCACTTGCTTAAGGCAAGTATCCCTCTAGGGTTGTGGGACAGTCCAGCTCAGCAAAGTAGACCAAAAATGCTCCTTGTGCTGCTTTTCCCGTGGCTGCTGTTTCACCTCACCAATTACCTACTTACGGGGTGTCACCAAATGGCTCTCCAGTGCTCAAGTTTGTGACTTTGATGTCTTCTGCCCATTGGTTTACATGATCGGCTAAGAAAATTATTTAAGAATCTGTTTCTATTACTTGTCTTTTGGTTTCTGAGCCTTTGGTGGGGAGTCACAGGGTTACAGAGACAGGATTTAGGAGTCGTTTGAAATAAGACAGCTGCCAGTAGTGTTGCTGGGCTGCTGCTCCCTCCTTTATGCCTTGCCAAGCTACAATAACAAACTACTCCCTTCATACCCTTAGCCAAACAACAAGATACATGTGAAAAACAAAACCTTTAAGAATCTATCAGTCATGTACCATCCTTACTTGCAGTCAAATTCAATTACATATGTGTGTGTATATATGTTCTTTCATCTATTTGAACTCGTGCTAATTATTTGGTTGTTTGGTGAGTTGTTTTTCCCCTCATCTTCCTTTCTTGGTCACCTAAGGGAGGCCAAGAAGCAGCATCTAATAAGGAGTGGGACAGACAGGCTGATAGATCTGGGCGCTGGCCTTTGCTGCACAAACTTCGGGTGCTGCTTGGGGTGACATTGCACACACAAATGCGGCAATGAAGTCCAAGAGGGCTATTAAGGCCACCGGGGATGCTGCCAAAGACAGCAACTACTTGTGTAATACTTTAATGATTAAAGCACTTGCCCAGGAGGCAGAAGAAGAAACTAAGCCCTCCTCAACCAGAGAGGGTTTGAACACTGTAAGATCAAGGAAGCAGCTGCATCTTCCCTGGAGTTTTTCCTAGTTATTGGGCTCAGGACAAGACTGGGGTGAGGCTCAGCTTTTCCTCCCCCAGTACTTGGTGGGGCTTGCTGAACGGCGACGCTTTCAGGAGTCTGATGAGAGAATAAAAGCAGAAAAGCACCTTCTTCTGTCCCCTGTGAGCAGGGCCCTTCTCAGGTGAGGGAGGAGTCCTGCCTGGGTTTCTGCACTCCTCCGACAGCCCTGAGAGTGGAGCGCAGAAATCCCCCTTTCTGGTGGCAGGGTCAGGCTCGTCTTGCTTCTCCCCTCCTTGGTGCCGTGGACCGGCCAGAGGAACATTTGGGGAGTGTGGCTCCATGTCAGAGTGCACTTTGGCTCTGAGAGGCCAAGAAGCGAGGAGGAGCCAATGTCCTGCTCCCTGGGCAACAGCAGCATTATTGGAGGTCACCCTTCAAGACAGCCTTGAGGGCCTCACCTGTGGTGGCCCAGAGCACTCTGTTCTGAGGCTCTGGATGAGATGCCTATTGGGGTATCTGGTGGTTTCCTGGGGGTCCCTACTAGGACAACACCTGTAAGGTTGTTCAAGTCCCAGGTTGGAGTCCCAGCCTGGGAGCCACTTGCATCACTTCTGCACTCAGGGATGGGAGCTCCTGTGATAATGTTGCCTGGAATCACAGAATAATTAATGGCAGAAAGGATCTCTGGAGATTATCTGTCCCAAACTGTTGTCCAAGCTGGGACAACTTTTGTCTTGTTTGGTAATAATTTCAGAAGCTCAAAAGCTAGTGTCCTTTTCCCAATCCACCAGGATAAAAGTGTTTTAAAAAAGACTCAGGAGCCATGGTAAAATGACCACAGTGTACTTTATTTAATGATTTTGGTACCTTGTGTTGCAATAAAATAAAAAAAATCTACAAAATCCAAATATATAAAATTTTCAAGTTTTCCTTTTAAGTTTTACAAGAAAAATCAAGTTGTAACCAAGGAAATTTGTTAGTATGAAGCACTACTTTCAACTTCATTTCATCACAAATTGCAACTTACTTAACAGACCAAAAGAACTATGGTACTGCAGTACATCAAATACTTCACACACTGTGTTCTTTACTATAGCACATGTAACCTCTGCCATGGGAGGCAGTGGTCTCTAGCCAATAAAGACACTCTTCACAATCTGAACTCTAAAGGAATGTTTGTATACATGGATTCAGAATATATATATTTACAGGAAGATTTTTTTTTAATAGCTATTTTGATTCTTCATTTCAAATAAAATACCAAATACATTTTTACAATGTTTACAAGTCAAAGCACAAGTTCTGCAATGATTATCATTCACCTCAAGTCACTGTGCTTGTACTGGGGGGATATCTACACTGTTCCATAAACACAAATATGATCTTCCATCACTGTATTTCCGCAACGGTGACTAAGGAGTATAAGCACAGTAACAATTATTTTAGCACAATCAGTGTATAATGCAACAGTTTACAACAGAGAACTGAGAAACTATTGGTCCATTCTGTTCAATTTGCTGTTTATCTGCCAACTGTTACGTTAGTCTTTGTCACATATATTGTGTACAAGAGAAGAGCTAAATAACACAACTTGAATAGGAAAGAGCACACTTTTTTTAAGGCAAATTAATAAGCAGCTTATGGTGGGTTTTGTTAAACTATACCCCAACAGAACCTAAAAATAAAATGTATGTCTGCAACTGTCAATAATCATGTCTTGTTAAATTGTTCTCCTCTATAAATTGATCAACATGGCTTTGAACCTGGTTATTCAAATGGAAAGAACTCCTCCCCCCAAATCCCCAAATATAGAAAGTGCATGACTTCATATGCGCCAAAAACAAAACAAAAGGCAGCTGAGGTAGTTAGATGTAAAATGTATTTACGAAAAATAACTGAAAAACCAAACCCAGGACATATACAGTAAAAATCCACTCATTTGGAATTAAGTTTATAACATGCAACAACTTAAAGCAGGAAACTTTATGATTTCTGAAAACAATGATTTTAGTAATAATAACATAGGAATGAACACAGAATATACTACTGGAATTTTAATTTCAAGTATTTGAGTCTATTTGCATGTGCATTTTTTTTTTTACAGGCTTTTTATAGTATTAGGAAGTCATTTACTCTTTATCAGGCAGCACATGAGATCTGCTCTACCTCTGGAACTACAGCTTCTGGAAGGCAGAAATACACTGGGAGTGCCTGAAGATGCACCACCACATGTTCCCCAGAGGCACCACCATCTCAGCTTGGGTGAAATTCTAAACACCCATCTGCCACTGAGGCCACCTGAGAGTCACAGGGCCAGGGGTCCTGTTCCTACATCTCCTGGGGACTGATCGGATAGACGTCCTGGGAGCCTGCCTGGGATGTACACAGGCACCTGGAGCTATGCGGGACATGCCCATGTGGTGGACGTTCCCCACGTGATGTTCCTGCAGAGCCTATGTTACACTCCCAGCCCAGGGAGAGGCCCTGCACACTGAGCAGTCCCCAAAGAGAGGATCAGCCTTCATCTTGGACCACAGAGTCACAGCTTCTCTGGGGCCTTCTTGCCTGTGCCCAGCACCATTGCATTTCAGCCCTCATGGTGACTTTTTCTCATCTGGAGAGAGGGATGGTGTTCCCTCTCCTGCAGAAAGAATAGTCTCCAAGAAAGTGTTGGCTCGATTCCACTCAGGATGAGGAGGGATTTGGGCTCACATCACGGTCCCAGAGCTCCAGCTAACAGCCCCTGGCACAGAGGCAGCCCCAGCTTTCCCTTCTGTTCCTGCCGAGGAAGAGGAGCAGGCAGTTTTCTCCACTGAATTGTGCAACTTGAGTGTGCTGGTTCAAGAAGAGACTTCAGGCTCTGGGAATGAATTTCACAAAAAAAGCCTGCTTCTAGGAGACACACAAATTTGGAGATGTGTTTCTGCCTTCAGTAGCGACCACCTAATACACCCCATTACTGAACGTGCAATGCGCTGGCTCTTCTGAGTCCTGCTGTCAGATCCCCCTGCTGATGGTCACAACATGGGTACATGCAATTTGGTATCATGAATTCTGCACTAGGCACCTCACTCGAAAAAATCACAGCAGGGAGAATCACAAACTGAAATGGTTTTGGTCATATTTTTTTTTTGTTGGCCTGTGAAAACATAAGGTTTGTACTTCTGAAGTGTGTGCATATGGTGCACATATAACTTATGAAAGAGAAAAATTTTTGTGCCTTCTTTCATTTTTGTTTTCTATTAAACAAGGAAATCCAGATTTTTTTTTTTTATTTTTTTTTTGCTTAGTTTTACCTTTCTATGCTCCCTGTATTTTGATTATTATTTTCAAAAGTGACATGTGATTTTGACCAACTTCATCTCCGGCAGCCCAAAATGTGGAGTCGCTGATGTTCACAGTGTGCTGAACCTATGTACTACGGTGGCAGAGCCACTGGTAATTGCCAATTACTCTTCACATCCTGCACATCATGGCCTTTAATTTTTCCTGTGGTTGCCACAGAACAAAGGGGAAAACTAGAAAACTGGAGATTTCTTGGCATGGCACGGTATTGCAGCTTTCCCCAAAAAGTTTGTCGGGCAGTTCCTGCTCAGTTGCTCATAGTTTTTTTTTTGGGGGGGGGAGTGGGCCTGTGAGAATCTCAGGTTCTCAGAGAAGTCAAAGCTTTATAGTTTTATGTAAACCTAAGCAGAAAAATATATTCTGATTTTGAAGGGGATAAAAGTATTTTTCAGGCCTTATTTCATAAACCACAAAGATGCTAAAAGGCACACCTTTGAAACGGATGTAAAAGTTTTTTTCTTCATGTGAAAAAACAGCAAAGGCGATCTTTTGTTTTTCCCTATGCATATCAGTTTGCAAAGGACAGAAAACTACAAACTGCATCTTTGAGGACTGCATTGCACCGGCTGATAAACTTGTTTGCGTTCTTTTCGCTAACCTCTACAGACTAAGCACCCAGCTTGGTGTTTCAGTGTTTTGGCACTGCGGGTATTTGACATACGTAGGCATCCTCTTCACCGTGTCATAACTTTGATTCACCACCTTTCCTTTTCACATTCGCGTGCTACAAATAGTATCACTGAGTCTCAGTGCTCACAGGCAGCATCTGCCCCAAGAAGAAGCGGTCCCACTCCCCATCACCAATTCTGCAGTGTCAGTGGTAGCCATTGGGGAAACTGGAAGAAAAGAAGATCTGCCTGCACCTGCCCGATCCTACCCTCATGCCACCGAGGTGCCTCTGTCCCCTTCTCTGTGTGACCCAACGCTAGAGATGAGATTTTGTGACCCAACACTAGAGATGAGATTTGTCAGGATCCAAATCCTAGATCCACTTTCAGGGGTTTCAGTGGTAAAAGCATGACAGATGAGTATCGTGGAGGGCTGGGGTGGGGGCTGGTGGGGAGAGCAGGGGGACTCTTGCCTGAGCTTAGGATAAAATGTCACCGCCCAAACTTGTCCATTTTTCCCCCTGCTGCCCTACAGCCCAGTGACTTAGGCTTTATAGAGAGATGGGGATTTTTCTTGAAATTGAAACATATAGCTTAAAGGATACTTTCTTCGCAGAAAACATTAGGATATGATTAATATATTAATAAGCCATCTGAAAATCTAAACAGCTATTTTAATTTTTTCTGGAATCCAGCCAGGTATCATGACCTTATCCAGTGACTAGAAGAATCGGAAGAACTAGAAATGCTTTAGTATTATTTCCAGTGGACTGTTTTTTAATACAAAGCCTGATATTCCTTCCTCAGACATTTTCATTGACTTAGCCTAATCAGTATTGGGTGCACAATGACTAACAGTTTCACTTGATAGTAAAGTTCAAGTAAGCTGTAAAATAGTTATTAAAGAGATTCCTTAAAAATATATTTCACTTAGAGAGGCATTGTGAAATTTAAAAGCAAAATGCTCACGTGCTTACTCCTGGGGCTTATTGGACTCCATTAAAGTCAAAAGAAAGTCATCCATTTGCTACGGTGGACCTTCAGGGAAGCCCTTTATGATTATAAACTGCCTGTAATCAGAGTAAATCCCAGTATAATAAATGCTCCTGCCCAGAGTGCTGGTGTAAGTATGAATTATTGACATGTTCACCAGGCAAAATTTCTCTATCAATCCTCTAAAAGTGCGTTTTCGTTTGGTTTGTTGTTTTTTTTTTTTTTTTTTTTCTTTTTGCTTAGCTGTAGATCATTCAAGAAGGTTTTGTAAGCACAACTGTTATCGAGTCTGTCTTTTAGGATCGTTTGCCTCACATGAAATTGCTTTGGAAGGCCCACCTGTTTTACTAATAACCTAGAAACACTTTTGCACACATTTCCCCAAAACAAATCAAATTCACCAGTCAGTCTGAAAACAAACTTTGAGTTCTGTGTTTTAAGATATGAAGGGTGGAAGCATGCACAAATTAGCCCTATCTGAGTATAGATTTTGCCGTAATGACTGGAATATGCTCTTTTTAATTACTACTGGGTTTATTAATAGTTTTTGTAGGAATCCATTTGGAATGTCCAATGTGAATTAACTGACATGTTCCTTGCATATCACGTATTTCAAGAGAACAATGTACAAGCGAAGAAGAACAATTAAAGTTGGTTTTATTTTCTTTTTTCTTTGCCTTTTTTCTTTCTTTTAATACAAGAAGGTTACAGGGGGCTGCAAAAAATTTTAAAGCACAGCTGCACTCTGGAAAATTACCATAAAATCAGCATGGTGAGGAATTGTGTTTATTGCATCCCAGTGGTACCACTTCCAATGCACTCGGCCTGCAGTAGGAAGATGACTCTCCCATTTGCTAATGCCACAGGTCAAATCCAGAAGTCAAACTGGGTTTTGCATGGCTCTGCAGCATAAGAAATAACAATTGTTCAGTTGGCATTTGAATAAAGAGGCAAGTAAGCAAGCATGGGAAGAAGAACAGAGCCAGCTTCCACTGTTGAGAAAGCCTTAGACACGGGATGGCACCTGCAGGAAAATACAGTGATGCTCATTTGTTAGAATAAACATTAGCTTGTTAATAATACACAACTCAAAGTACAGACAGCAAAATATCTGTCCCTTCAAGTAGAACAAATTACGCAGGGGGTAGTCTCTGCCCTTGAGAATCAATGGGAATTGATTTAAAGGGACTGCAGTCCTGTTAAAGAACTGCAGTGGGTTGGCGGAGCTTTGCTGGCTAATCCAACGTGAACCCCAGGTAGAGGCGGCTTTGTGAGTCAGAAATGATCTCAGAAACAAAAGATATTTACTTGTAGGTTGCTATGGGCATATACCAAGGCTTTGGATTGATGATCAGTTGAGCAGCAAAATACGACAACTATCTTTAAAAATGTTCCTGCTTTGCACTTGATAAAATTACTTCCGTATTTGCATCTTTAACTTGCTGTTTCTTCTCTAACTATAGAGGCTTTCTCAATAGCCAGGTGTTATGCCAAGGAATTTTTGAGTTTTGTACTGTGACATGAGTAAAGAAAGTCTGTTAGATAACCTGAGCGTTGTCTTCTCTCATCGGTGAGGTTTGCATATGAGACTCATAAGCACAGGAGGAAAACGGAACAAGGACAAAAATCAAAACAGTAGCTAGTAAATTTTGCAAACTTGTTTGAGCGAATCTTTGAAGAAAACAAACTTTTCATGACATGCTACACTTACGGATCATGCATGAGGCTATGGACACCTCCATAGTGATTTCTGCTGAAATCAGGGTGATACTGTTCCTGCTTCTAAACAAGCAAAAATTGGTAACTTATAATATGGTTGAAAGTCCTTCAGCAGTGATTTCCATGATAAGCTGAGTGATGGAATACCTGAGCATGAACAAATACTACGAGGGTTCACCTACTCTGAAGATTCACAGCTGTTCCCTTATTATAATAAGACTTTTACCACATCGTCTACTTATCTTTCCTATTTTTTTCCCACTCTACACCTTTAAAAGTGTTCCAACCCCCCACCCCCCTATGTATGTGCTCCTCAGCTGTGTAGGAACAAGTCGATGTGAGGACTATCAAAGCTAAAGGAACATGGACTTACAAATCCACTATTTGCTTACGGACGTACTGCACGAAAAACTAAGAGCATGAGAAAATGCACAAGCACTTGAATAACACCAAGCCTACAATACTCCACACACAGAAAAGCCCATTTTCTGAGCCTATTTTAAACCTTTGTGGAAGCCATCTGAGATTTATCCTCTGTAAAGAAAATAATTTTAAAAAAAGCTCTTTGACCTATAATCTATTATAAAGATCTAGGATTTCTAAATTTAACAATGACTGGCATAACAGCCATACAAAATCCTTGTCTCCCAGGCCTTAGTTTGAGACACCTTTATATCTTATTGCTAATAAACAACTCCTGTGAATAGCAACGAAATTATATCTAAAAAGTCTCTTTCACTGTCTCCCTGTACGTTCCAGTTTGTTGTAACGTATCCAGAACTGTCTCAGTCAACATCTTTCCTAGAGGAGAGAGTAATTGCACCATAAATAGTATTTTGGCATTAACGTTTGTTTGTTGTTGGTTTTTTTGCTGTTAAGACTCTGTTCCTCCCTTTATCCACTGAAACAGCAGAGGCAGCTCTTCCACAGTGTTTCACCAACAGCTCTTAATCCTGACCGGAGGAATCGCTTCTTTGCTTTCGTGTCTTTTTGATCTCTGGCCTCCCAGCTAAGGTTACCAGTGGAGATGCTTCCACAATCAAAAGTATGTACAGATTGATCAGTGACGTACATACACGTGCATCCTGCGCAGACGGACCGGAGGGGGCTGTGGCAGCACCCAGCTTGAAAACTCTGTACCAGAAGGGGGTACAGCCAAGCTGTGAGCTCTTGCCGAGTCCCGCGTTGCTGTAACTGTGTCCTTCGAAGTACCAGAGTTAGCTTAAATATTAGACCACCCACTCGTTCCTACTGATTTTTATAAACTGCAAGTGTACTAACCTACATCCTTCCTGCTTATGAAAGGACAGAAATGCTTTGCTGATCACAAGCCTTTCTTTATTCAGTATAGGAAACGTTAGCTTCCCCCTCCCCCCCCCTTCTGCTTCACGTCAAAGTAGCTAAAATCCACCTGTATGTTGAAAGCAATGAATAAAATATTTTCCCCAGTCATTCATGCAGTTCTTAGTGTTGTTGCTAAATGCAGTATGTGCTTTGTTACAGTCATTTCTCCAGGATAAACAGATTTCTCCAAGATAAACTGTTCTACAACCAGCACAGTCATCTCAGAAATGAAATTGTACTGCTGCTGGCTAGAACGAATTTTTGGTTGATAAGGAAATAGATGACCAGAAAGAAATTTGGCCAGTTCCTCACTGATGGTAACTAGAGCTGTCTCGATCCCAGCAATCCTCTTTTAAGTACAGCTCCTTGCATGTATAAAACAAATCAAATGGATGAATGATTCATAAGATGAATGATGAAAGCCTAGTTAGGATGAATTTACTAATGTTGCATTTCTTCTAGAACTCTCTTTCCAGTGTGAGCACCAGGCTGAACACAGCTAACAACGGCTTTCTCCCCCCCCCCCCCCCCCCCCAACTGATTAATGTTTGCTCACGGGAGCTTGATTACTGTATTACAAGTCACAAATTTGCAAGATTAAAAATGTCTGTTGAATTAATTAGCTGCAAATCAACCTAAGCAAAGCTTGACAAGTTCCAAGCTGTTCCAATAAAATAAAAAAGGAGGAATCGATAGCAGCCACAAATACATGACAATATGCTGGCACTTTGTGACTATAACTAGTGGCAGCTGCCCTCTCTGCTGACAAAGGAAGATTTTTCATTGTCCGTACAGTGCTGTCTAAAGGCTAAATCCTGCCCAGACCGGTGTGGCAGTCTCACTGATGGCCGAAGTGTTCCCTGTGAAATATCTCCCGTGGGCCAACCCGATAACCCAGGGGGAGCTGGAAATGAGCTGCCTACTTTGTCTTCCCTTTCAATGCCTGCAGTGCCAGCGCCAGGACCGATCACAGCACGTGGGGACACTGGCCGACAGGAAGGCTACCTGTGTCCCAAAATGGGAATGCAGGGAACGATGTTGGGAGTCATTAGTAACTACTTTTGAATTTTCCCTCTGTAGCTACTGCTGTTGTCTGACCCAGTCACTGAGACAATTTTAGATCTATCTGTCCGTAAATCAGATCCTTTGAGGAAGTTACTATATTTTTTCAAACGCTATCCTTAATGATGAAGGGTCACTCAGGTCAGGAACGCAAAACACATACTTGGGTTCGACGCAGCGAGTGCCTTCACTGGCTGGTAATCTTTCCTCAGCTTCATAAAATTTAATATTCATTCTTATCAAACATTGTCTAAGAAACAAGCTGGGATACCCAGATAACAATACAGAACGCATACTGAAAAAAAAGCATCAGTAATTAAAATTTCAGAAACAGCTATTGTGTATTCATGGCAAGTTTAAATTGACAGGGGTATTGCTTTCAAATACATGCATTTGAAATTTATCTTCAGTACATAATCCATGAACTAGCAAATCTTTGCTTCTGACAGCATGTATCGGGCAACTGCATATGTGTTGGATAACAAAGACTCTTGAGTGTTCTTCAGTCAAAATTCAAGTAAACCATCCTAATTATTGCAGGTTATTTCCTTCATAAACTACTGACATTGATAATGGATATTCAGTGAAACAAATACAATCAACATTAAATAAAACAAAGGTTTAATTGATCCCTTTGCCATTTGCACATGTGTTTGTTTCCTTGATTAACTACATGTGATAAATCCTTATTTACTTTGTACAAATCTTTGTTTTTTTCCCACTCTATTCTTTTACCAAAATATTTAAGATGATGAAATATAGCATCAGACAACTTTTCATCAACGTACTGGCATAATACATTGCAAAGCTGTCTCCAATAATGACCGGAATGTGTTTTCCAATAATGTCCTTTTCTTTTTTAGTTATCACTTGATTACCCTTGATGACTATGCTCCTGATGGTTTTTTTTAGGCTTAGAATTTAAATTAATTGTAAGATTAAATACTAATAGAATCTCAGGACTCATTGTCATGTGTATACACACACACACACACATATGTATATATAGGTGTATATATATATATATAGTAATGCATTTGATACAGTAAATTTGCTCCCAAGTATGAGACATGATCCTACTATTTTTATTATGAGAAAAACAAACACTTTCACAAAGAGTACTCTTTATAGCATGCTCTGAACTGTGGGCACCGAACTTCTCGCATTTGCCATAACCTGGGCAATTCGCACACAACTCCAACTCAAACACAGCATCCAGAGAAACCGCATCTACTCCACACGCCTCACTAGACAGCATACAGCCTGCTTGCCCTTTGCTCAGCCCAAACTGATCTTTGTTCGGCAAAAGAACTGGGATCGCAAAGGGGATGCACCACAGGCTCCGGCAAAGCTACGTGGTGTAGCTCTGGTGCGCACACAAAGTCTGCCTGAGCTCCAACGAGAAACTAGGTGAACGTGGCCAGAGTCGCACACAGTGCATTAATAGACCTGATTCAAGGCAGCATATAGAGATTCAGGCTTTGTCACAGTGCTAACCATGATCGTACAGCTTTTGGTCAGGTTGGAAGGTGAGCAGAGTGATTTTGCCTCTGCCCTGATTTTTTACTGTAGACCTTACTCTGGCTGGAGGCAGGCAATGGCGCTGGATGTGCACAACAACTTCCGAGTCCTCAGCACTAAGGGGACTGAATACATCAAAATACTAGAAGTATGTCTGCGTTGCACAGGATAACCTTTGAGGTTTCCACAAGGAGGAAGAACAGCCTCAAAACAAGAGGGAGGGAGTATGCCCTTCTCCTCAGTAGCGTGCAGCCCTATAGCCTTCCCCTGAGAGATAGTAGCTAAAGATATGAATCGTTGCTAGCTGAAGAGATAACCGAGCCTGGCTCTCCCCTTGGTCTCTGCTTACCATGCATCTACTGCTGGGAAAGCAGTCATGGGTGTTTCTGTGCAAAGCTCCATCTGATAGCACCCCAGAGGACCCGAGTCCTTCAGGTAAGACGGGCAAAAGAACACCTGCTTGGAGGATTCTGCCAGGCTTAAGGTGGGAGATAGGAGCTGAGCTACTCTGTGCTGCGAACACCGAGGTGTTTCTGACCAAGTCCAGGAGCCAAATTTTAGGTGTTTGAACCTTTAGCACGCAAAGTTCAGGAACTCCTGGCTAGTGCAGACTGGAGGATCACCGTATTAGCCTGAGGCCCCTGATGTGCCTGCGCGGACCTCTGCGTGTACGCTGCAGCCCGCCAGGTACCTGGTCACCGTGTGTTGGTGGCTTTCGTCCAGCCCTTGCACATTGTTTCCCTCTCTGTGGGCTCTTTGGTGGATGGGAGGGAGAGGGGGGAGGAGTGCTGGACGATGCCCAGGCCTTGTGCCGAGCAGGCTCGTAGCCCCCAAACACAGCCTACATCTTGCCTTAGCACTACGTTAGGTCTGTGAAGGCTCTTCTAGACGTTCAACTAGCAGCGTTTTTACTGCGAGGAAATCACTCGTTGGTGAACTTCGGGTTTGCAGAACCTTTTACACGCTAGGTGGCTGAGCAGGCACACCTGTTTCACACTAGAAATGCTTTTGTGAGGTTTAGTTTAGTGCACACCCCCCCCCCCCCCCCCCAAACCCCATGCCTTGTTAAAAGGATGTGGCCTTTCCTAGAGCAGAACAGATTCCTTGTGTAGAAAAGCTGCTAGCACGCTTCGGGCTACATCATGCCCAGAAGTAAGATCCAGAAGCAATAGCTTCCAAAGATATCTGAAATAAGAGGCTGAAATCTACAGACGCAGAAAATGTTTGTATCCATAGGAGTCATGTCTTTGTTTCTCTGAATGTAGCATCTAGTTACATTAACAAATCCATTACCCTTTTAAGTTTAACCCAACCATTCCTGGAGACGGAGAGTTTTGGTTAAGTTTTAAAATTTCTTGGCTGTTTTTATTTTACAGTGCCTTGCATATAGAGGTTTAGATTTGCTCTTTCTATTAGTTGGCCACTTACCTCGCAATTTCTTGTAAATCTCTGTCAATGAATACAGCACCTATAACTCTGTTGTAATTATACACAAGCTTCTCTCTTGCCTCTCCAGCTCACGCAAATCACCCCATAAATGTGCTGAAGAGGACTTTTCCCCTGCATCTCGCATACCTATACTCTTTGCTCCAGAATTCAGAGTAGGCACATGGCTTACTAATGGACATATAAGATCCTCTGAATAAGAATTAGATGCTAAGCATTCAGAACAAAACCTAAGAACAGGAGCCAAGCTTACGTGTTTAGAAAAAGTTCCTTTTAATGAATGCACTGGGCAGCAATTGGCTTTTGTAAGGATCACTGGAAATGACTGGTTTCATAGACATTTTTCAAAGTCTCCTTAAAAGGATCACAAAACGGCAACTCGGTTCAAATTGGTATATTCTTAAATGTTTGAAATAAAAAGGAAAGAAGAAATGTTTTGATTCATGCTGAGTTAGCACTAAGTTTAGAATATGAATTTCTGGTTGAGCCAAGCGACATTCAGGCTTTTTGGTACGAAGCAGATCTCCAGCTGACTTCAGTTAGGAGCTAGGAAATGAAAACTTTCACTACCGTGTTCTGAATTCATGCTGTTATTCACTCAAGGCCAGGAGCCTCATCTTCTCATATTCATACCAGTGTCACTGCGAAGAAATCCCACCACAAACCTGCGGTGAGGTCATTACTGTAACACAAACGGTCCCAGGGGACCCCTCGCATGTTAAAAAAGGTTTGCAAGTGATCTGTAGATCAGTGACACTATTCCCCTACCCTTGCGTGAGCAAGGCTTTACGAGGTCATCCCCATCTCTCCTGTAATGAAATCTGCTCATACCAGCTGTGAGAAGTCATCCCAGACGCACATCACTCAGCAATTTGCAGCCAAGTGAAAATGATGACAGCATTTGTTTCAAAAAAATGCTATATGTGAATTGCAGTAATATCTGTTGCGTTTTTTTTTTTTTTTTTTTAATTCCCAGATTTTAAAGAATCCGTTCTCATTTTGCACTTTATCTGTTTTATCAGAATAAAGGGGAAAGGATTCAATGCTGGAATGAAAAGACATAGTTCTATAAACAATCAAGGGAGGGTTTCATAACATAATGCCTCTGGTTTATAAATGGCTGTTTGCCACTTACTCCATTTGGCTTTCTGCTGAGAGCATGGGCTTCATGCGAGCTAGTCTAATTGCTACAATTAGCAAAATTAAATGGCTTATTGTGTATTTAGACAATTCTTCCCACATTCTGCATTGTTATACTGCAGAATTAGTAATTACAGTGTTGGGCTTGTAAATTCACGGACACGTGTTGCGATTATTTTCATCACGCACCCCTTGTAGGGACTCAACCTAAATAAGCTTGTTTAGATGGATGCACAAATGCAATTTACTCTGCTTCCCACCATGCACAGGAGCAAGAGAGGCAGCAGTAGGACTCCAGCAATCTGCTGAAGTCTTTTCCTTGGCATTGTGCAGGCAGTGCAGGGGGCGCAGGGTAAATCACAGCATCTCAGTCACTCCCGATTGCGCGACTTCAGGGGCGGAGAGGAGAAAGGGCAGTGGCTTTGGGAGCCAAATCACTGGCAGAGCCAACTCGAACTCAGTACAGCACCACTTTTAAGGCTCTTAAGGAGTTGTATGACCAAATCGCAAACAGTTCAAAGCTGTTTAATTCGGGTTCTAAAAAGCTAACGGGCTAGTTGTGATTATTTGCTGGCCAATAAAAAGTAAATGAATATATTGTGTGATTGGGAGTCTCTTTCCAAATAAAGCAGCACTTGTACTTTTAGTACCACTAATGAATTGCTCCTTTGGGGAGATAATGATATATTGGCTAGACTATCACACAGTTTAAACAAATTTGGGTTTAATAGCTATTCACCATGAATTAGAAATTGCAGCTCCAATAAAATTTTAATTTACCTCCTCTGCTTAAAAGTATACAAAATCAGGCAGCTGAGGTGTAGCATTTAATTTTGGAAGGAAAAATTTCTCCGATGTTATAGAAAGCAATTAATAGAAATTTTGTTGATTTGCCAATGAAAATAGTGTTTATATACCATCATGCCCATATAACCCAAGCAAAGAAACATTATTCTAGCACATGAAGCATATTTAAACCGATGTAAACAAAAGCGGGACTGAGTTTTTTCATCATTAAATCTGCAGGAAAAAAGTATTGCACATATTTTCAAAGAATTAATTTTTCTAAAAAAGATTATCCTATTATAGAACAAATAACTTTTCTTTTAAAATAAGACAAAAGGTTTATCTTACATTTTCTTATATATTTTCTGAATGAACATGGGTACGCATTACCCCTCCTTTAATCAGAGTAGTAAATACTACTTAAATTGCCTTTTCTGTAACACACAAACCCATAACTCTCAAAACTTTAGGACCAAGTCTTTGACCAGATAAATTACCATTACATCAGCTGGCAAATTTGTTTGGTTCATTTAAACAATGCTTACATAATTTTTACTTCTAACACAGAGATGTGATCGTTTTTCTTTACCAGAATATAATGATGAACATTTTTTTTTCCTGTATTCTGGAACGAAATTTAAAAGACCTGATTTTTTCATTATTTCAAAAGCAGAAGTTAATTTTTTTTACAATTCTTTTTTTTTGCTATTGCTGTCTTAACTGAACTTTATTGATTTTAAAACTGTCTGTGGTAAAAAGAATAGTGCATATTGATTATTAACTGTCTATAAGGCCATCATGGGATTTCAGCATGGACTGTATTTAATCTTGACAAGTTTTGTAAAAAATTCTTACAGCTTTTAATGTGACTCTTCACACCAATGCTAATTAAGAAACTGTCCATGTAGTCATCTGAGCGTTAAGATTTCGATGGCCATCCTGTTCTCAGTGCAAGTATCACTGACATTACGAATGTAACACAGCAAGATTTTGGAGAGCAAATTTTGACGCGGCATGAAATGACTTCTCCCCTTTCCTCAAACAGCTGGATTGAATTCTGAAGACAAGCTGTGCCTACGTACTGCCACGTATGGCATCTACTCAGACCCTGCAGTAGTTTGCTTAAGATAAATTTACAAACATTATTAAAAAAAATAAAAATGCTGGGAGAGTAAAGAAAGCAAATGCTGGGCACTGAAAACCACGCGGATAAATAACATCTCTGTGTCCTTCCTTCCAAAACCAAACAGGAGCAAATCAAACAAACTCACCCCAAACCTTCTTCAGAAACCTTGCAATGCACGCACTGGTCCAGACCAAAATCCTTTAAAATCTGTACGAAGCAACGTTTCTTCAATTCTGTAAGCCCCGACCACAGGGCTCACAGCTCTGAGGAACAGCAAGAGAGCATGAGAGGGACATCAGAAGAGGACAAATCTCGCGGACAGCTGTGATGCTGCCCCCCTCCCCAGGAGGTGCTGGAGGGAGGCGAGAGCCGGAGAGCGCTGCCCGCTGTGCCTCACTCATGCTAAAATTTCGGAGTTGTTCAAGAAGCAGCAAACACATCAAACCATTTCCAAAAGAAACCCTCACATCTCGGATTACAAAGCTTACCGTTTGCCTTGTTTGCAAAGAAAACCGGCAATTTCCTTGTGCGAGCTAGCGTTTGATTCTGGAGTGAAGGCGCTACTGAATTTGACGGGAAAAAGGATTTGCTCCCAAAATCTTTTTTTAGCAGTTCTTGCAGCGGTATATTTTCTGACAAAATATGAGTGCTTTTCTCTGAAAAATCAGCTGTGTCTCCCATGGAGGGAATGGGCAATCACTTTGTACAAAGCTTCAGGTTTGGACTATCAAAGAATTCTTTTTATTTAAAAAATTATTATAGAGGCAGTTGGCCACTGCTTAATTTGAAAATACCTAAGATACCCTTGAAGCGTGGGTGTTTTCCGATCTGTGTAAAGTTCCCTCTGCTTTGCAGATTCCCGCACTTTCACAGATGTTTTGTTTTGAGGAACTCGCCCCAGCCAAGAACAACAGGTATCGAACATTTCACTAATAAAAAAAGTCAACATTAAAAACGGCTAATTGAACGCATACAAATAAACATAGGCTGTGTAACCTCGGCCATTTCATAGTACAAATATTAATAATAGGAAAGACTGAAATTTACCCAGCAGCATATACAGCAGTGACTACACTGGATATACCTGACAGTGAAGGTTACAAAACCAATCACCGGGTCGTCTCCATCCAGACAATGCCATTTACAACAGTAACTCTTCAGTTCTGCTTCGCTCTCCTAAAATGGATGGAAATAGTTATAGCAAATTGGTTCGTATGAAATCGCTTGGTGTCTTTACAAGCCACTTACATTTGAAGCAGGATCCACGGTTTATAGAGTATTCTAAAAGTACCCATGTAGGCTTTCATATGGCATTACACTGCAACGCAAATCCGTAATGTGTGAAAACCAGGTCTATTTCAACCTGCAGAAGCCAGTTGATAAAATTCATGGACCAATTCTTAAAATCTAAGCTATAAAGAGAATGAAATGTATTAAAAGATTTGAGGTTTATAAAAAGTAACCTTTTTATACCATATTTTTACTTTACAAAAATACTGAAATAATTCATGAGTTTTTCACTCTGCACCAGCTTTAAAAAAAATACTATCAAATTTTGACTTGCACCTTTAATGCATCTGAAAGCACCATCAGGGGATACTTTTAACATAAAGGAGGATTCCACTGACTAGATTTAGGGAGGTATTTAAAACCCAAAAGCTTGCAGCAAAAGCACTCTGTTACAAGAGATTCAACGTAATTTTTAGATATATCTGGACACAAGTCTTGAACCGGCAGAAGAGGGTCTTCCACATAACTTGCTTATATTATACTTCGGTGAATATACTTACTAAGAGGTGGCTGAAAGCCTTTAAAAGACATCACTTTCACCTTGGGCGGTAAAAATCAGAACTGTCTCTACATGTTGAGAACTTGATTGGTCTTTCCTGCTTCTTGTTCTGGTAGGGCTCGTGCCACTCGTGATCTGTCCCTCGGGCAACATCAACCTTGCAGTTATACAATGTTTGGCACTAGAAGGGTATGGCATGTCACAGTCTCTTGTCACCCCTGCATACATTCATACACTGAATCACGCATTCTCAGTCCTGAAACAGAGACCTTTCAGTGTGTTCACCTCCTCGTAGTTTCTTCCGAAATATCTGAATGGGGTCCTCCAAAAAGTTTAGAATAAGAAAACTATACTTCCCTGTACTTTTACATATATATTCTTTTTTTTGCAAATTGAACACTGAATCATGATTATCATTTAATTTACATCACTACGTGCTAGAGCTCCTTATTTCTCCTGAAAACCAGAAGTGAGCTGCATAGGATTTCTGTTGAAAGTAGCGTAAAGAACTTAAATTGCATTTAAAAAGACTTTGAAGTTCCACAGAAAACAAACGGTTCTGGTAGTATTGATGTTTATGACCTAATTAGTCAGAATTTAGTTTATTTTCCATTGGCAGCCTTACAAACATGACGATGTATCTTTTTATTTAAGAAATATTTTGCAAACCTATTCTAACCTGAATGGTTGATTTAGGGGAGTGTTGAAGACTACTATGCTCCTATTTTTTTCCCCAGAAAACAGTTTTCATAACAGCGACACTGTGTGCTCCAGTTTTGTTATTTTTGCAAAGGGTTTTTTGTTTGTTTTTGCCATTGGTTACGCAAATATGAATCATTCATTTCTAAAATAAAATGCACTACTGGCTAAAGTCGAAAGCTCTGGTCAGAGCCTTCCTATTGGTTTGATTGTTAGCACTGTGCCGTCAGAGTTTCATAGCAGCAAGGAGTCGTGGGTGAGCGTCCCCAGCTGAAGCAACTGATCTGTACGTCTGGGTCAGGGTTTGGGGTTTTTTCGAGGCTTTCAGGTGAAGCTGCTGTATCAGTGTCCTGCAGACAGACTGCACACAGTGGATCAAATGATAATCATGATGGTAGCCAGACTAAGAACACTACAGCTTGCTGCTCTACTTGCAGGACGCAGTTTAGTTATTCCTACAGCCCTACTGTCAACCCTTAATTTGGACTGTAACATCGGAGCTTCTTCGAGCTGTGTTTTCGTTTTGTTTATAATGTGGTTTCATATTCCAAGCGCTCCTGGATAAGGGCATCATCTTTATACTGTAGCCGCGGAGGAGCAGGGGAACATTCAAATGCTAAGATCGCCTTCCTCAGGCTCCTGTCCAACACGTGTCTCTCCCACGCTGGGTACCTGTTCCTGAACAGATCGATTTTAATGACAGATTCCTCAATCCTTGGTGGCCGGGATGAAGGTGTGGATGGTGCGGTGGGTCTCACCTGAAACACAGGCACGCACCCATCCCTCTCTGCAAATTTTTGATCCCGCTCGCTCGTGACACTCCGGTTGTTGGAGATGGACCGCAGAGTGTTTGTGGCCACTTCTGGGGGTAGGGTGAAGGCAGCGGCAGGGTCCTCACAAGCACAGCTTGGCGACTGCCCGAACCTTGGTCCATTGGGGTGAAAGAAGGCATAGTACATTAGCATAAAAACAATGCCCGTTAAAAAGCTGCTGAACACTACACACAGTGCTGGTATGGCAAATGCATCAGAGATTGGTGGGGCCTTGTACAGATACCAGAGAGCACTCAAGGCGGTGTTTTCTAAAAGGATCACAAAATAGTAAATGAAAAGCCTACAGCGTGTCCTTCCTTCCTTGACATTGAACCAGCTGAAGATATAGATTATCCCAACAACCATGTCAAAAACTATCTCCTCCCATTTAGTGATGCAAAACTCTGTCTCGCAGTGGACGATCCAGAAGGTCATGATGCACCAGTGCAGCACGATGAAAATCCCAAAGTACAGCTGGAAAACCGAGGCAAACAGAGCAAAAGTAATGACCCTTGCTGCAATTGTGAAGAAATGCCAGCAAAACTGGATTATAACAGCCATATAACTGATGGGTTTCTTGTCGTCACGGGAGTCACGGAGGGCCTTTTGGTAGGAAGCCAAAGCCCAAGCCAGGGATACGAGAGATGCTGCAGCAGTAAGACCTAGGAGGAAGCAGGAGATGCAGATAAGGCATAATTAGTAGTACATCAGCACTTGGTTAAAACTGGTGAGATCCTTGCTGCTTTAAATGTGTTCTCTGCCACTGACATAATAAAATCTCTTCCTCCCCCTTTAGCTCAGCCAGCATTGAGAAACGGACCTCTACTGCTGAGTTTTCATTGGCCTTGCAATGTTGGGTACACACGAACAAGAGTGGCTATCAAACTACACTCTGAAATGCTTCTCTAGCAATTTCACGTTGCAAACAAACGAACTAATTCACAATATTGAGCAAGTCGGGAATAGGTGTCTCTGTCACCTGTGTGATTTAACAGGATCTACTGTGGTTATTGTTTTGAAGAAAGAATATGAATTTTCTGTCTTTGATAAGTCATTAAATAAGCCAAATATAAAGCAAGTCTTTCTAATTAAAATGCCAGCATCATATACATAAAAACTAAATCAATAAAAATGTGAGCATAAATCTACATTTTAAAAATACATTAATGTAACTTGTTACATCAAAATATAAACTAACTGCCTTACACTTGCTGAAGGAAAGAATGTTGCCCATTTTGATATTTCCATCACTTTTAAACAGAATTTTAATAAGTAGAAAATGTCAAAACTTTATTTTCTTCCAGTTGGAAATTAAAACAAGTTTAGAAAGGTTGGAATTTTCTACTGAATTAAAACTCTGAGTACAGATGCTCCTAAAGCAGGGAGTTATGAGTTAATGTTCATAGAGCTGTTCTGTCTTCCACATACCACAGAATTGCTTATTTATAAGGCCCTGAACTATTATATTTCTGGAAAACCTGTCACATATTTTTCATAAAAAGAATTGAATATAAAATTATTTCTCATGAAATTTTCAAACATTATTTCTGTGGAAATAATTCCTGTTCACTTTAAAACTCAAAAACCGTAAAACAAATTTTTTATAAATGCCTTCCTATGCCTATTTTGAATGTGCATTATTCTTTTTTCCTCAAGTGAGTTTGATTGTTGTGGGTAGATAAACTTTTAAAAAAAGTTGCTTTGCAACTGAATCTAATTTTTGAACTAATCTATTACTTCCACACACTACCAGAAAAATACCTTACATTCCCATTTAAGAAGCGATATAGCTCAGCATAATTATTCAAATGCTTAACACTTACATAATTCTTCTTTACTAGAAGATTAATTTTTATTTACTTACGACTCATATCAAGCTGCTTTGGATGGAAATGGGAATTCAATTGAAATGCAAAACCCCAGTCTTTCAAGTGTATTTATTATTTAAATAAAATTGCAATAAATACGTTGTATACAGAGGAAAAATGTATCAAACATTTTATACTTAAGACTGGTTTATTACCAAAGCAAATTTTATATGCAGTTAATGAATGAATTCATAAGTCTCAGCATCCCAGACTGAGAATTTATTCATAGACCATTTAAAGATAATGATGGTTCAGCTTACTCTATTTCTAAGCAGTTCCCTAACTTTGAACTAGTTATTGAAGTAAGTCAAACTGAAATGAAGAAAACATTTCTTTTGTCTGCTGTTAAAAGCTGTTTAATCATTTCAACAACCTTTGGTTCTGGATGCATAGACAGTATGTTTCTTCCCTGTTCAGTAGCTTTCTTTAGAACTTAACCTTCAAGAATATATTACTTAAATACTATCAATTTTATGCAAATACAGAGTGGTAAATTTAAGCTTAAATACATGTTGCTATTTACTTTTTTTTTTAAAAAAAAAAAGCTTATTTTAAAACAGAAAAATGTAGGTTATGGAAATAATATCTGATTCTGAAGGAAAAAAAAATCTATTTAAGCAAACCACCTGGCTTAACACACTAAGATTTTGCTCAGTGAGTAGTACAGAAGGATTCATCGCTTTCAGGAGGGATTGTGTTTGCCAGTGTTCCTCCCTCAGTCACTGGCAGGGTGCTAATTACGTTGTGAGCTCCCATGAATCCACAAATTGAAAACCCCTTTGTTTTCAAAATAAAAATAATAATAAACAATCAGCAGAGATATAGAACAAACTTAGGATTCCAGGGGGAGTTTTTAATAAAACTTCCTCATTTTTCTTCCCACGCAGATGCCTGGATGCCAAAACACCAACGTTACTTCTGGAAACCTCCTTCACAGAGAGAACAATCAGACAGAAAGGAGACGTGGTATAAATTGTTATTTTCATTTCTAACATGTATATTTGCTTCTCACGCTGGGCTGTCTTTCAGCGACCGTTATCTCCGGAGACAACACTAACAGCTGAAAATGTAAGTTCTCATTTTCCTGTAGGAATGTTTTAAGTATTGAAAAACCACAGTTCATTTCCCTTATGAAATGAAAAGTTTGGAAAGGTAGATGAATAGGATAAAGGATAAGAGAATCTTTCAATACAAATGAGCCACTCTGAACAAGAGCTCAAAAATAGCATTATCAGCACAGGAAAGACTAATGTGAGAGAGAAATCCATATATTTTCTTTGCAAATCTAAATTTAATGACCTCACACAACTCCCCCAGAGGTTTGTAGAGATATCATCAGTTTTGCATTAGGAGGTGTAAAATCATTCAATAATGCACACAGAATGTTCCAAGCAAAATGTTAAAATTCATAGGACTTTCCAATATTCTAATGCTAATTAATTCATAGTCATTGTCTGGGACAGAAAGAAGCAAGTACAATAGTAAAGTAATTCTGTTATTTAAATAGTCATTAAGAGGGAAACATCCTTTGCTTCTACAGAACAAACTCAGGGATACTGGCATACAGGACAGAAAAGGAGACAAGGGAATGTACAAAAGGAAAGAACTGCCAGTTAAAGTATTATGTATCTACTCTTGTGCTATTGGCAACGGTGTTAGGGATATAGAATTAAGATAAGGCTAAACGCTTCATGGGCACCATCCATTTTTACTTTATTGATGAGACCAAGCACTAAAGAATTATTAAAAGTATAATTAATAATGAGAACAATAATGTAAAAGTGATGCAAATGGCAGTTTGCTAATAAATGTCACTATATAAATAATTCACTGGGAATGGCTAGAGATAAAGTGAATTACTGTAGCACTGAATGGATAATTCATTAATTAGAATATATTGATGCATTTGCTGAGTATGCGTTTGCATAAACTTCTTTATCCCTGTTTCATAGAGTCACAGAATGGTTAGAGTTGGAAGTGACCTTAAAGATCATCTAGATCCAAGCCCGCTGCCGTGGGCAGGGACACCTCCCACTAGACCAGGTTGATCACAGCTCCATCCAGCCTGGCCTTGAACATTTCCAGGGATGGGGCCTCCACAACTTCCCTGGGCAACCTGTTCCAGTGCTTTACCACCCTCACAGTAAAGAATTTCTTCCTAATATCTAACCTATACCTACCCTCTTTCAGTTTAAAACTGTTACCCCTCGTCCTATTGCTACGCTCCCTGATAAAGAGACCCTCTCCACATTTCCTGTGGGCCCCCTTTAGGTACTGGAAGGCCACTATAAGGTCTCCCCAGAGCCTTCTCTTCTCCAGGCTGAATAACCACAACTCTCTCAGCCTGTCTGCACAGGAGAGGTGCTCCAGACCTCTGGTCATTTTCGTGGCACTCCTCTGGACTCGCTCCAACAGGTCCATGTCCTTCTTATGTTGGGGGCCCCAGAGCTGGACGCAGTACTTCAGGTGGGGTCTCATGAGAGCACAGTAGAGGAGGAGAATCACCTCCCTTGACCTGCTGGCCATGCTTCTTTTGATGCAGCCCAAGATGCAGTTGGCCTTCTGGGCTGCGAGTGCACGTTGCCGGCTCATGTTGAGCTTCTCACCAACCAACACCCCCAAGTCCTTCTCCTCAGGGCTGCTGTCAGTCCATTCTCCACCCAGCTAGTATTAGTGCTTGGGATTGCCCCAGCCCAGGAGCAGGACCCTGCACTTGCTCTTGTTGAACTCCATGAGGTTTGTACCTCTCAAGCCTGTGCAGGTCCCTCTGGACGGCATCCCTTCCCTCCAGTGCGTCAACCACACTACACAGTTTGCTGTTGTCTGCAAACTGGGTGACGGTGCACTCTATCCCACTGTCCATCTTGCTGACAAAGACCCCCGAGGAACGCCACTCATCACTGGTCTCCACTTGGACATCAAGACATTGACTGCAACTCTTTGAGTGCAACCATCCAGCCAATTCCTTATCCACTTATCCATATCTCTCCAATTTAGAGACAAGGATGTCGTGCTCTTCCCTTATCCACCAATGGTGTAAACCTGTCCTACAAGGCCACCAAATTTGTCAGACATGATTTGCCTTTAGTGAAGACGTGTTGGCTCCCATTGATCACCTGCTTATTTTCCATGTGCCTTAGCAGAGTTCCCAGGAGGATCCGCTCCATGATCTAACCAGGCACAGAGGTGAGAACTGACTGGCCTATATTTCCCCAGGTTTTTCTTTTCTTCTTTTTAAAACTGGGCGTTATGTTTCCTCTTTTCCATTCAGTGGGACCCTCACCGGACTGCCACGACTTCTCAAATGTGATAGACAGTGGCTTAGCAACTTCATCTGCCAGTTCCCTCAGGACCTGCAGATGCATCTCAGCAGGTCCTGTGGATCTGTGCACCTTCAGGTTCCTCAGATGGTCTTGAACCTGATCTCCCACAGTGGGCAGTTCTTCATTCTCTCAGTCCCCGCCTTTGCCTTCTGCAGCTTGGGCAGTGCAGTTAGAGCACTTGCCAGAGAAGACTGAGGCAAAAAATTCATTGAGTACCTCAGCCTTCAAAGGAAAAACTAAAATACATTTATATTACTATCAAAACAAAACTTTAAAGGCACTAACATGGCACCAGAAAAAAAGGATGTCCTATAGACCTAACAGAAAACAAATAATTTGTAACAAAGCTGGTGGTTTAACGTGCAGTTGGGAAGGCTTATTTGCCATTCAGAAATGAACAGAGAAGATTGGACTGTGATCTGTGGATCCACTGCTCATGAAGAAAGAGAATCAGCTTTCCTGCTTGCTCAGCTGTAGCCTCCACACTCTCCTCAGGTGCTGCAGAAGGTGTATTTGAGAGTCTTGTACATCAGAGTCTTGTACTTGGGGTCTTGATCTTGGAAATGAGGATTAAATAGTCAATCTCAGGGAATATATACTCAAGAAATTATGTGCTCATCTGTTACAGACTGTTAAAAGTCCAGGAAAGCAGGAATTCTGTAAAATGGTCTCGGGAAACATAAAAGCATGCTGTCGTTTCTTCCTTTTGTAAACCTGAACCTTCAAATTTTTTCCTCAGTATATGATTTGGTCTCTAAAGTCCTGTCCTGAAGAGGAAAGAAATACGGGCTTGGCCCAGGAAAAAGATCACTTCACATATTGCATCAGGCAAATGATGCTTTTGTTTGGTTCTAAAATGGACACCTGAAAAACTCTGAATAGCAATTAATGGGGAGTGTACCTACCCACTTACTTCCTTCGTAGCTTAGCTCATCAACAATAGCCTCAATAGGGAGACCAGTTGATAATGCATTGTACCAGGACAACTTTCAGTCAGGAACGAATTAGAATCTGCTTTGAGTGAAAAAGACAATTTAACCTCTTTTATTCTATTAACAATTTGCATTATTTAATTATATTATTTGTATAAAGGAATGACAACTTTGTAATTACAGGTGAGTTTCAGATGTCCTTAAGATAGTGCACTTCCTGTCTGAAAACAAAGAACAGAATTGTCTTGATTGAATTATAACTTCTTTCCCTGGCTATGATTAATTTCTCAATAAATAAGTGATTTTCTTGCCTTTTACAGAGCACGGCATAACTGTACTGGTACTTTAGATGTAATACATAATACACTGCAATGAGCTACAACTCATTAAAGACAAGATAAAAAACAATGAACATAATTTTCACAAGTGAAAGCAAACACATATGAGGGAGAAGAGAAGGTATACAGAGATGGATACATTTACAAATGTAATATTATTTCAGGGAAGCAGGCTCAAAAAGCTACAGGAGAGCCAATGACATTCTCCTCAACAGTATTTGTGAGAAATCTGACTGAAATGTTTTGTTCGTGAGTAATCCAAATAGAATTGCTCACAACAGATAAGGGTTTTCCATATTGCATCTCTGCTTGGCAATTCACAACTTAATTATATCCTGCTGACACCTCTGCCTTTGCATTATGGTTCTCCCAATTTATTTAACTTTGAGGAAAGCAATTCAATGTCTAAGCAGCATATATGATTTACTAGTTTGTATTTTTCTCCCACTCCCACAAAATAATCTTTAGACTGGGGTGCAACTGAAAAAAAATATAGGTCCCATTCTCACACTAATTTTATCTTATTCCTGATTTGTACTTGAGAGAGTAAAGGCATATTCAGGTCCATAATCTACTTTTTTTCTAAACACACTGATCCATAAATCCTGTATAGAATAAGTACAGAACATCTCAGGTTCATCTGGAAACCCTACAAATGAATGAACTGATCAGAGAAAGTGCTCCTTGACATTCAACCTTATTTTGGAAATCAAACTCCTGCCAAGGCTTCTGTCTCTGCTTCATCCTCCTTTTTAAACTTGTATTTATCTCACCATTTCCAGGACTAAATTCATGTAAAAGCAGGAATAACAACCACAGCAGGACATCTGGGCGTGACAACGTTGCCTGGAACCTAGGACTATGAAACATTTTTTAAGGAAGCCTATTATTATAAGTTTCATACCCAGCTGGAGAAGTGACATCATATACAACCAGGCTTACAAGTGCGTCTCTGAGCCAAAGCCAAGGCGCTCTAACATTCCTAGTCCTGCTTAAAACCTTAATCCTGGAGGAAACAGTGTATCACGACTGTATCCCTCCAGCTTCAGAAAATGGCTTGCTATATTTACTCATAGCTTTTGCCATGCTGCTCTGCAAGTATAGGTTTGAAGGGGGATGGGGATAGATCCAAGGTTGCTAGCAAAAAGCCTGAAAGTGGGGTGCTGGCACTAGACTTGGAAAAGACAGGGGGCGTAACCGGGCTCCTTAGGAAGATGTCTGGGGATGGCAGAACTTCAGCTCCCTCCAGTAAAAAGGAGAAAGGACCAATAGCCCAGCTGAAGTGCTTATACACTAATGCACGTAGCATGGGCAAGAAACAGGAGGAGCTGGAAGCCATTGTACACCAGGGTAATTACGATGTAGTTGCCATCACAGAAACATGGTGGGATGACTCACATAGCTATAGTGCTGCCATGGATGGCTATAGACTCTTCAGGAAGGATAGGCAAGCGAGGAGAGGCGGGGGGGTGGCCCTGTATGTCAGGGAGTGTTATGAATGTCTTGAACTAAATGATGGTGATAATGAGATTGAGTGTTTATGGGTAAGGATCAGAGGGAGGGCTAACAAGGCAGATATTGTAGTAGGAGTCTGTTATAGACCGCCCAACCAGGATGAGGAGGCAGATGAAATATTCTATAAACGGCTGGGAGAAGTCTCAAGATCGCGAGCTCTAGTCCTCGTGGGAGACTTCAATTTGCCGGACATCTGCTGGGAATACAATACAGCAGGGAGGGAACAGTCTAGAAAGTTCCTGGAAGGTACTGGGGATAACTTAACACAACTAGTGAAAGAGCCAACTAGGGAAGGTGCCCTGCTGGATCTGTTGTTTGTAAACAGGGAAGGTCTTGTGGGGGATGTGATGGTCGGAGGCCGTCTTGGCAACAGTGACCATGAAATGATAGAGTTCTCAATTCTGGGAGAAGCAAGGAAGGGGGTCAGCAGAACTGCCACCTTGGACTTCCGGAAAGCGGACTTTGGGCTCTTCAGGAGCCTGGTTGACAAAGTCCCCTGGGAGGCAGTCCTCCAGGGCAAAGGACCCCAGGAAGCCTGGATGTCTTTCTAGACGGAAGTCCTAAAGGCGCAGGAGCAGGCTGTCCCCGTGTGCCGTAAGACAAGCCGTCGGGGAAAAAGACCGGCCTGGCTAAGCAGGGAGCTAGTGTTGCAGCTTAGGGAAAAAAAGAGGATATACGGCCTTTGGAAGGAAGGGCAGGCCACCCAGGAGGATTACAAAGAGGTAGTAAAGCGATGTAGGGAAAAAATCAGAAGGGCCAAAGCTCAGCTAGAGCTAAACCTGGCTTCTGTTGTCAAGGACAACAAAAAAAGTTTCTATAAATATATTAGCGATAAAAAGAGGACCAAGGATAATATCTGTCCTCTAATAGACGGGGCTGGTAACGTAGTAACCAAGGATGAGGAAAAGGCTGAGGTACTTAATGCCGTCTTTGCCTCAGTCTTCAGCAGTAGGACCAGTTGTTCCTTGAATTCTCCGACCCCTGAGCTAGAATACAGGGATGGGGAGCAGAGTGAAACCCCTGTAGTCCAAAGGGAAATGGTGAGGGACCTGCTTCAGCACCTGGAGGTGCACAAATCTATGGGGCCGGATGGGATCCATCCAAGGGTGCTGAGGGAGCTGGCGGAAGTGCTTACCGGCCCACTGTGCATCATATATGAACAGTCCTGGATAACCGGGGAGGTCCCAGCTGACTGGAGGCTGGCAAATGTGGCACCCATCCATAAGAAGGGCCGGAAGGAGGATCCAGGGAACTACAGGCCAGTCAGTCTGACATCGGTGCCTGGGAAGGTCATGGAGCAGATCATCCTCAGTGCCATCACACGGCACATGCAAGAGAACAGGGTGATCAGGCCCAGTCAGCATGGGTTTGTGAAAGGCAGGTCATGCCTGTCAAACCTGATCTCCTTCTATGACAAGGTGACCCACTTGGTGGACGACGGAAAAGCTGTGGATGCTATCTACCTGGATTTTTGCAAGGCTTTTGACACCGTTTCCCATAGCATTCTCCTGGAGAAACTGGCTGCTCATGGCCTGGACAGGTATACTCTTCGTTGGGTAAAAAACTGGCTGGATGACCGTGTCCAGAGAGTGGTGGTAAATGGAGTTAAATCCAGCTGGTGTCCAGTCACGAGTGGTGTCCCCCAGGGATCGGTGCTGGGGCCCGTTCTCTTTAATATCTTTATCAACGATCTGGATGAGGGGATCGAATGCACCCTCAGTAAGTTCGCAGACGACACTAAACTGGGGGGGTGTGTTGATCTGCTTGAGGGTAGATTGGCTCTGCAGAGGGATCTGGACAGGCTGGACAGATGGGCTGAGGCCAATGGTATGAGGTTCAACAAGGCCAAGTGTCGGGTCCTGCACTTGGGTCACAACAACCCCATGCAGCGCTACAGACTGGGGGCGGAGTAGCTCGAAAGCTGCCTGGCAGAAAAGGACCTGGGGGTGTTGGTGGACAGCCGGCTGAGCATGAGCCAGCAGTGTGCCCAGGCAGCCAAGAAGGCCAACATCATCCTGGCCTGCATCAGGAATAGTGTGGTGAGCCGGACTAGGGAAGTAATCATCCCCCTGTACTCGGCACTGGTGAGGCCTCACCTCGAGTACTGTGTTCAGTTTCGGGCCCCTCACTACAAGAAGGACATTGAGGTGTTGGAGCGTGTCCAGAGAAGGGCTACAAAGCTGGTGAAGGGTCTGGAGGACAAACCTTATGAGGAACGACTGAGGGATCTGGGGTTGTTTAGCCTGGAGAAGAGGAGGCTGAGGGGAGACCTTATCACCCTCTACAACTACCTGAAAGGAGGTTTTAGAGAGATGGGAGCTGACCTCTTCTCCCTGGCGACAAGTGATAGGACGAGAGGAAATGGGTTCAAGTTATGTCAGGGGAGGTTTAGATTGGATATTAGGAAGCATTTTTTCACTGAAAAGGTTATTAAACATTGGAATAAGCTGCCCAGAGAGGTGGTGGATTCACCATCCATGGAGGTGTTTAAGAAAAGGGTAGATGAGCTGCTTAGGGACATGGTTTAGGAGTGGTGGTGTTTTTATCAGGGTAGGTTAATGGTTGGACTTGATGATCTTAAAGGTCCCTTCCAACCTCACTGATTCTATGATTCTATGATTCTATAGCCACCAGCTCGATGTTCATGGGGAGACCTTACAGGCAGCTTGACAATAGTCTATGGGTTTCTGCGCTAATTCTTTTATTTCCATACACTAGTACGGCAATGTATGACATAGTATACATACCGTGCTTCCGCACGTGGTTACTACACAAGACATTTTGCATGCATCAGGGGCAGCTTTTGATCATATCAGAGACTGCGTGTCCAGGTTCTCAGTATGCGTTTCATGCGCATGGGTCTCATTCCCTAACAAATACTGTGAGATGAAACGTAAAGATGAAGCTTACTTTTTTATGCTTTCCTATTATCTAAATGGAGAGTAATATAAACTCTTGCTCTCACCCGGGTTATTTCCTTCCTGATGACTGCAGATGTAGCCTGCTGGGGTGAGCTGTAGCACTGTAGTGAAGTATCCACACTGGAATCCATCCTTAAAGCCTTAAGTGTCTGTCACTAGGTTTCATAATGAGGGACATTTCATGTACAAGGATCCTTGCTGGCACAGTCTTTGCTGGCATATTTATTTTTTTCAGAAGAGGGAAGCACCACTAACCTAATGTCTGCAGCCAGGTCCAACTCCCTAAAATATGCTCTATGATGACCCTAACATATATTTTTCTGTACTTCAGGGTGATAGAAGAAGAGGTAATAGGCACAAACTTGAACATAGGAAGTTTCATCTTAACATGAGGAGGAACTTCTTTACTTTGAGGGTGGCAGAGCACTGGAACAGGCTGCCCAGAGAGGTGGTGGAGTCTCCCACACTGGAGACATTCAAAACCCGCCTGGACACCATCCTGTGCAACCTGCTGTAGGTGACCCTGCTCTGGCGGGGGGGGAGGGCGGGTGGACTAGATGATCTCCAGAGGTCCCTTCCAACCCTGATCATTCTGTGATTCTGTGATTCTCTGTTTGGCCTTGTTGTCCAGGGTCATTCTCCATAAGTATGTTGCCAACATAATCCTATTATGTTCCCACATGAGCAAGTTTGACCTACATTAGCTGTACTAAATCATAGTCAAAGGCTTTCTGTGCAAGTGAAATAAGCTGCTCGAGGTCAGAAGCTGCCACTAGCTCTGATCACGCCCAGATAGAAACGGCATCTTACTGAAATATTCCACTTCTGTAGTTTTCCTTAGACTCTTTGCTACTCACAAACATGGGAGTGACAGTGTTTGAGCATGACTGTCTAGTAGTTTGTATTTCGAGTGTTTGCCACAGGTCGCATTCACAACTGGGGATATTCAAGGCAATATAGACGGTTTCATCACCTCGTCTGCCAACATTCAGCTTAACTTTCTCCCACTGTGTAATGGGGTGGGGTAAGGCAGCATAAGGGATGACAGGAACGCTTCCTTGTTGAAATGTAAGTCAGATTTATACCTAATATTACTTCTCCCAAGTGTTCTGTAATGCTCAGAGAACATGCTAGCATGTATAGGAATAATTTCTCCCATGATTCCTTTCAGCCGCTTTCTGTAGATACTTCTGGTGAGACAACTTCCAGCTGTTTCTTTAATTTGACTCTCCACAACAACTCACCTTTGCCCTGGAAGTCTAGAAACATTGTATATATTAAATATTACTTTCAACCTTACTCATTTTACCTACTCCTAATTTTTTTCCAGTGGTGGCTTGGACTTTGTCCAAAGTTCTCAGACAAAAGGCTGGCTTATTGTACATACCTTTAGCAGATTCTTAGGGCCTGTCCCAGACACTTGCCTAATGATTTGCCTCTTGCTGCATGCAAGGTCATATCCACCTTAGCAAATCTACTGTTGAGATGCTTCTGCTCAGCAGCAATCTTGGTCATAGCTTTAAACAGATATACAACTGAATGATGGTCATAATTCTGTTTCAAGCTACAATCAAGAACAGGTTTCCTTTGCCTCTCCCCCAAATCCAAACTAAGTTTTTCATGCGAATTTTGTTTTAGTATCTCAGGAGTTCTTTTGGAAACTATAAATAAAATGTACTATGGATAAAGAAAGTCAATTTAGCATGCAGGCACCACAAGAACCATGAAAGTTGGACCTCTTCTGTCTTTCAAGATACCAGCGTCAGTAATTCAGACCTCTCTTTCTTCACAGACAGCTAACAATGAAAGGGTTGGGGGGCACAACAATGAAAAGCTCTGCTACCTTCTCATCAATCTGTAGAAGTAATTGACTCATTAAGATAACTTGAACTGAAATCCCACTGTCCCACTGCCAGAATATGCTAGCTAAGGCCAGTTACTAGCTGACTGAGCATCCTGGGTGATCTCTTCTCCTCCCTCACAAGTACATTTTCCTAACATTTGTTAGTTTCTTGCCCTACTAAAGACATGCTATATTTATAACTTACAATTCGGGAGTCCTTATTAGCCACTAATCAAGTCCAGTCCTTTACAGGCAGTGACAACCATCGGGTACTCAGGTATGTCATGAAGTCTGTATGCTGCCAGGCTTGGCAAGACAGCATGAGATCATTTTGTCTGTTAGGAAGATAAACTTAGACTTCTGTACTTTCACAGTTAGACTCCTTGTCTGTTAGGTAATTTGGTATCTTTATACTCCAGTGAAGTATGCGCAGCACAAACATACCCACTGACTCCAGGCTCATTTCCATGATTTGTACACTTCTTAGGCAAAAAAAATTCTTTTGATGTCTTGAGGTTGCTGAAAGTAGCTTATAGAAATCAAGGGATTATCTGAAGACTGCAGCAACACCAAGCAGAACATAACCCCTACCATTAGCTCTTGAGGAGAAACAACATCATGATAACATAATGTTAAGCTAAAGATAGGGCACCATCTACGGGAGAAGACTCCACCTGCACTGCTCGGTCCAATGCACATATGGACCATAAGGTCAACAGCAGAAGCAATAGCACTTCTCCCTGCTACCCAACATGAGAAAGAGAAAAAGACGTAGTCTACTGGACATATCAAAAATCCTGTTAAAACATAAGATTTGAGGAAACACCTTTCTCTTGATTCACATTTCTGTGATTTTCCCTTTAGTTTTCTCTTAAGCTGCTATATGCTTTTGCTTATGCAACTTTTATCAAGTTTTTCTTGGTATTTTTCACTGGTTTGGAGGAACCAGCCACACAGATTTTCATTCTATGGCTGCTAACAAGATCAACTGGAATTCTTTAATTTGAAACACTTCAGGAAAATGTTAATCAAGTGAAAAAAAAAGATTATAGAATCATAGAATACCAGGTTGGAAGGGACCTCAAGGATCATCTGTTCCAACCTTTCTTGGCAAAAGCACGGTCTAGGCAGGATGGCCCAGCACCCTGTCCAGCTGAACCTTAAAGTGTCCAATGTTGGGGAATCCACCACTGCCCTGAGGAGATTATTCCAATGGCTGATTGTTCCCATTGTGAAAAATTGTCATCTTGTGTCCAGTTGGAATCTCCCCAGGAGTAACTTGTACCCATTACCCATCATCTTTCCCAAGTGACTCCTCATGAAAAGTGAGTCTTTGTCGTCTTTGTAGCCACCCTTTAAATGCTGGAACATGGTGATAAAATCTCCCCTAACCCTTCTTTTCTTAAGGCTGAACAAACGCAATTCTCTCAGCCTTTCCTCATATGGCAGGCTTCACAGTCCTTTGATCATCTTTGCGGCCCTTCTCTGGACCCTCTCCAGCCTGTCCACATCTTTTTTCGCATAGCTGGGACCAAAACTGAACACAGCATTCCAGGTGCCACCTGACAAGCACTGAGTAGAGTCGGATAATCATAGAATCATCGAATTGTTGAGGGTGGAAGGGACCTTTAAGATCATCAGGTCCAACCATTAACCTACCCTGACAAAACCACTTCTAAACCACGTCCCCAAGTACCACATCTACCCTTTTTTTAAACACCTCCTGGGATGGCGAATCCACCACCTCCCTGGGCAGCCTATTCCAATGTTTAATAACCCTTTCAGTGAAATTTTTTTTCCTAATATCCAATCTAAACCTCCCCTGACACAACTTGAACCCATTTCCTCTCATTCTATCACTTGTCACCAGGGAGGTCAGCCCCCACCTCTCTACAACCTCCTTTCAGGTAGTTGTAGAGGGTGATAAGGTCTGCCCTCAGCCTCCTCTTCTCCAGGCTAAACAACCCCAGTTCCCTCAGTCATTCCTCGTACGACTTGTGCTCTAGACCCTTCACCAGCTTTGTAGCCCATCTCTGGACACTCTCCAACACCTCAATGTCTTTCTTGTAGTGAGGGGCCCAAAACTGAACACAGTACTCGAGGTGGGGTCTCACCAGTGCCAAATACAGGGGATGATCACTGCCCTAGTCCTGCTCACCACACTATTCCTGATACAGGCCAGGATGCTGTTGGCCTTCTTGGCCACCTGGGCACACTGCCAGCTCATATGCAGCTGGCCGTCCACCAACATCCCCAGGTCCTTTTCTGCTGGGCAGCTTTTGAGCCACTCCGCCCCAAGCCTGTAGCGCTGCATGGGGTTGTTGTGACCCAAGTGCAGGACCCGACACTTGGCCTTGTTGAACCTCATACCATTGGCCTTGGCCCATTGGTCCAGTCTGTCCAGATCCCTCTGCAGAGCCATCCTACCCTCGAGCAGATCAACATGCCCACCCAGCTTAGTGTCATCTGCGAACTTACTGAGGGTGCATTCAATCCCCTCATCCAGATCATTGACAAAGATATTAAAGCGAACTGGCCCCAGCACTGAGCCCTGGGGGACACCACTTGTGACCGGACACCAGCTGGATTTAACTCCATTCACCACCACTCTCTGGGCACGGCTATCCAGCCAGTTTTTTACCCAGCGAAGTGTACACCTGTCCAGGCCATGAACAGCCAGTTTCTCCAGGAAACTTCTTTAATGACTAATGACTTTAGCTCTGCTGGTGATGCCCTTGTTGATGCAACTGAGAAATCCTGTTGGCTTTTTTTGCTGCTGCAGCACACTGTTCACTCACATTGAGCTTGCTGTCCACCAGGACCTGCAGGTCCCTTTCCAAAGAGCTGCTCCCCAGCTTGGTAGATCCCAGTCTGTGCTGCACACATGGGTAATGTTTTCCAAGGTGCAAGACCTTACAGTTGTCCTTGATGAACTTCATAAGGTTCTTGGTAGCCCACTCTTCCAGCCTATCCAGGTCTTTCTGCAGGGTGGCTCTCCCTTCTGAAGTGTCCACTTCCCTACTCAGTTTGGTATCAGCAAACTTCACCAGGGTGCACTTGATCCAGATCACTTATGGAGATATTAAACAGTGTTGGGCCCAGCATCAATCCCTGGGGGGACCCCACTTGTGACAGGTTGCCAGTTTGAAAAGGAGCTATTTACCACCACCCTCTGGGCACGGCCTGTCAGCCATTTCCCCACCCAGACTACTCGTCTGGACCATAACCCATCAGTTTCTCTAGGAGGAGGCTGTGGGGAACCATGTTGAAAGCCTTGGAGAAATCCAGGTAAACAATGTCTACTGCTCACCCCACATCAACCAGGCAGGTTACTTTGTCATAGATGTACACAGTAAATGCCATTTAGATTATTTCAGTCTTTTATGACAACAAAATATATTTGTTTCTTTAGGAATATACAAAACCTTTTTTTTAAAAAGAAAAGAAAAAGAAAAGACATCGTACTTAGTCTACAACAGTGTACGAGCATGAATAGGGAGAAAATTAGTATTAGCATTTGTTTCTTTCTCACAGTCACTGTGGTCACCTGTCCCAAGGTCTGTAGGCCATCCTTCCCAGATCACGGGGCAGTGGCCTGCCAGACCCCGGCGGCTGGCTTGGGGACGCTGCAGGCATACACTGAGCCCAAATAGCAAAAGACGGCAGGAAAGTAAAACTTCAGAATAACAGGTCTCAAAGCAACAGTAACAAAGCAGTACACAATTTGGAAATAAATGTGTTGAAGGGAAAACATGGTGGTGCTAGACACAGTATTGATTTCCTAATCAATTCTGCATTGAAACTGTTTTCTGACATACTGGCTGTCGGTGACAGCAGCGGGCAGGGGGACACGTGGGGCAGCCTCTGTGAGGAGAGGACCGTGGTGGAGCAGGTATTTCCCTGCAGCCTGTGAAGGACGATGGTGGCGCAGATATCCACCCTGCAGCCCATGGATATTTCTCGAAGGAAACTGCAGCCCATGGAAATCCCACACTGGAGCAGGTTTACCTTGAAGGAACTATATCCTGTCAAGGGACCCCACGCTGGAGCAGAGGAAAAGTGTGAGGAGTAAGGAGCAGGAGAGGCAAACTGTTATGGACTGACTGCAATTTCCCCCCCATTCCCCATCACCCTACGCCATGCTGGGGGAGGACGTAGAAGGGTCAGGAATGAAGGAGTGAGGTTGAGGCTGGTAAAAAGAGGATGCAGGGGGAAGGTGTTGTTTTAATTTGCCTTTGTTTCTCACTATCCACATCTATTTTAACTGGCAATGAATCAAGTCTGTTTTGCCTGTGATGGTAACTGGTAAGGGATCTCCCTGTCTTTACCCCAACCCATGAGGTTTTTCATCCTTTTTTCTCCCCCTGCCCTGCTGAGGAAGCGGAGTAAGTGGGCTGCTGGGTGGGCACCTGAGTGCTGCCCAAGGTCAACCTGTCTCATGTAATCATCTCATGGCAATAGATTTTTGCATGCACAAACCGTACATATGGTCATTAAAAAGTGACATTCAGGCTTCAGGGGCCAGGCTGTACCTATTCCTTCCAGGACTACTCAAGAAAAAGATTTTTTCTTTGCACAAGGATACATGGAAACATACCTCAAACTTCCATAAACCCTCCTTCCTCTGAAGGGCGTCCTGCCACCTGCCAACACCCTACAAGGCACCGGCCGCCTCAAAGAATGGATGTCTGAGAATATCAAAGCTGCCACTGGAGGATGTGGGAGCAGAATGCACCTAATACCCAGGAAGATTGGAAAGTTAATACAATAACAGTTTTTCTATTCCTGTGGAGAAAAGTATAAATTCTAGAAAAAGGAAGTACGTATCAATGTTTGTTTTAGTTTAACTCGGTCACACCAAATTTACAATCTTTCTTTTATAGTGAAACATGCACAAAATTTGATACTTCAGTGTTTCATGGATATAGATATATATCTATATATCTATATCTATATATTTAAAATGAGATAGCACAGTAACAATCAGTCAGTGTACAATATGAGCCACAGAGATTTTCCCCACGAACACTAAGTGAATCCCATACTTGTGTTAAAACAGGCGCATAAGAATTCAAAAGTTTCAAACAATGAAGAAAACATTCTTCCAAGGAATATTTACCTTCACTTTAAAATTGCACCTTTTTTTCCAGTCTAACTTCATCTACTTTTGGTTTTCAGCCACCGATTTGGCTGAAGTTCCATAGAGTTCAAACAACTTCAGCATAACATTTCAGGTACCTTCAGAGTTTTAAAAGCAAAGGTTTCCAGGACATCAGTTTTTCACTTAGAAGCCCTCAGTACCTTTGAAATAGCATAATGTCAGGACATCTTTAGAGATATGTTTGTCTTTCTTTCTTTCTTTCTTTCTTTCTTTCTTTCTTTCTTTCTTTCTTTCTTTCTTTCTTTCTTTCTTTCTTTCTTTCTTTCTTTCTTTCTTTCTTTCTTTCTTTCTTTCTTTCTTTCTCTTGGTTTGGGTGAGGACATGTCCTTCCCTTCTCAATAGGCAATGGTACTACAGAGATCAGGGTATAATTTACAAAGAAAACTCCATAGTCAGTGGTGTTTCCAAGTATTTTTTTTTAAATTAATAGAACATAAATGCGTCCAGTTATGTAAAGACTAAACGCTGTAAGAGAAGGAGGCATGGACTTTGAAAGTCCCATCATATACAACCCTCAGAATGAGGGCTTCAAGCATTATTCCTGATAGCTCTGGGGGTCTTAATCATGTGTGTGGCTAAATGAATACCCACAGAAATGCCAAGTGCATGGACAAAGCAACTTTAAAATAAATTTTAAATCTGAAGACAATTTTCCTAAGTCTGAAATGAGCTGGTGAAAGATATATGTTCTTACTATTACCCAAGCTTTCTGATGTGTTTTCCACCAGCATCCCAGAAGCAAAAGAGCTTGAAATGACCACACTGGCTGCAATATGGTGGAACGTATCAGAAATAGTATCTGGTGGATCCAAACTCTCTCTTCTAGGTATTTTTTTCAAGAGGTACTGAATATCATAAAATACACATGGCAGTATCACACTGGCTCAAGAACTGTCTGTTGAGGATTTGAAAAAGGAAGGGCTAAAGCAATATTTCAAATATACCAGATTTTTTTTTTTTTTTCAGATATTGCACTAGCAGTGGCCAGCATCCAACACAGAGAAGACTAGAAGACAAGACATATTTTGGCATGAAAAATATCCCAGATACCTTATACTAAGTCTTATTACAAATCAGTAGAATGGGATCGGGTCACTGCCAACGAAACACTGACTCCATGCAGAAAGATAGCACGGGGCCATTAGTGCCCTTAAATTTCCTTAAGCCATACGTTTAGGATGGGCTTTCAGTGGTTCATAGGCTTGTATTGGCTTTCTGAAAGGGGATAAATTTCAGCCTCATTAAGCTACTGATATTTCTCCCACTTGTACATTAAAGTCATTCTGAAGTTAGTACCTTATTTGACACAATTTTTCAAAGAAATATTTTTTATATATAGCATTTTTCTGTGTTTACCATTTAAGCTCCTCTAAGCTTTTCAGCTGTAAAGAGATGCTGAGGATAATGCCTGATATGGTGCTCAGCAACAAAAGCCAATTAGTATCACCCTGAAAAGAAAATCGATTTAGCATTTGTGCAATCCCTCTTAGCAGAGGGAAAACTGGAGCTGTTAGCTTTGTCTGATACATGGTGCTATTTAAGTTTCCTCTGGATCAAGCTGAAATATTACAGTTCTCACTCTTTGTTATGATTGTTTCACTTTGAAAAACTTCAAATACATTTTCACAATAATTCATTAAATAGGGTTACTTTTCTGTTAATGGAAAAGCAATCACAAACTCCTCTCCCACACCCCAAAAGAAAATCCGTATTTTTACCTACTGTGCAGAAAATGTAAATTGAAGTAAAGTCTAACTAACCGATTTGGAGAATATTCAGCATATTCTGGGAAGTCTGCAGATTAATTCTGGTTCTACCCCATGCCCATCTTTGGATTATTTTAGATTTCATGTTTATGCCTTTGTCTTCAATATTAGTTATAAAGCTATATGTTACCAGTAAGGAAGCTCTACAGCTGTATCTCTGCCTATCTGACATATCTAGAATATGTCCACATGATATACAGAGATAAATATTATGTATCTGTCTACACTTTATATGTACACTTTATATTTAGATTTATACACCACATACAGGCAGATAAACTGGCACAATTTGAAGACTCCAAGAAAAATAATGACTCAACATTTCCTGTGAAAAGCCTTTTCAATATTTATATGTGGCTTGTGCCAAAAAACTGCACCTCGTTGCAAGATTAAATTAATCTAATTTCAATTTCTGGTGCTTGTCTAGAAGACTGGAAAAGCTTTCCTGGCTCCTGCTAGCAAACATTTTTTTCATGTACAAGTACCCATAGAGGATGATTGAATTACTTCTTCAACCTTTTCCCAATATTCCAGGTTGATCAGTCCCTTAAAGTCTTATATCCAAATGATTGATCAATGGCCTCTGGGACCATTTTATTCTCCTGCTTTGAATTTCTTTCAGTAGCTTCATCCTACAGGAGGTGCGAGTCACAGAACAGGGCACGGACTTTTAACAGTGGTCTTGGTGGTGGTGTTCACAGTGGTATGTGTCTATTGCATATCTTTCTTCTGCACCCATGGATCAGAATAAGGCTCAAAGGCACAACTTGACACTGAGATTGCACCAAAAAAGATCTTTTCTCGGCTGATTGCTATGCCATCTTTTGAATTACTGTTTTTTTAAGACAGATTTTCCCATCCTACAGGTGTAGTCTATGTTTCTGATTCCAAAATACACTTTTCTGCATTAAAATATCATGCACCAAGAAATGGATAAAGTGTGAAGAGCTGCCTCTGAAGAATAGCCACAAAAAGGTTGAAAGCTTATGGGTAAGAATTAGAGACCGAGGAAACAAGGGGAACCTTGTGGTTGGTGTCTACTACATGCCACGAAACCAAGGGGAGCCTATTGATGAATTCTTCCTACTCCAGCTACAAAGGCATTGCGTTCGCAGGCCCTCGTCCTGCTGGGGGACCACAACCACCCCAACAACTGCTAGAAAAGTAGCATGGTGAGCTGTAGGCAATCAAGGAGACTCCTGGAGTGCATGGAGGATAACTTCTTAAGCCAGGTGATAGACAGCCCTAGCAGAGGGTAGGATACTGGACTTGTTGGTCACCAATGCAAGCAAGCTCATCAGTGACATCAAGATTGGAGGCAGCCTGGGCTGCAGTGATTATGCACCGGTGGAGTTTGCAGTCCTGAGGGATATGGGTCAGGCGAAGAGTAGAGTCAGGACTCTGAATTTTAGGAAAGTAAAATTCCACCTGTTCAAGGATTTAGTCAATAGGACCACCTGGGAAACTGCCCTCAGGGACAAGGGAGCAGAACAGAGCTGGCAGATCTTTGAGGATGCTTTTGACCCAGCACAAGAGCTCTTGATCCCCAGGTGTAAGAAATCGGGAAAGGAAGGCAAGAGGCTGGCATGGCTGAGTGGAGACCTGCTGGTCAAACTAAAGGGCAAGAAGGAAAGGCACAGGCAGTGGAAGCAGGGACAGGTATCCTGGGAAGAGTATAGGGATGCTGCCCAGTTGTATGGGGAGGAAGACCAAGGTGCAACTGGAGCTGAACTTGGCAAGGGATGCCAGGAATAATAATAAGGGTTTCTACAGGGATGTCAGCCAGAAAAGGAAGGTCAAAGAAAGTGTACCACCCCTGATGAACAAGATTGGCAAACTGGCAACAATGGACGAGGAGAAGTCTGAGGCACTCAACAACTTTTTTTGCTTCAGTCTTCACTGGCAACCTCTCTACCCACACCTCTCTACTGCAAGACAGGGACTGGGGGAGCAAAGTAAGAGAAGATCAGGTTCATGACCACCTGAGGAATCTGAACATATAGAATTCCAAGTTGATGCCCAAGTCCATACGATTTTAAGTTCCGTGAACTTAACCCCACCATGTTATTCGTTATAGTTGCTGTTATCATCCTAACTTCTAAGCTGATTGATGAAAGTCAACAGGCCTGGGTAACAAGACATAACATTCATGAAACAATTGTTTACAGAATTCCACTATCTAGCCTCTAATTCTTTGTTAGCTGAGTACATAGTTAACCTTTCTATTATACTGAATTAATGTCAAGCTAATCTATACTTATTTTTTATCTCTGTGCACATTTTCTTTTATCATTTTAAGAATTGTTTCTTTATGCATCTGCACATGATTCTGCTCCATGGTAATTTTTAGGAATGATCAAGTGATTTCAGCAGAATTTGACACAGAAATAGACGTCTCAAAGATACCACATTCTGTAAAGTTCAGGGAAACAGCAGCTAGAGAAGGGTCCAAAGAAGCATTCCCACTGAAAGGAAACCAGACTTCAGGCATTTTTATGCCTGAATTTCAGGCATTTTTATGCCTTAAGGCATTTTTATTCTAAAAGCCAGGGACCAATTAGTAAGTGAATAAATACGTTCCTGGCAGCTGGCAAATCCACATAGATATAACTTTGAGCTAACCCCAGCAGATATTGCCTCTTACCTATCCAAACCCAAAGTCATGAGAGAGAACTGGGAACAAGGCAGGGAGTGAACAGTACAGTGTGGCAATCCAGGGGATCCAAGGAAAAACCAGAGATATTTTGAGGGCAACGGTTAAGGGCAGGGTAGGAGTAGGAGACACTGTGGTAGAAGGCTATGAGAATATTATGTGTTTGTGTCTACAGTGGGGATAGAAAGAAGCCCGCAGGAAATGAGGCTTCATTATTTTTGCCGCTTGAAGAACCTATGAAATTAGATTACCAGGCACTCTGCTTTTCTGGAATTCTGCTTCTCCAATATTTTATTAAAAATGAATATTTCAGTGTCTATAGAGATCTGCATCAGGGTCCTCCAAGCTGCAGACAGTGTAGTTCAGGATGGATCAGCAAGGCATTTTTTCTGACGCTGAAGATAATCAAGATGTTATCAATTCCTATCACTGGCACATTTTTACAAACAGAATAGAAATAATAAAGCATTCAATCTACACTAGTGACCTAACTAAACAATTTGATACAAAAATCCAATCTTTTCTCAACAACAGCAGCAGCAACAACAACTGCCCAGAAGCAGTGGCTCTAAACCTACTGGTGAATACACTAGACTAACAAAATGACTCCACACTGGTCCGCCTTAATCACCCCGATTTGGAGAGGAAACAGGACAGAGCACATGCCCACGATAGGGGTGGGGAGTGAGGATATGCTATTTCTCTTCGACTTTGGTAGCTGTTTGGATGTGCAACAGTGAATGACTTCATTCAGCCTGCAGAAAAAAAGCTTCTCTCTGCTACTACTACATTTAGATAAGTCGTCCCTCTCAGTCAATTAAAAACAGCTATTCCTTAGAAAACAGGGTTCATAGAGATCCCTCTGAGCCATGCCACAAGTATACTGCCAAACAAAGAATCAAAACCAAAACCATGACAAACAAATATCACATTTCAAGATTTGAAAGGTAATATGGAAATATGCTTCAAAGAGTTTGCCTTCCCAGTTATAGCCAAAAAAAGTGTCATGATCTATTTGAGCAAATGACCTTCCACAGAGAAATGAAGTAAATAGGCAAAAGCTCTTTTTACAATTGCAGTTCTTATTAGAGCAAATGCAAAATAACTTTCCCCAAATACTCAGGCACTGGTGGTAAAAAATATTTCATGTTAATCAGAAATCCATCCAGTATGCATGTCTCTACAAGTTTTAACGTTAGGACACCAAAACAAGCTGTATTTTGAGATATTAGTATTTAATTTGAACTCTAAGCATTTTATGGCCTGATTATACCCTGATGAATTTAACATTTTTCTGTTACTGACTGTTTTGGAACAACGTATTATGGACATTGATACTAGCTTAGGAATAAATGCAACACTCTTGCAATAACCTAGTATACCTAAATTATTAATATTATTCTTTTCTTTAGATCTTAACCTGGTTTGGGAAGCAGCAGACAGAGAGGCTGTTTTGTTTAGGATTACAACAATATATGAGTACAAACTTATGTAGAGATTTTCCTTATTCTGTTTTTGAAAATTAAGGTCTATTGAGGTGCAAGAGTGTGAGTCAATTTATGTTTTCTCAGATACTCAGCACTTCCTTCTCCTCTCGCAAAACAACTGCCATAAGAGATAGCTTAAACATCTCATCCATTTCAGCTCTGCATCTTTTCCTTCCAGTGTTTCTGCCCCTAAAAGTTTTCAGCATCACCTGCCTCCCACATGTTCCCTGAAACACCTCCCTTTCCTCTTTGTCACCTCACCTGCAAGGTTTTCAAACTACTCTTTTCCCAATGCGCCTCATATTTCTTGCTTTTCCACAGGTTTCCCAGCTCCTATATTTGTTTTCCGAATCCCCATCCCTGCCTCCTCCCTTGTCATGCCTGTCTTCACCTGATGTCTCCGCAGTACCCATCACCGTGCCAGCACTGGGACAAGGTGCCCAGGCCCCTGCTTTTAGATACAACCCACTGATGACTGGGACATCGAGACCATACCTGTTTGGTTCGGGAATGTGTTGTGGTCCACCATAAAAGCTAGACAGCTACCATCTCGTGCTCACTTCTCTCGGCGGCAGCAGGCTGTCCCAGCAACTCGCTGCTCTGGTCTCCAGCCTGTACATAGTCACAGACAGGTTGTACCTATTTGTTGTTCTTCAGGCCTTCCCCCAAAGTCAGCTCTTCTGCTTTCCTTAAACACCCAGTTCTTTCAAAATCCTGTTAAATGACTGCAGTGTTTTGTTTGTTTGTTTTAAAAAAGGATCCTCCTACAGCAATGAATTCCATAGGAAACTAACATTCCTGTTAATTTTAAAGTGTTAGTTTTATTAATAGCTTCATATTTTAATATGAGATGTCATAGTGAGGACAGAGGTCTGCTTGTGCGAGTAACTATCAAGTGAGCAAGGGTATTCACTGCTTCTTCATTTTTCCAAAGCAGCTCTCATTACCTAGGGCATTTCAATTCACTTTCTTCTGTTCTGACTAGCACTCCTATTTACTGAATTATGTCATCCGTATAACCTCTGCCCCGTGCCTCTATTAATTTTTATTATCTCTCCTTCTTATAATGAGGTGAGAAAAACCTGAATACAATAATAGTCAGGCAATCAAGGTAAAGTTCTGTAGAATGCAGGAATATATTTGTAATTATTTGCTGTCACATTGTATTTCTGTCTGCATTAAAATAATTTTTGCTATTCACAGAATATCTAGATCCATAAATTCATAATTTAACATTAAAATAGATAAAGTTATAGGCATGATCTCAATACATCCTGTTCTCAGTGGAATTGCAAGGGTTTATAAACCATGTATCTCAAAGGTTTATAGGCAGTGTGAGTGATATTTGTGCAAACGACGTGTGTGCCAATATTCAGTTAGTGAAACATGATTTCTGTCCCCGGTATAAGATTCCCTATCCTTTATCTATGCTGAAAAGGTGACAAAATTTCCCCTTATAGCTCCATTGTATTCCTCTAAGCTCTTCAAGCTGCGCAACTTATTAGCTCCCAGAATGTGCATATTCCTGTGAATGGGATATTTAAAGAATGCTTTGCAGATCTAGCACCTTTTCTCAAAATATTTTAGTATTCTCTGTAGTCATTTCATTATTCTTAAAATAGCTCATGAAGAATGTCAGTATGACATCCATTTTCCAGGGAAAAGAAGAACCGAATGATTCGCCTGAAATACCAATGTACAAAGCCTTTTCAAGAGGAGGAACCCAGGAGTTTTAGAGCAGAGTCCATTACCCTAGCCACAAAGAACAAGCCTTCAGTGGCACCTCAGTGCCACTTTGCAGCAGACTCCTTGGCCAAACTTTCAAACAACAAAGTAGCTGTCTGCATTGCTACTGTGATTTTCAGTGGACTCGAGCACCGCTGCCCGTGAGCCAGCATTGCAATCTGTGCACGCTCTGCCAAAGTTAGCTTATCAGCACAGAGCTGGATCTTTGGCAACTTGTTTCCTGAGCAATCGGGGTACCAGAAAGATAAACAACTTGTATATTTGGGAAGCCACTTGAGTCCCACTCAATCTACCAAGAGCAACTGGGCTTTGAGAATAGGTGAAAGGAACAAGGAGAAAATGTTTTAAAATTAGCCTTCAACAGCTCTGGGCAGTGACAGCTATTTAATTCTTACAAGCACATGGCCAGAACAGCTACAATTCAGAATGAATTCGCTTTTCTCAAGAGCTATATAAATAAAACTAAGTTCTCAACTTACCATCTGTCTACATCCTAGATCAAGAAGTGCTTATTTTATCTTCTTACAACCGCAGGTGAAGTTTGATGCCTGTGCTCGCCCCAGATAGCGTTTAAACCGCTGTCTTTCCAGCATGCTGAGAATGCCTGCCCAAACACCGGCACGCCTTTGGGTGAGCGTGAGAGAAATTTTCTTGGAGCTTTTTCAAACTCAGATGCCATTCACAAGATTATCACAGCGGTGATAGATTTGTTCAAGTCTTCACATTTGTGCAAGCAAACTTCTAATGGGTTTCATGTAATTCACTGGCAATAAGCATTAGATAAACTAATTCTTCATAGGTTAGTTTCATAGAAGTGTAAAATTTCAATAGCTTTCCTTATCTGAAAGAGACTTGAGGAACAGGTATTTAAAAGCATAAATTCTATGGATCATTAGCAGAATTTGGTCCACTGAATCCTTATGGGCCTTTTGAAAATGTCTTCTCTTAGTACAATTATTCAATCAGACACTGTGATTTGAATTTATTATTTCTGGCCAATGGCACATCCCAGCACAGTCACATCTGGTACTCCTGTACTTGTTGCCATAGGGTATACACTCTGCTGCTTAAACAGCAATTTAATAGCAGCACTGGCTAAATAAGGACATTGGCTTAAATCCATATTTTCTGAAATATTCAAGACGAATGGAGGCAAAGATTTGCTACTTGTCTTTAAAAAATTCTTTTGCATTTTTAGAACAGAAATCAAGCAGCAATTTTATTGGCATATTTGTAAGTAGAATATTAACAAATTTCCTTAACTCTATAAAACTTAAGGTATACTAGGTATCACCAACCTGAGCAGAATTATTACTGCATGGTAATAATGTCCTCAAAATAGAAGTCTACAATGTGAGCACTTAAGCTCACATAATGAAGGCCAGGCTATCACACAATTGTTACTCTGCACGGTGTATAATTACAGAAAATGGAGAATATTCTGGGCTTGCAGTTTCTCTATTGTTGGACTGTTTGGTAAACTTGACTGGCAGGTTCTCTGTTAATTTTTTTTTAACCAGCAGGGAATCAAGTCGTGCAGTCACTTTGAGTGACAGCTAAAGAAAACTGACTAATAAGCGAACACCCCACACTGCATGTTAAAAATGCAAACACCATCCAGAAAAAGGAATTGAAGTAGCCAATTTGTATAATAAATGACTTTATAAGGCACGCATGATAACAAAACTGAGGAAAAATGGGATGCCAGTCCAGGTGGGCTGCATGCAGCAGGCATCCACAGCACAGCACAGGATGTCTTTATATCCAAAAGGCAAATACCACATACCTTGGCAAAAATGCCAATTAATTAAATAAATTGTTAATAGAATTACTTTGCTCATTTTTGGTTTCCTGGGCTGAAATTATTCCAAGCACCCTCTACACCTTTGAAGACAAATGCTTAAATAACCACAGATATTTGTCATAGGAGATGCAGGTCCTCGTCCCTCAGAGCAGCTGGATGGTGGAACGAGGGATTTTGCTAATACGTTAACCTGGTATAAATTAAAGCAGCTTGAAGATGGTTGTCATTTGCCTTTGCTGATGACAGTTTTAAAGGACTATTGATTCAGCTGATGAGCTGTGGAGGAGTGTAACCACGTCGCCTTTCCCTGGGCCATGCTCTTTGCACAGGAGGGAACAGCTACTCCAGAGCATTAGGGGATCATTGCAGACTGGAAAGCTCTCCTGAAGTCCCTGGCTGTGAATTAAGGGCTGCTCCGTGGTGGAAGTAATTGCCTGTGCTTGTGAAATAGGTCAGCCTGCCAAGCAATGCAAGGCTCTTCCCTCAGTTACAATGCATCAAAGCCCCAGAAAACCAGCTAAGCTAAGTGTGGGAGAGAGAAGAGGGTGAGGGAGGGAAGAAAGAAAGTGGAGCAAAGGTGTAAGCAACTAGAAAACACCTGAGATTCCTTCTATGAGGAAACTGTATTTGCCAACATTTCACCTTAGGGGTAAAACTTTTTACTGTTGTTCACTGAATGGTGACTCATGGTACAACAAGGTGCAAAGGCAACATGTAACACAGTAGGATTTGAGTCATGTTAAATCCATCGTAAGAAAGATTGTAGTTGAAATTTGTGAAAAGTCCTGGTTCTACTTTCAGAAGTAAGTTAAACTTGTATCCTTGGCAGTATTTAGGTACTTAATGTCCCTGATGTGAGTGGATTCCAGACACTAAAGCACTTCAGATGAAATCATATGGGCCAAGATCTCCACATTTAAAAATAACATTGACTTTAAGTTTTACTAAGACCCCTACCACAGCTCAAAATAAACCCTTACGTTGAATCCTCAGTGGCAGTTCCAGCTCAAGTTGGAAAGCTCTTTTGGACTTCACAGTATAACATTGACCATCACCAATCATTCTTCCTCGTCATGCAGTGTGGGTAGGGATTACACATTTATGCAGATCTCAGGTTTAGGATATCCAGAACCACCAACCTCACAGGTCTTTCTTTTTGATATCCAAGTCTTTATACTCTTTGTGGAAGAGCTCTGCATTGCAAATATGAAGCACTTGTGCAGCCCACTATATGAAGCAGGTGGAAAAGGCTATGTTACATTGCTTGGTCTGATTCAGGGTGGGCTAATGGTTGCTGCTAATGTCAGGGTTGATATTGTCTAGAAAAGTCTAACTGGCATATCCTAAATGCCTTTTTTACCTAGGATTTAGGTGCTTCTAATTTTTTCATTGTTTTTACCATATATCTCATAACTGGGCCTTAAAATATAATTATTGTTCCAAGGCTAGCTTGTAGCAACAATGTCCTAATGGAACGCTAACTTCTATCCCTTCTTTATACCACTTCACACTGAGCAATTGGCTCTTCTTTAGAAGCAGAGGCTGCTGTGGCTTGTGCAGAGACAAAAACAGATTCAGTGTCTCAAGCATTTCCTGCCAAAGAAGACTGACTACAGTTTTTGAACTGTGAAGACTAAAAAGTTTTGGGAATGTAACCCGAGGGCACGTTGACCTGGTCCCTTGCTGAGGTCATATTCACTGCCTGTCTGAGAAAACAGACAAGACTTGAACTACGTTTTCAATGGTAGTTTTCTTCTGCTAACTTTAAAATGTTCAGCCTTGCACTGCTCTTTCCATGGGCAGACAAAAAGGCTCCATCTAGCTAAGATACTTGTATATCCTTTTCTGCCTTTGGTCAGTCATGGACTTGCTTTTCCTCTTTGCTGAAGCTCCTACTTAAACAACAATAAAAATAAATGAAAAATCCAAGATAAGGTAAAAGCACGCTTATAAAAACCTTCCAGGAGGGATAACACATTGTTGTTCAGAGGCCAATATATTTCTAGAGCAAAAGTCCTTTGACAAATTGCTAATTCCTTGCAGCAGTCCATGGTTTTCACTACACCCTGTACAATGAGAGTGAATGGATGTAAAGACACTTTCCAACTACTGAAGACCTGAGCACAGTCAGGCAAGAATTTTCTCTATTTGCCATCAAGTGCACAAGTGCTGCACGCTAACTAACCATAGGCATAGACAGGTAGAACTACCTACCATGAAACCCAGGCCAATGCAAAGAGGAACTCATTCAAAGTACAGTGTAGGTAACATTCTGGCATATCCTTTCAGGGTTGTTTTGCCCAAAACACAGCACAAGCCCCCATTTGACCATTCCTGGCAAGGACATAGGGTATAGAAAAAAAACAAGTAGCCATGGCCAACTTTTCTTCTGAATTAACTGCATGGAGAAGAACAGAAGCAGCAGCAACACATCAAACTGCTTCACTAATGTACAGCCAGCTGAAACACCAAATGGAAAACCCAGAAAAAATCTGAAAATCCTACCCATGATTCTGACAGAGATGAAATTATTATTGCACGCTTAGTGTTTGTGATTGCCTTTTGCCATTCATAGGAACGCTGTGCCGTAAATTTCTTTTAAAAAAAATTTTGGTTTTACTCAGAAAAATTTCAAAAGATGTCGAACATACTTCAGGAATTTTCAAGGTTAATTGTTAAATCCTGTGTGACACCATGTCAACTTCTCTGTGGTAAATATAGGCTTTTGATCAGCAGACTGTCAACTGTATTATTTATAAGTCGGTGTTCCTAGAAACACATCTAAAGGCTATACTTAGAGGTAGTGCCACAATACTGCAGTGCTGCAAAAACTGGTCACATACGGAGGTAAACAGTTTTGAAAGGTTAAATCTCCTCAGCTGTGATGTGCTCTGACATCCTGTGGATGCCAAATGGCTGCAGACAACACCAGAGAGGAAGAGCTGTGGGTATGTCAGGAAAGGAGACAGCTGCTTATTTGGATGAAAATCTACATCTTAAAATGCTAGAATGGAAAATCTGCAGGGTATTGTAGGAAGGTCGATGATATGGATGTTAAGTCCAGGAACGGGCTCACAACTGACTGAATCCTGAGTGAGTTTTATGCCTGAGCTCATGAATATTTGTTTTAAACAATCAGTTATTTATATCAGATGATAGTATTTAAGTATATTTGTTACAAATATATTTTAAATACAGCATTAGTTAAAAAAATGTAAGGCATCTAGCACAATCACCCTAAACAAGCACGAAAAAATTCTCCAGAAGATTTTCAAGGTTTAATTTGGTGCAGGCATAAAATAAATGTCTCACACTCATCTGTCCTGAAACAATCTTCTAAGCAAATATGAACTGAGTGTCAGTAAATCCAGTTTGTGATGCGCTCCTCTTCCAGCTAATACAGCCTATGCTATCAAACAACCTTCTCAGTTAAAGTCTCCTCAATATTTATGGTTGAACCTCAAACACCCTTGTAAAGTATCATTATGTCTCTATTCCCATTTTATAAATCAAAAACCGAGACATACATAGACTCCTTTAATAAAAGTAGCTTATTTAAGCAGTTTCTTCGATACTTTGGGCACTGATGAACCATCAGTTCATCTCATTCCCTCCACGTAGCCAGGTTAGCTATTTTTAGAAACGAAATGCTATCATCTGACTCAAGTCTTTGTGCTTGGTCTAACTAGATAAAACTTAACGGACAGGGATATACAGACAGTTGGACCTTAATTTCTATGAAACTTCAACTGTTCAAACCAACAGAGTGGCCTCTGGGAAAAGTTGCAAGATGAATCCATTTTCCCACATCTCATGTCCTTCCTTTTCTACGAGGCGCTACTTTCTCTTGCTAAGAAGAACAGATAATTCCAGGGTCAAGAATATTTTACAGAAAGTCTCACACTTTTTTCCTTAAGCTCATCAATAAATCTTCAAATGCATGCAGTGCCCCGATATTTCAGAAAACGTGTTCCATGGGGACAAAAAGCTAAGAATAAAATGAATGAAAAAAAAAACACCCAGCAGATATGGCATACCTGATAATATGAGTCACATGCAGTCCAAGGTAAAAATACATGGTTTTGTTACTCTCCAGTGAATGAAAGAAAAAAAGCTGTAGGGCAGTGCTTATATATCCTTATTCATGCTAGATGATAGCATCGTCCTGTTCCCACAGTAGCAGCACTACTCAGGATCATTGTCAGGATACAAGAAACTGTCCTTAATGACACTTAATATGCTGAGAATATGCAACATACTTTTTCACAGAAATGTGTTGTGGTGGTCACTAAAGTGCAACTGAGAGAGGCAAACAACCTGTCCATGGCATGTTAAGTCTCTGCAGAACCAGATTGTTCAGCTTGTTTGTTACATAGAAATGTAATAGCAATAGTAGCTGATCTTTAGAAACATTGATAAAAAAATAAATACGGAAAAGCCATTCACTCATGTTCAAATCTACGCACTTTTTTTCCTTGTAGGATATTTTTGTAAACAATCTAAAAATAAAAAAGCCTTGTCAAAAAGAAGCCTTGAAAGAAAATGCTGCCCTTAAGGGTCACTAAAAGAGAAAGTAAATTCAAAAGAAAGATGTTCTGCCTTGTGCAGACCAAAACAGAAGAACCAGGTAATTGCATACAGGCAGGTGCAGGCTTACCAGCAAATCTAACTCATTTCTAGTGTATTCTTTTCAGACCAACTGGTATGGTGCATGGTCCTATGTTGCAGGATATGACGGAGGCTGCACAGCTCTGCAGCACCATTTCCCTGTGTATCCATGCCCTCCCCTTCCCCAAATTCTTCTGGCAGGCTCTACCCGGCGTTACATGAGCGTGACTGACTCCATGATGGTGTTGAGAAAGCATCCTCAAAGATAATGGTCCTGACAGGACCACCGTTAAGGCTAGGATAAGTTTCAGACAGTTGATGTAATTTCTGCAGGAGTCCATACCATCCTTTAGGCAGGGGAATTAGGGGGATGGAAACCTAGGCCTTGCTGTTGAGAGGGGATAAGCATTGACGAGCCCTGCAGGAGTGGATTTTTGCTTATTTGGTTGATAGAAGTATTAGAAATCGTATAATATTTCGATGGCTGATAAAACAGACACAGACACCATCTTGTGATAATTTCCTGCTTTGTTAGAGTCTTTTTAAAGTACCTGATTACCAGCAAAGAACAGTGGTGGTGACTCATCATTTTTTATTAATAGCAAAGCAAAAGAATAACCTTTCGTACTTAAATACTGGTGAAGAGACATTAAGATAGGAGTTGCCACACTGGCTCAGGCAAAGGTGCATGGAGCCTCGTACCTCTGGCAATGGCCCAGGTGAGTCACCTAGGGAAAAGTACACAAACAGGACAGCCATACTCTCCTCTTTCCCCAAATGTGGGTTTCAGCTACTTTCAAGTCTCTTTCTCTTCCATGACTGCTCCCAGCTTCTTTTTGGGCTTGTGTAACGTTTATCACCCAGAATATCCTCTAGCAAGGAACTCCACACCTTAAATACACCCTCTGTGAAAAGCCACATCTGTTTATTCATTCGGAACCTACCATCTGCTAACTTGCCTTCTTTAGTCATCAGACTTTGTACCAAAAGAAACTGCAAACCACTGGTCACTCCTCATTGCACTCACAAGTTCTTATTTGAGATACATAATTTTAGTTTTCAGTTTTCAGAAAAGGATAAAAACATGGCCCATGTGTGTTCGATCTCTTCAGTGTAATAGCACATCTACTTTTGTCCTCCAGAGAAGAGAAGAGAAGAGGAGCTGCCACTAGGACAAAGAAGAGACTGCAGAGCTGAATCAGGCACCGTAGGATTGACTCATCCCTGGTGGAGGGTGGACAAAAGCCAACACTAGGTTTTTCCTGCTGCATAGTGGGCTGTTCCAGTCAGAAAGATGAGGGAGAAAATGACACAGCTTTTCAATGAACTCCCTAAGGATGAGATCAAAACAAAATGTCTGCATGTATAATACTTTTTTCTATGCATTTACTAATCTTCGTTTTTGTACACTGTAATCAGCAGTGAAATAGTTAACAGAGTCGTCTCAGTTCAATAACTGCCACTAAACACCTGACAACGCATTGAGACAAAGGAGATATTTCACAGCGCTCAGCATCATTTATTCAGATTTCCACAAACACAGGCACACATCACTTTCTTGATCTGGAGTTGTTTTAATTTACTTCATAACTATAGGGATTAGGAACTTTAGAAATAACTGAACTGAGATTCTGGAGAACAAAATGTCAGCCTCAAACAAAAGCAAGTTAGCTTCTAACTCATCTGAACTGAGCTTCTGGCAGGAGAGCAGAAGTTTTAATGTGAGGTTTTTCTTACTTTTTCTCAGTATCTGAGTCTCTACAATTCTCACAGCATACACTAACACATCAGACACGTCCTGTTGAGGGAAGATACTGGAAGAGAATCGGGTCTATTTATGTCAGTAGCTTCTCATGTATTTCGTATAGACAAGAAATAAAATGGAAGTCTGCAACGTGCTATTTGCTCAGTATTGCTCAGTATCTCTGTTTATGAGCCAATGAAGTTTGAGGCATCAGGCCTGCTGATGTCATTTATAGGAAGAATCAAAGAAGTTAAGAAAACGGTTAGAAAGAAACACATAATTTGAACATGTGCCTTTGCAACAGGCTTGCATGGAAGGCAAAAAGAAGCCATTAAGCCTGCTTACCTGAACTTCTTTTATTACTAGATTATCTTCTCCTGCTTCCTCCAGAAAATAAGAAAAACAAGAACTGAAGTCTGCTTGTAAGAGGAGCGATTACGTTGAAATGGCTGAAGAACATGGGGAAGTCAACAGAATGTGTACAGGACCTGCCTCCCTCAAAGCCCCTAAATGCTGCTTACTTGGACAATTCTCCTAGAATCAATTTTGGCAATTAGGCAATTTTTTTAAAGCGTTGGCCCTAGAGCCGTTACAGTATTCTATTCTGAACCAGCAGTTCCAATTGGCTTTGGGAAGTATTGGCGACATGTACTTTAGCACTAGGGCCCATGCAACCAATTTTTATTTTCCTGTAGCAGAGGGGCTGTGTATGTATACATCACAGGGACTGAAACTGTCACTGTTTTCTTGGCAACGATTGCCAGCTTGTGCCTTTCTTGCATTGTTTCACAGAACTTCGTCACAAATGGCATTCTGCAATAACAGCAATGTACACTGTTGTATACACTACCAGCTGAAAATATGTGCAGAAGATATATATATTCAGTACATTGTACTATTACAGCAAATTGTAATGAACACTAAAAAAAAACCTTTATCTCAGTAAGCCTTGTCTGTAACTCAGGAAAAAAAAAAGAACCCTTGGTCTGGAAGAATCTTTGTAATTAATTTCCATTGTATGGAGTCTGAATGGTTTGCTATTTGAATAGAATGCAATGCTCACCTTAGTTATGGCAGCTACTTGTTCAACACATCAATTTTATTCTCATAAAGAAACACAACTCTTCAGCAGAGGAAATGGCGTGTTTCTGATCTACTTGCACCGCCTGAATGATGTACTAGATGACGTAATGGAAGTTTTCTCTTTCTTTATGGTGACCAAGTGTGGCAATGGGAGCCTTTGTACTGAGGCAGGCTTAGATTGTTTATCAGACAAGTCCTGACATATTTCAATATAATTTCACTGAAGGTATGTTGTAGAAAGGTTACTTTTGTTCTGCTTCCTTGTTTTCCAGTAGTTGATGGCCAGGCTAGCTCTGATTCACAGGTCATAAATATATCTTTCAGTCAGTTGATAGGACATGTTTATATCAAAAACATATGTAGGATTCACTTCTTTATTATGAAGAATTATTAATTACTGCATTATTTAGATTCATAGCACAAATAACTTTCTTCCCCACAGTCTGGGTATTTTGGTGTCGTTTAATTTCACAATCAATCTAGTCCCCTACACCCAACTTTAAATGCTCTGACAAATAAGAAATTAAATAAAATCCTAGGCACTACACCTAGCTTCCTCTATAAAAACCTTATTCTAAAGATGAGTTTTCCAGAGAGTTTGTGAGATAACTAATACAGGCCTTAATTGATCATGTAGGAGACCCAGTCTAGACCTCAGAAGTTCATAATGAAGAGTATTTGGCCAAATGCACCTACTCATGTCAATGGAGTTGCAGTGCTTCAGCACTACCAGCTGCAACAGTAAGAAATGGGTTGTGCCAAATTACTCAGCTTAGAAATGATAACAGCTGTTGTTCTGGCATGTTACTTGAAAGAGAGAACACGGAATAATCTTGTTTCCTGAGTTATTTTGGTATCCGTGCCTACTGTGTGGTGTGCAAGAGGGTGAGAGACTGAAATCTGCAATGACAGCAAGAGATTGTACTTAAGTGGCCACCTAAAAGTGAAAGAAAATGCATCTGGTTATAGGTGGCCAGAGCAGAAGGAGGCCAGTATATTCACCTGTGATACAAATCGTGTCATCCTTGTTTGCTAATATCAGTATGATCCCTTGCGATCTCTGCCAGCTTTTCTCCACTTATCACCTTTCAGTCTGGATTGATTCATACATCCCTCCTACAGAACACCACACAGCTGGCAGTACATCACATCTACTCGTAACCCATATTAAACAGACCTCATGACAGGAGAGCAATTACTCACAGCTACTCATTAGGTCCTGCCAGAGGACAAAACCAGAACAATGTAAGGACCATATCACCTGCCCTGTTAGGACCTGCAACATCTATTTCATAATAATAGTTTGCAGCTTCTCACAGATCTAGAAGAATCAGAGTTTGTAACTTGTTCCTTCTGCTGCCAGGAGCGGGTGAACAGGTCATGCAACTTCTTTTCTACATTCAGATTCCAGTCAGAGAAGTTGATGAAAACCAAAAGCCAAAATAACCCTGGCAACTCCTCTCAAAAAACCTCCATAAAAAAAGTGGAGAAAGAGCAATTCAGAGAATAGTCAAGACTTTCACCAGGAAGCATCAAGAGTTTTTGTGCAAAGCTGAACAGCTTCATTCATTCCCTTTCAGGAGAAGCACTGACGCTCTCCAACAACCGTGGGTAAATGGCCTTCACAGTCTGGTAGGTGAAAGGCATTCTAGAACATGCATTGATATACCCAAAAGTTGATTCAGTGACTGATGTCTTTCCAGTACCGTTTTAGGACAGTATAGATCTGAGATATCTAATCCACAAATTACATAAATGAGGAAAAGCCAGCTAATGACCACTCGGATCAGTCTTCTAAGTCAATTTGTCTGTGGGCAGCAAAAGAAACCATTCTTGATGTTGTGAACTGCTGATGCAGATGATATCTTCTCAGACTATTCATCTGCAAGTCTATGAGGAAGAATAAAAGACCATAATGAATTGTAGAAATGTTCAAGCTAACATCGTACTGCCTGCTACTGGAGCAATAGCGATAGAAAACCTGTTCTCATTCAGCATTGTAGTCATTTACCACGAATATGACTTTAATAAACAGATAAACCTTGTAGTGCTGCTTCATGGCCACTGAATTTGGGACTTTCTGAATTAACTAGATTACAGAAAAAAAGCATCGTCTCAGAGAAGACTCTGCCTCTGGTTGCCCAAAATACAACATACGACTTGGTAGCAGAAGCACTATAAGTGTATCTTGATTGTAAACATTATTCATTGGGAATACGAAATGGAAATTGGAGCTGATGTTCCTCCCAGGGTTGTCCCACCTAAAAGCATCAAAGATATATTACTGAAAAAAATTACTATAGTGCCAGCTTGTATTCTTGTTCTCTGTTCTAGATTAATATAGTCTTTTAGTCCTGGCAAATTTTAACAGCCAAATGGCTACTTAGATAAGAAGAGTTAAATGCAATCAGTAATTAGGCATGCAATAACTTTAAGATTCCGCATGAATGGTTGTTGAATTTCTAATTCCAATGTTTCTTTTATTCACAAACCCCCAAGTGTTCTTTGGCTACCAGGTAAACATTTAAAGGAAGTAATACAGCGTTTATATGATGTGGGTGATCTCTGGTACAGTTGCTTAATTAAACAGTAAGGTTTACACAGGCACAGCCCAAGGCACAACGCTCTGTTTGATTTAGATCCTGGCTATCAGACAGCCATCAGGGTCTGGGAAAAGTATGCTTAAACTAACAGCTCCTTTTTATTAGTTGGCAGGCATATCAGTGGTAAAGTATATTCAGTGAGAGACCCTAGAGTCTGAAAAATCATTTTTGCTTTTTAGAGAGCAGAGTTAGAAAGAATTACCTAAGGGTTTTCTGCCGGATTTGTGCATGGATCCTGTTTACATTTTTATGTTGGGTATAGTTTCCAGAGTAACTGTAAGCTGTGCATTTTATAATGGTGAAGTTTTATGTAATATATATCTCTTTTGATATTGCCATAAGGATATCCATGCTGGTCAAGACTTGAAAGATTAAACTGGGGACCTCTATAGCTAAAAAATATGAACATAATACAGCCTGAGCTAAAAAATGCATATCTGCTAGGTAACACACTAAGAAACTAGGCACAGGTGCGAGGAGACCTGCTACATATTCCCTAATGGATGCACAACTTATTATCAATCCAAGTCTTAACTGAAACGAGTTAATACCTTAGACTGATATATTTCTATTGCAAAGGCTTTCAGGACCTTTGGTCCATATGTAAGAACACTTACATTTTCCAATTAAATAAGAAATATAAGTAGTAATAATATTACTTATGTTTGCCAGTGTAAGCTCACATTGTAATTTTAAAGGAAATTTATTGGAAATGATTCATTCACAGCCTACTTAAAGATTAGATCTTTCTCTCACTTGCCTCTGAGGATTTTATAAGCTATGGAGGGCCAAACTAGGTCAGATCTAGAATCAGTTTAAAGATGCTATGAAAAGTAAGATAATCTACTTGAATGCCTCAATGCTAAAGTTTTGGTCCCACTTTTATCCAAGTATTTCAATTAGGCTCTATAAAGAGACTTCAAAAGGGCATTTCCTAACTTATGAAAGTTTAGTAGAAAAAATATTTGAAAGGTAAGCATGATATTTCTCAATCTATATTAAAAGGTTATGCTAACATTATGCGGTTATAATATTATTCGGTATAACTTCAAACAAATGACTTCAGGCTCCTCTAGAAAGCCCAGCTACAACTACAATTGATTTCTGGAAGTAGCTAGGGGTCCAGTGGATGCATAGCGTGACTTTGGCTCATAAACCTGATGAATACTTGATTAGCAACTGTGGCAATTAACCATTTTCCACTTGCCAGAAACAGAAGACAGCACAATGTTGTCTTCCCTCGCCTTGCCCACACCCTCATCCAGTTTTCTGCAGGCCACTGCAATACTGGGGCAACACGGTGAGTGGCTGGTGTAAGACTTCAGGCCTTCATCCAGCACCAGAATGCCCCTTTAATAGCAAAGCTTTACATTAACGTCATGTCAGGTATTAAATTGGTACAACTGGGTATTACACTTGAGCTTGGTCAATAGGGCCACAAAGATCAGCCAGTTTACCACACCTGTGCGTGTGCACTGACTAGTATCTCCTTCCTCCTGTTCCTCCGTACTTTGCCCAGTGTGGGTTAGTGATGCCATTGTACAGGAAAGCCTTTTCTTGGGTCTGGAAAGGTAACAAGAGCAGCTGCCTCGATTTTCTCAGACCCTAGTGATGTGAACACAGTTAGGTAGCACACTGCCTATGTGCTGTATGGACGTGAAACAGTTCAAATGCATCTGTTGAGAGTGGATCAGAAAAGCATGATGTTTCAGCTGATATAAGGACTTATACAACCAGGTGGAATGCTTGGAATTGCTAGACAAAAGTTGCATCATTCAAAGGTAGCATTCAATCTCTCTAACGCATTTTTAAAAGGAATGTCAGACTCATTTCTATGAACTTCTTTGGCAGTACTGATAATACTGTGATTAACCAGGCTCTTTACGGACAGACTCAACAGTTTGCAGTCACATAAGGCCACCACAGATATTAAGAGTTTCTGATAAAAGCTTGAGGAACTCATTTATGCCAACAAGTTACTCATCTAAGGCTATGTCATTTCCATTTGTTTTAGGGTAATAGTCATGGAATCACGGAATCACAGAGTTTTCAGGGTTGGAAGAGACCTCTAGAGATCATCTAGTCCAACTCCCCTGCTAAAGCAGGATTGCCCAGAGCACATTACTCAGGACTGCATCCAGGCGGGTCTTGAAAATCTCCAGAGAAGGGGACTCCACAACCTCCCTGGGCAGCCTGTGCCAGTGCTCTGTCACCCTCACCGTAAAGAAGTGTTTCCGTGTATTTGAACGGAACTTCCTATGTTCTAACTTGTGCCCATTGCCCCTTGTCCTGTCACTGGGAACCATTGAAAAGAGCCTGGCTCCATCCTCCTTCAACCCACACTTTAGATACTTGTACGCCATAATAAGGTCTCCCCTCAGCCTTCTCTTCTCCAGGCTAAAGAGTCCCAGCTCTCTCAGCCTTTCCTCATAAGGGTAATGCTCCAATCCCTTAATCATCTTAGTTGCCCTTCGCTGGACTCGGTCCAGCAGTTCCCTGTCCCTCTTGAACTGGGGAGCCCAAAACTGGACACAGTATTCCAGTTGTGGCCTCACCAGTGCAGAGTAGAGGGGAAGAATGACCTCCCTCGACCTACTGGCCACACTCTTCCCTATGCAGCCCAGGATTCCATTGGCCTTTTTGGCAACAAGGGCACATTGCTGGCTCATGGATAATTTACTGTCTACCACGACCCCCAGATCCTTCTCCTCCGAGCTACTTCCCAGCAGGTCCGCCCCTAACCTATACTGGTGCCTAGCATTCTTCCTCCCCAGGTGCAGGACCTTGCACTTGCTTTTGTTGAACCTCATTAGGTTCTTCTCTGCCCAGCTCTCCAGTCTGTCCAGGTCACGCTGGATGGCAGCACGGCCCTCTGGACTGTCAGCCACCCCACCCAGCTTGGTATCATCAGCAAACCTGCTGAGGATATACTCTGACCTCATCCAGGTCATTAATGAATATATTAAACAAAATTGGACCAAGTATTGACCCCTGGGGGACACCACTGGTTACAGGCCTCCAACTAGACTCTGTGCCGCTGATCACAACCCTCTGAGTTCTGTCCCGCAGCCAACTCTCAATCCACCTCGCTGCCACCTCATCTAGCCCATACTTCCTCAGCTTCCTAATGAGGATGTCATGGGAGACAGTGTCAAAAGCCTTGCTAAAGTCAAGGTAGATGACATCTACGACTCTCCCCTCATCCAGCCAGCCAGTTATAACATCATAGAAAGCTATCAGATTGGTCAAGCATGATTTACCCTTGGTAAATCCATGTTGACCACTTCCAATAACTTCCTGTTCCTCAATGTGTTTGGAGATAACATCCAGAATGAGTCGCTCCATTACTTTCCCAGGGACAGAGGTGAGACTAACTGGTCTGTAGTTCCCTGGGTCCTCCTTCTTGCCTTTTTTGAAGATTGGAGTGATGTCAGCCTTCCTCCAGTCCTCAGGCACCTCTCCTGTTCTCCATGACCGTTCAAAGACGATGGAGAGTGGTCTAGCAATAACATCTGCCAGCGCCCTCAGCACTCGCGGGTGCATGCCATGAGGGCCCATGGATTTATGAATGTCCAGCTTGGCCAAGTAGTCTCTGACCTGGTCCTGCCCAACTGAGGGAAAAATCTTCCTCTCTCTAGACCTTCCCCCTTGCCTCCAGCGTATGGGATTCGTGAGGGACAGCTTTAGCAATGAAGACCAAAGAAAAGAAGGCATTCAGTAACTCTGCCTTCTCTGTGTCTTCCACCACTAGGGCACCTGTCTCATTCACCAGTGGGCCTACATTTTCCCTAGTCTTCCTTTTTCTATTGATATACTCAAAGAATCTCTTCTAATTGTCTTTAACTGCAGTGGCCAAGCTGAGTTCTGATTGAGCTTTGGCCCTTCTAATTTTCCCCCTACATAGCTTTGTTATATCTTAATAGTCCTCATAAGTTGCCAACCCCCTTTTCCAGAGAATGTAAACTTTCCTTTTTTTCCTGAGGTCCAGCCAAAGCCCTCTATTTAGCCAGGCTGGTCTTCTTCCCGTCTGCTCGTTTTTCGAGACACGGGGATGGCCTTCTCCTGTGCTTCTAAGAGCACCTGCTTGAAGTATGCCCAGCCTTCCTGGGCACCTTTGCTCTTCAAAACTGCCTCCCAAGGGACACTCTCGACCATGCTCCTAAACAGGCTAAAGTCTGCCCTTCGGAAGTCCAAGGTGGCAGTTCTGCTGGCTCCCTGCCTTACTTGATCAAGAATTGAAAATTCTATCATTTCGTGATCACTCTGCCCAAGGCGACCTCCAACCTTTACATCCCCCACAAGACCTTCTCTGTTAACAAACAGTAGGTCCAGTAGGGCACTTCCCTGAGTTGGTTCCTTCACCAGCTGTGTTAGGAAGTTGTCTTCCACACACTCCAGGAACCTCCATGACTGTTCCCTCTCTGCTGCGTAGTATTTCCAGCAGACGTCTGGGAAGTTGAAGTCCCCCACAAGAATAAGGGCAGATGATCGTGAGACCTCTGCCAGCTGCTTATAGAATACTTCATCGGTTTCTACATCCTGATTGGGAGGTCTATAACAAACTCCCATCACGATGTCTGCCTTATTGGCCTTCCCCTTAATTCTTATCCATACACACTCAACACTGTCATCCACACTGTTAAGTTCCAGACATTCAAAACTGCCCCTAACATAGAGGGCCACCCCACCACCTCTCCTTCCTTGCTTATCCCTTCTGAAAAGTTGGTAGCCATCGATTACAGCACTCCACTTGTGTGTGTCCTCCAACCGCGTTTCTGTGATAGCAACTATATCATAGTTTCCTTGCTGTACAATGGCCTCCAGCTCCTCCTGTTTATTCCCCATGCTGCGTGCATTAGTGTAGATGCACTTCAGCTGGGCTAATTGTCCTGCCACTTTCTTGGGGGGACAAGCCCTAATTCGCACCTGGTCATGCTTGGACACTACTGTAGTTACCAAATTATCACTACCCCTCATGTCTTTGCTGCCACACAATTCAACATCCCCCACCATCACTGGGACAGGCTGCAAGACCTTGCTAACACTTTTACCCAGAAGCACTGGTACGCTTCTCCCAGGCACCACTTTTGTAATCCTGGTTTCATCCCCATCCCCCTTCAAACCTAGTTTAAAGCCCTATAAATGAGCCCTGCTAATTCTTGTCCCAGGATCTTTCTTCCCCTTTGGGTTAGGCTTCCCCCACCTGTTGCCAGCATGCCTGGTTTCCTGTAGATCAGCCCATGATCAAAAAAGCCAAAGTCCTGCTGGATGCACCAGTCTCGGAGCCAGGAGTTAATTTCCTGGCTCCTCCTATTTATCCCCTCGTCAACCCCTACAAATGATGGGATAGAGGAGAACACTATTTGTGCTCCCAATCCCTTAACCAGCCATCCCAGGGCCCTAAAGTCATTCTTCATTGCCCTTAGACTTCTGGTACCTACCTCATCATGACCTACCTGAAATATCAGTAGTGGGTAGTAATCTGATGCCTTAACCAGGGAAGGGAGTTTTCTCTGTATGTCCTTAATTCTGGCCCCAGGGAGGCAGCTGACTTCCCTGTGGGATGGGTCCGGTCTACAGATAGGGCCCTCAGTTCCCCTCAGAAGGGAGTCACCTACCGCAATTACCTTCCTTTCTTTCTTGGTTGAGGAAGTCCTGAGGTGGCGGGGTGAGTGCCCAGCACCGGGCACCTCATTGGATGGATCATCCTTTCCATCTTCAATCGCCTGGTCTTTGATTTCCAAAGCCTATTCTGCAAGGGCAATTGGGATGGTGAGGGGGGCTGTGAGGGGTTCCGCTTGCCTCTCCGAGGAGGGATTTGACTCCAGTCCCCCTTATCCCTTAAGTTCTCTCCTTCTGCCTGGTGACAGGAGGGAAGGGGATCATCCACTTCCGATGGAGCCTCTTCCTGCTGCCTTTGCCAGTCATCTGCACATCTAAATACATTTCAAATATTGATTTATTGATACTCTCCACAGCCTGAAAAATTCTTATTTTATGATTACTTTTATGAGGCTACAGCATTAGAAAAGTTACTGGTGGCCTCCTGATGTCAAAAAAGTCTTTCCTTTCCTATATCCTTTCTTTTCCTTTATCCTTTCTTTTCCTTTATCCTTTCCTTTCCTTTCCTTTCCTTTCCTTTCCTTTCCTTTCCTTTCCTTTCCTTTCCTTTCCTTTCCTTTCCTTTCCTTTCCTTTCCTTTCCTTTCCTTTCCTTTCCTTTCCTTTCCTTTCCTTTCCTTTTCCTTTCCTTTCCTTTCCTTCCTTTCCTTTCCTTTCCCTTTCCTTCCCTTCCCTTCCCTTCCCTTCCCCTTCCCTTCCCTTCCCTTCCCTTCCCTTCCCTTCCCTTCCCTTCCCTTCCCTTCCCTTCCCTTCCCTTCCCTTCCCTTCCCTTCCCTTCCCTTCCCTTCCCTTCCCTTCCCTTCCCTTCCCTTCCCTTCCCTTCCCTTCCCTTCCCTTCCCTTCCCTTCCCTTCCCTTCCCTTCCCTTCCCTTCCCTTCCCTTCCCTTCCCTTCCCTTCCCTTCCCTTCCCTTCCCTTCCCTTCCCTTCCCTTCCCTTCCCTTCCCTTCCCTTCCCTTCCCTTCCCTTCCCTTCCCTTCCCTTCCCTTCCCTTCCCTTCCCTTCCCTTCCCTTCCCTTCCCTTCCCTTCCCTTCCCTTCCCTTCCCTTCCCTTCCCTTCCCTTCCCTTCCCTTCCCTTCCCTTCCCTTCCCTTCCCTGTCTTGCAGTCCTCTTAAAAATGCCATCTTTAAAAATGAACCAGGACCTTATTAATACTCCCAACTATTCAAGGGTACAAAAGCCTTTCAAAGAAAACATAAGGATCTCCAAAAAGACAGTAGCAAGCTCACTTTAACTTAAGATGAAAAAGAACAGTGGACAGAACGAGAGGCAATTCAGATCTGAATTTTAAACTCGGTGAATATGGGTTTTCATTCTCGGTAAAACTAAAGCAGAGTGAGAGAGCTATCTAAGGAAAAAAATCGCAGCATAACCCATATAATCATCAGTTCTATTATTCTCCCAATTTAGAAAGGCATTTAGCAGCCATGAAGAAACAGAGGGAAAGACTGGTGATCATTTTAGTCTTATAACTAAAATTTGCTTACATGTACTATCATCATTAGTACAGGCTTTCTCTAAAGACACCTTTTAAATAAAGTGTCTCCAAATCTGTAGCTCTAGGGATTTCGGTAGGGCTATAGAAAATCATGCTTCAGCAACTCAGTAAATCCGGGTCCGAGGTGCTTCGTACTGGACTGTACGGCCCAAAGTGCTTAGGCATCTCTCAATACACATCTCTAATTCTTCAAAGGTTCCTCTCATCTTTCTTTAGTATCATGGCTACTTAAGTAACAGAGTAGTCCAGCTCTGGACCACTTTCAGTTTTTCTTGTATCTCACTAGGATTCCAGCTAATGGTATTTGAGTGAAATAAAATATGAAATTTAAGAGATATTAGATATATTCTTAGAGATTTATTTTAGAGATACTCTAGATACTGTAGACATTGCTGACCCAGGAATTAGGGACCCTGGGGTTTAGACTTTGTGCTGGATGAAAATGGGATATTCACTTTATTTAGCTGAAATCATCTTCCCTGAATGTAAAATGGAGGTAATAAGAAGAAGCTATGCATAGTTACCGTGGATGAAAAGCAGATATAGAAAGAGTTCATTCCTAAAATGAAGCAGGTGAAGTTACTGTCATGGATTATGAGTACAGGTGTCTGGGGAACCCATGGCTTATGCCAGCACTTTAAAGTCTTAAATAGCTAGAGAAACTCCTAAAAAGCTGGGGAGGATAGTGCTGCAACAGCAGCAACATTGTCTTCTCTGAGGGAGGACAGTATGTGACAGCGTTTCCTTCTCCAAGCACAGTGAAGCAGGTGACTTGCCTGGATGTAGAAGGTTATAAGGACCATGATTTAAGTAGGTTTACTAAGTAACCAAAACTTTAATTAATATTTCAATCTGAAGAAGCTGCTGGATGACCATTTCAATCAGCCACTACCTCAGCTGGCAGACAAAAAAGGACTGCAAAGCTCATGCTGTTGCCTAAAACATTGGGGGCTGCTGTGTAGGTCTAAGATGAAAAGTGGTCAGGCTAGGGATGGCACCATCCTTTCAAAGAAGGAAATTAGAAAACATAGCTCACACTATGTTGATAACTTCACCCGCAGTCACCAAAGGCTCAGTCCCTGTGATGCTGCACGTTGAAGTGCAATCCCCAATACAGAGATGGGTGCCTTGCTCTTGGCTGAGGTGAGGTACGAAACGAGGTGAGGTAGATGCTTAAGGAATGATCCCCTAGCAGCCTGCGTGCTGGTTGAAGCAGTTGGAAATGCTGAGGAAAGTGCTGTGTTACAAAACTTCCTGGGCTTAGGAACTTTGAAGAAACTGTTATTCGCAACCAGCTGAGGCTGAGATGGGTCCACGCAATCAGGACAGCACGCATCGGGAGTCTGCAGAGCACCGAGGGCAACATGGCTGGTTTGGAGTTTTTTTTTTCTTTTTATTTTGAGGAATGGGCCATTTGGAGCAAGATGCTTACGCTTTGCCTTACAATTTAACAAATCATTTTAATCTTCAAAGTGCTGTCCAAAATAAGTAAACCTTGCTGAGCCTCTGTGAAGTATGTTCAGTTGTTTGGTTACTACTGAAATGAATGCACCATGCAGGTTTTGGTAAGGAAATTTACTGTCTTAATTTTATCTGAGGTGCAAACAAGGTAGGGAAGAGGTTAGAAAACGGGCATGAGGTCTTGCAGTGACTCAGAGACTGAGACTACACTGAAAATTAGACATTTACATTTCAGAGCTATTATGCTTAACTCTACATTATTCAGAGCTGATTCAGGTCACCCAATGGGAATAAAGTAAAAAGGGAACACAGTAAAATGTTTGGATTCAGATTTTAAACACCTAAGCTCAGTGAAACTAAATCATTACCTGTTAAGACTAAAATCAAGACAGACTCCCATTCAGACCAGACCTAGGGTAAGTCTTCAAACAGCATAAAGATATATACTTTTAGCTCAATTGCTGATTGGCTTTACCAGTCAAAGCTTGCTTTTTGTTAATGAATACTCAGACTGTAAATGATGTATATGAGTTTTGCACTGAAAACCATTTTTTCTTGTGTGAAGACTTGAGGAAGAAAAGTAATACAAGCAAAGATTTATTTTATCTCAGTATCTTCTTGTTGCGTTAAGGGGCAAAGTAGTTTTGGCAGAAAATAAACCCCTTTGCATTCTAACACTCCTCACCGAGGTGGGAGGCTAGGTGCGGCTAGGTTTAAATTCTGAGTGATGCCCAATTCACCACTATCAGTCCAGGCGCGTTTAATATATATTAAACTGTTATAGTGCTGGATACACTAATAGTGGACTGCACCTTCAGCCCAGTCGTGCCCATGAACAACCACGGCCACTCTTTGGTCGCGTTCAATGAGAAACCCAAACGACTGGCTGCCTACACAGAGCAGTTTACTTAAGCAACAGATACACAAGTTCTTTTGGATCGCCGGTGATAGTGACTGTCTGTAAAGCACGTGCAAATACTGAAGATGTTAGTAATATAGCTCGGTTACAAATGCGCTAAGTTATAAAACAACTCTATAGAGATTTCTAAGTTTCCCAGGGAAGCACTGGGTATAGCCAAGTGTTCGAATCTTACCCACAATGTCCTTATGGGGAGAAAGAGAGGCTCAGCCCACCGACTGGTCCCAGGGGTTAAGGCAGTCAGTGATGGAGTCCTCCTCAACTTGTTCACGATGGGGTCTTCCCTAACATCCCCCCTTTCTTGGGCTATTTTTATACGATTTTTTTATCTTCAAGGTGTGACTCTAGTCACAAATACTTTTATTATGATTGTTGTAAAATTCCCTTGCCTCTCACTTAAAGGCATAGTTTATGAAAAATTCAGGGTGCAGACTCAAGGAGGAGTGGTTGCACCTTGGAGGCGGGTAGCCTTTGGGGTGGAGGTGTGTTTTGGTATTATAATGACATTATAATTAGCAAAGTTGACACAAAGGACAGCATTTCATCAAAATTTGACAAACGTTTGGCTCAGGGTAGTAAGAATGAAGTTTATCAGTTCCATAGTACCATCTTGTTCCCATACTTGTTGGATTATCACAGGGCTCGGCTGTGAAATCTCCACCTCACTCCACTCCCTGTGTTGTTCTGCAAGCAATATTGTACAGGGAATCGCAAATGTAGTGGATTCTTCGCATACCAGCTGCGGCTGTATTCTACCCTAGAAACCTTCTGATTTTATACCTTTCCTTATTGTGTGAACAATGCTGCATTACTGATCATTTTAGTAATTATTCCATATTCCTCTTCGCTCTCTAGATATCAGAAGCATAAAACAAGTTCCTGTCCTGACCTTGCAAAGAGCTGTTTCTGAAGACTGAATACCTTCTTTTTGGTTTTCATAATAACCATAAAGGTGGCCAAACAATTTCTAAGACAAGCATTTGGTTTCATTCATTCAAGCACATTCAAATATTCTCACTGTACTTTTACATTTGACCTTCTCTAAGTGACCCTCCAATTTAACTAACAGCTTTCTGATTAAACAAGGCTTTTTAGGCAGAGAGTGGAAGTTTCTCCTCCAGCAAAACAGGGGTGAGGTCTTCCAGCCCCCTTCTCCTCTTCTCCACAGGACTTCCAGGCTCCTACTCCTGCACGTCCCTTGTACCAGCAGCAGCACATTCCAGTTGGTGGTTTGGCAAGATGATCTGGTTGAAAACTAATACATTTTGTTTGTGCATAGGGTTGGTTTCAGCAGGATCTGTGTGGCCTCCAAAGTCCTACCGCTAGACAATGGAAAGGTCGTAAAAGTCTGTCAAGAAGAGGGCAGGAGGATGGGCCATTTCATCAGTGATGGGACTTTAAATTGGCATAAGTGCCTTGTGATACTGGCTCTAAAAATAAATTTTAGGTAACAATTGCTTTCGCTTCCCTATTTTGAGCAAATACTAAATAGAAGAATGCTTTGAAAAGAATTAATGTTTGCTGTTTCTGGATCTCAGTGTGAAGCATCTTCTGGGGTTTCAGCTATTTCATTTCAGTGATCAGAGGCCACTGTTATCTGAAAGATGTACACAGTCTGCTTTGGCAGGGTTGAAGTTTCTGAACAGCTATCTTACAAAATGTCATTTGTACAAGAAAAAATAAGACCTTTCCTTCCATAAGATGTGTTTGAAGACATTTATCAGCTGTATATTCCTTAGCAGGGACTTTATAACAATTAAGAGGGCCCAGATTCAGCTGAATGGCTAGATGAACACTTAACTTCAACCAACCAAATACAGCCAAATTTAGGTAAATACTTGAGGTTGAGGTGAATTTTAATTATAATGAGCTTTGATAAAAAACATTCAAATGCTTAAAACCAAGCACCTATTTAAGGATTTTGCTGAACTAGAGTCTAAAGGAGAAATATAGATTTGAAGGATCAATAGAGTCACCTACAAAGAACTACAAATAACACATAGAGTCCCAGGGATGAATTTTGTATTTTTTCTTTAATTGGTTTATATTTCCCAGATCTGTGTTTTTAACGGCTGGAAGTCTGGTCCCACATACTTTTTCTTCAGCAGCAACACTGGCTTAAAAACTTCTTATCTTGTTTCCACCTCTTCCCCCTATACCTTAAACTTCACCTCATCATTAGAAACATCTATATTATTAAGGAAGCATTGAGAAAAACTGGAGTTTAAAAACATTGATCACTTAAGTTATCCAGTTTAGAAGGTAATGCCATAAGCAGCTGCACCAGCATGCATGCAAGCGGTCAGCTTCAGGAGGGGACAGGAATAAATAGGTTGCTTTGAAAATTATCTTGTGGTTACAGGCTGAATTTGGTTGACCAGCGTATGAGCCCAGAAGCTATCAGCATCATTTAATAGACGTAAAAAGTTGCGGGCGCTTTTCTACTGCTTACGTGTGCAAATGATTAGTTTACATGCCAATTAAGGGCTGGCTGTGTATTCCCTTAAAAATGATGCCTTAAGCATGGTTCTTTGCTGAAAGGTTACTGGAAAAACAATATTGCAAGAAAAGTATGGTGCAGGGATTGTTTCTTTCAAATTCAGTTTACTTAATGTACAACTTAAAGGTGTGCTGCTTTTGCTGCCAGTGATGCAAATTCAGGATACTTTTAAAAGTGACGCTAATATCTTATTTTAGCAACTATGAGAATTGTGCACCTGAAATTTAGAGCTAAATCCTGGTTCACAGAAAGGTCTCTTGGTGCTCTTCTGACTACGTAAGGAGCTAAATCTTCCCTAGGACTGACACATCGCTGACTGAGAACTATGACCATCGTATTCCAATGTGCATTGAGTTTCAGGGGCAAAACTTGATGTTTCTCCCAGCTGATTTGAGGGAAGAATAGAAAGAAGTAACCTTTCCTTCCCCAGCAGTGCTAGCTGTTGTTTAGAAGTGCTTGAAGACTGAGAACAGACTCATCAGTTCCCTAGATGATGCCCAAGCTGAAACTGCAGCACCCTTTGCGGGTTTGTTAGAGGCTCAAGGACCACTTGGGAAAAGGCTGGTATGGTGCTTAGATATTGTATTCAGCTTTGCAGAGCTTAAACTGGTTTGTCTCAAATAACAGCTGCAGGAAACTGCAATAAAGGGAAACAAGACTAATGGTTGATAGTTAGACTCAGACTGTGTGACCCTGGCTCCTCTGGAAGAATTTTTTGCAGAAACAAATGGACTATCTATGGATTACAGTGAAGGAACTTCACAATGTAACTTAAGAGCATCAGATCTTGTAAAAATTGACATAAGAAGTGGAAAATGTTAGTCGTTTCTAAGCATACCCAAAAAACCTAATACCGTTAAAAAATCAGAATATGTATGCTTGATTACTTTACATTCCAAAATAACCATGTGAGCTTGACTTGACAAAAAAACGGGGGGGAGAAAAGAAGCAATTCAAGAGGCATGATGACCAAAAAGTATTAAGTTGGCCGTAGTTTTTGTAGCGGTTGCTATTTTCTTCCTTTAGAGGCAGGATTGAGATCAGCTGTGAATCGTGTCATTATCTACAATTCTTTTAACAGCAGCATGGAGAAAAGCTGCCAAAGCATTTAAAATTAATTCAATCAGGCTAAGAGGAGTATGTCAAACTGACTTCTTTGCCTGCAAATTACAAAATTATCTGTAGTTAAAATTAGTTTCTAACCATCTTGGGGAGGGAAGAGATGAGCTCCTAAACTACTGCATGCTGTGATGAGGCTGTGTTGTAGGCTGGGCCCATCAGCAGTACTTGCAAAATCACTTGCTGTTGGTAGAGATGCTGAGGTGCATATGTGGTGCACATGTGATAACCACTGCATGACAAAGGAGACGATAATAGTAACTGTAAACTATGAATAGCAGGTTATTATCATGAAAAGAAGAAAATCATGTAGATATTGAATTATGTTCTCTTTTTCTCTTCAAAAATCAGCATAGCATAGCCTGCTTAACTC